>NC_082679.1:53565554-53868584 GCF_025265405.1 Mesoplodon densirostris
ACTAGCCAGCTCTCAGTTTTGAATTGGGATCATTAAGACTTGCATAGCTGCTTTAGGCTCAGAGCTCATGTCTGCACTTCTCCTTTTAAGGATCTATCTCTAGACAAGAATGGCCTGTTCTCTGGCAGCTAAGTTATCTGCTCTGTCATTTAAAAATTTTTGGACAACCTGTCCACAAAAATGGAAGCAACTTCACTAATTTTCTTTCTCAGATGTTGAAATTATAAACACTTGAAAGGATAATAAGACCTGTACGGTACTTGGATCAGTAAGATTTATTCAGTGTACCTGGATACTTATGTTTAATTCCCCTGAGCACTATGAACTGAGCCATATGTGATTCAGTTTCTTTATCGTGTTTGCTTAGATGTTCAAGAAAATCCTTGGGCTATGCAGTACTTTATAGGTTCGGTTGCATTGATTTGGGAGGGAAGAGAGAAGGTAAACATGAACTTGACATTTCTTGAGTGCTCATTCAATGCCAAACTTCCCACCTTATAGATGGGAAACGACAAAGCCAGAATTTGAATCTGCCTGACTCAGCATCTGCTTGTGCAGCCTTTGTGATGGGTCGCATCTTAGATGTGATTGGGTTTAAATTCTCTTCCCTATTGTAAAATTGCTAGTATATAGAGGGAAGAGCAGACTGGGTGATACTGTAGAAAGCTATGTCTTTAGGGTCTTTTGTTCCTTCTGTTTCAGTAAACCCTTAATATGAGTGGAATCACATTGATAGGTTGGTGTGTAGTGGGAGTCCTGTGTCTGATTTGGCCTTTAGAAAAACATAAAACATTCATGTAACTTGATTTTTTTTTTTTTTTTGCGGTATGCGGGCCTCTCCCTGTTGTGGCCTCTCCCGTTGCGGAGCACAGGCTCCTGACGCGCAGGCTCAGCGGCCATGGCTCACGGGCCCAGCTGCTCCGCGGCATGTGGGATCCTCCCGGACCGGGGCACGAACCTGTGTCCCCTGCATCGGCAGGCGGACTCTAAACCACTGTGCCACCAGGGAAGCCCTTGATTTTTTAATATACAATTTGGGAAGCAACAAAATCTTTTGCCGACAGATGTGAAAAAGTCTATGAAGCAGATTGGGTCTGGCTTATGAACGCTTATTTTCTTTCCCCGGTAGCTAGATTTCAGGCTCCTCCCACCCCTGAGGTGTATAGAGACCAAGTCCATACATGTTGACTACAGTCTGCACACCATTTACCTAGAAAAACGTTTGAGAGCAGACTTGAAACCTATTTTTGTACTCTATTGTTAGGTAACAAAACCCACCCCAACACTTAATGGCTTTAGAACACAGCCATTTTATATTTGCTCATAATTCTGTGGCTCAGGAATTGAGGCAGGGCTCAGCTGGGTGGTTCGTCTCTGTGTGGCCACAGGTGGGGCATTTCATGAGATTGTAGTTGATGGTGACTGGGGGTGGGACATCTAAGATGGCTTCACTCACACGACCGGGGCCTTGGTGGGCGTGGCTAGGAGTCAAGGATCTCTCCCTCTCCAAGTAGCTTTCTCGCCACTTGTTCAGCTTGGGTTTCATTATGTGGGAGCTGGATTCCAAGAGCAAGCATTCCAAGCAGTGAAAGCAGAGCTGACGTTCTCTTAGGGTCCAGCCTCAGAAGGTACTTGCTGTCATTTCCTCCACATTCTGTGGGTGTAAACAGGAATCTGGGCTAGGAGAGGGGCCATTGCAGAGAAGCCTGTGGGATGGACAGTATTGTTGTGACTGTCTTTAGAGATATAATTTATCATTGAATCCTTCCTCTGGAGAGCTTGAGCCCCACCCCAGGCCATTTCAGTCAGAATCTTAAGAAACCGTGAGGTGAGGTGCTCTTAGGGAAGTCCCGTGTGTGCTCTTCTAAGCACTCAGCCTGGCTCTTTCTGGCTCCTGCAACATGGCATACGATGTGCGAGACCACTCCCTCTCCTTTGAACCGTAGTGATCAGAGAAATTGAAAATAATTTAAGTGCTGTTTCATTTTTTTTCTAGAACACAGTCCTACCTCTGTAAAAATTTCCCCCGTCTCTTCCTGCACACGCTGATGTTTAGTACTATTTTTTTTATGATACTAAAAAGTATGGTGAATTCCCGGTACGAACTTGGTCTTCTGTGTCTGTGTCTTCTGTGATAGCAGAGCATTAGATTCCAGTAGTTACTGAGTTGAACCATTAAAAATGGCACCACTGCTGTTGAGTGTTATCTGTGGCAGTCAGAATTGTGATCCTATGGATCAGACAATTGCACATCCCTGTTAAGAATTCAGAAAGACATGTGATCTTGCATCTGAACAGATTTAAAATTAGATTCAGCCTGAAAAGTGGCCTCAACATTTTTAAAGGAGAAATTTTTTTTAAATGTGGAGGCATATTTAGAATGCTTTGAATAAATACAATTTACTTCTCTGCAAATTACTTTATTTAGAAAGGCCTAAGGCAGAACCCCTTCTGATTTTGAACCATTTAAAATATAGGATGTTTACTTTATCATTTTCAAAATAGGAACACACAGATTTTATTCTTGAAACTACTGAAATTAATTGTATATGAGAGTGTTGTAGTTCCTGAAGTGCTGAACCATGAGATTAAGCATGGGATTCTCCCTATACAGTTGGCCCTCTCTGTCCACAGGTTCCCAATGCATGGATTCAACCATGGAAAAAAATCCAGAAAGTTCCAAAAAGCAAAACTGGAGCTTGCCACTCACTGGTAACTATTGAATATTTACATAGTGTTTACATTGTATTACGTATTGTAAGTAATCTAGAGATGATTTAAAGCGTATGGGAGGATGTATGTAGGTTTTATGCATCTTATGTAAGGGACTTGAGCATCCATGGATTTTGGTTTCTGTTGCGGGGGGGTGAGGGTGTCCTGGAACCAATCCCCTGTGGATGGATACCGGGGGTGACTCTCCCTGTAAGAGGTATGGATTCCCAGGCCCTCCTCTCCTGAAGAGGCTGTGTAATAGATCTCTGGTGGGACTTTGGAATCTATTTTTACTGAGTATTCTGGGAGCTTCTTAGAAATGCAAAGTCAACAATGAGATATCATCTCACACCAGTCAGAATGGCCATCATCAAGAAATCTAGAAACAATACATGCTGGAGAGGGTGTGGAGAAAAGGGAACACTCTTGCACTGCTGGTGGGAATGTGAATTGGTACAGCCACTATGGAGAACAGTATGGAGGTTCCTTAAAAAACTAAAAATAGAACTACCATATGATCCAGCAATCCCACTACTAGGCATATACCCTGAGAAAACCATAATTCAAAAAGAGACATGTACCAAAATGTTCATTGCAGCTCTATCCACAATAGCCCGGAGCTGGAAACAACCTAAGTGTCCATCATCAGATGAATGGATAAAGAAGATGTGGCACATATATACAATGGAATATTACTCAGCCATAAAAAGAAACGAAACTGAGCTATTTGTAATGAGGTGGATAGACCTAGAGTCTGTCATACAGAGTGAAGTAAGTCAGAAAGAGAAAGACAAATACCGTATGCTAACACATATATATGGAATATAAGAAAAAAAATGTCATGAAGAACCTAGGGGTAAAACGGGAATAAAGACACAGACCTACTTGAGAATGGACTTGAGGATATGGGGAGGGGGAAGGGTAAGCTGTGACAAAGCGAAAGAGAGGCATGGACATATATACACTACCAAACGTAGGGTAGATAGATAGTGGGAAGCAGCCGCAGAGCACAGGGAGATCAGCTCGGTGCTTTGTGACTGCCTGTAGGGGAGGGATGGGGAGGGTTGGAGGGAGGGAGATGCATGAGGGAGGGGATGTGGGAACAGATGTATATGTATGACTGATTCACTTTGTTATAAAGCAGAAACTAATAAAAAAAAATGGAAAAAAAAAAGAAATGCAAAGTCATGGGCCCCATCCCAGACCTTCTGAATCCATATCTGGGATGGGAGGATATCTGGGATATCTGGGTTTTAACAGGTTTTCCAGGTGATTCTTACACTTGCTAAAGTTGGAAAAGCACTGTTATAGAGAAATCCCTTTCTTAGTTCTCTGCCTGAAAACTCCATTTCTACTAGAAAGTATCCCAAAAGATTTTCACTTACAGAGTTGTACAACTATCACTAAAATCCAATTTTATAACACTTCCATCCCCCCAGAAGTTACATTATATCTGTTTGTAGTCAGTCCCTGCTCAGTCCCACTGATCTGCTGTCCTGGATTTGTGTTTTCTGGGAATTTCTTATAAATGAAGTCATACAATATGAAGTCTTTTGCATTTGGCTTCCTTCTTTTAGGTTCCTCCATGTTGAGCATGTTGTTCTTTTTTAATGCTAAATAGTTTTCCATTGTATGAACTTACTGCATTTTGTCCATTCACCAGGTGGTAGACAATTAGACTGTTTTTAGTTTAAGGCAAATATGAATTATGCTGCTGTGAACATTCATGTGTAAGTTTTTATGTGGATATGTGTTTCCACATGGCAGGTCTTTGTTTAACCTTTTAAGAAACAGACTTTTCCAAAGTGGTTGTACACTTCAGCAGTGGACGGGGGTTCCAATTTTCTCACATCCTCTAAACACCTGGTATTGTCAGTCTTATGAATTTATAGCTATTCTAATAGGTAGGTAGTGGTATCTTATTGTGGTTTTTTATTTGCATTTCCCCAATGACTAATGATGTTGAGCCTCTTCTCGTGTGCCTAATAGCAATTCATATATCTTTTTTGGTGAAATGTCTACTCATACTTTTGCCCATTTGTTTTTTACCAGGTTGGCTGTTGTCTTACTGAGTTTTAAAAGTTCCCTGTGTATTCCGGATATGTGATTTGAGAATGTTTTCTCCCAATATATGGCTTGTCCTTTCATTCTCTTATATGGTGTTTTTTAAAGAGCAAATATTTTAAATTTTGATTGAGTCCAGTTTATCAATGGTTTTCTTTTATTGATCTTGCTTTTGTTGTCATATGTAAAAAGATCTTTGTCTAATCCAAAGATCACAGAGATTTTCTCCTGTGTTTTCATCTAGAAGTTTTATAGTTTTAGTTCTTACATATGTTTCTATTCCATTTTAAGTTAATGTTGGGGTATGGTATGAGGTAAGGGTCTCAGTTCCTTTTTTTTTTTTAAAGAACCACTTGTACATTCAGTTTTCTTAGCCCCATTTGTTGAAAAGATCATTCTTTCTCCCCACTGAATTCACTTGGCAAAATCAACTGGCCATAAATGTAAAGGATTATTTCTGGACTCAGTTCTGTTCCTTTGATTTATATGACTATCATTATCTTGGTTACTTACAGCTTTATAGTTAAGTTTTGAAATCGGGTAGTGTATGTTCTTCGAATTTGTTCTTTTTCAAAATCTTTTTAGCTATACTAGGTCCTTATATTTCCATCTAAATTTTTACGATCAGCTTGTCGATTTCTACAAAATGGTAATCTGTTTTTGAATCCTGATGTTTTTCATTCAGGAGTCTTTGTGACTTCTCAGAGAGAAACTGAAACTGACTCTGCTCTTTGAGAGGTTATAATAAACGGTTCCTGAGAGACACTTGATGTACTGGCCTCTCTCCAGGTTAGGCATATAGCGGATTGAACTGCTAATGAGAACACAAGCCAAGGCCAACTCCTGAGTAGCGATGATGGGGTGTTTCCCTTAACCTCCATGGCTCACCAGTAGTTGGCACTCCATAAATACATAATAGGAGTAAGAGACCATATACAATAAAGAACGAGTTGAGGATAATGCCTTTATCTTCCCTGTTCTTTTTGAGCCTTTCTTATTTTAAAGCCACCTTTGTAGCCATGAGTTGTGAAGCAGCCTGGCCAAGCCTGGTTCCCTCTTCGTTGAGTTACCAGCAGCTTCATGGTTTTATCAGATTTTTTTCACCTGTTCTTGCTTAAGCCTGTAACACATTATCACTCAAACCAGACATTCTTTTATCTTTTCAGAAGCTTGCCAGAGGAAACTCTGGTACTTCCCTTCCTCAGTTTTACTTAGAGGACCATTTTGTCTCTGGCCTGCAAAGGATGGCTGTTCATCTTTTAACATTTTAAATGTGTATTTCTTTTGAACAGGCCGCCTTCCAGACTGTAGTTCTTATCTTCCTTCTCTTTCACTAGGCCTCTTTGGGCCGGATTTGCTTAAACCCAGCTAATGTTTATTGAGCATTTGACTATATGCAGGGTATCATTTTCGGCCCTACTAGATGTGCAGAAATGGACAAAACACGGTTCTTGCCCTCATGGAGCTTACGCTGTGGTCAAAGAGACAGTGTGTAGTAAAAGTACACAAATAGCTATAGGAGGGAGCATATAAGAGATGAGGGGGATCTCGGGGTTGGATGGAGTACTGTTTTCCAAAGGATCTGCTGTGAATCAGAAGCTACCTTCGCTGCATATTTTAAAACCCAGATCTTGACTTTCAGAATTTAATCCTTGGAAGTCTTTTGCAGTGGTTTAGCTATCAACCTTGCTGGGTAAAGGACAGACGTCCTCATCCTGTTGACTCACTTTGCTGCCATTGATTTTACAAGGATCAAATTGTTTAATGGACGTTCTGCTTTCCCTTGGAAAAAAGGGCTGTATATATAACAAATGAACCAATAGTGACAGACCTGTAAATGGAGTAACATAATATTTTAAGCACCTCATCTGTTATTTAATATTTTATTCTTCCAGAGGAGCTTAACATGGTTCTCTTTCATCCATGGGTCTCTTGAAAGTGGGATTTTTTTTTTTTTTCCTCTCCAACATTGCTTAATACTTACGTCTGAAGGAGGTAGTGGTAGAGGACTTGAGCCGGTGATTCTGTTAGCTGCCTCCCCTGTCCCTTTCTGTATTGTGGGCAACCCTTGTCTTTACCAGAACCTCCTGGCTGGTGTCCTGGTTGGATCAGTGGTCAGTGCTTGTCTGGTGACCTCATGGATTCAGTTAGGGACGTGTTGTTTGAGTGCCTGTTGTGAGAGTTTTGTTTACTTCTTTGTTTTTAATCTAACCCACACCCATGCAAAATAGATTCCCCATGCCAGAACCAGAATAACTCTGGCCAGGGCTCAAGAAAAACCTGGTAACTGACTAAAATTAAACACATGAACTCTCCCTGCCCTTTGCACTACAGTTTTTTATTAGGTATTCTTGACGGTTTTTTCCCCTTAGGAAAAGGCTGGGAAGTGGAAGCTTGAGTCATTATCCTAGGCTTAGAAAGGGGCTGGATGAGAGGGGAAGGTTATGCTAATAAGCATAGGTGGGGCCAGTGCAGGTTTTTCGTGGATCTGAGATTTCTTTTTTAACCTGGCAATAAAGATTCCATGACATTATCAATCACTGGCTTTATCCAAGGAATCCCTATCGTGGTCCTAACTTGACTTTGAATGTGAACCGTATTGCACCTGGTGCCGATAATCCTGCGTTGCTCTTTTGACTAGGCTGAATCTTCTCTTTAATGATCTCCCTGATCACTCCCAGGTGGGAATGTGGTATATTTACCCCTGACACCTTTCAGATTATAGTCGATCACAGCCCTGAGAAAAGGGCACTACCTAAAGTTGGTTTTTATTCTGACTTGAAAATAAATGTCTTGGAAATTAAATTGCTTTCTTTGCTGGTTTTACCTTCCTGCTGGGGTAGTAGTAGTGTGGGAGTGAGGTTAAAATCCCCTGAAAAAGCACGTGTGTACAGATACTAGAGAACCGTGTTGTGGGACTTTTTAAAACATCATGAGCCCCTTAGAATTTAATGTTTGCATTTGTCTGGACCTCAAGAGTTTTTTATTTTTATCCAAAAAATATGAAGCCTTTCAAATATACAGAACAGTACAGAAAATAATACGGCAAACGTCTATGTGCCTATCACCAAGATGAAATGTTTAATATAAACACCCTTGCTGTGGATTTATCTGTGCTGTACTTATATGCATCTCCATGATTTTGTGTGTGTATTAAAAATGAATAGATAGAAAGTATCTGTTTCTTTGTAACTTGGCTTTTTTGCTTTTTAATTCAGAGTTGTGTTTTTGAGATGTATTTGTGCAGATCCAGCCCATTTATTTTAATTACTTTGTAGTGTTCCCTTGATATGTGGATAAATATATCTCAACTTTTTCATCTGTCTGCACAGTGAGGGACAGTTCATTAACATACCTGTTTGTTTTCTAATTGTTGTTTGTATATTAGGAGGGGTCCGGTTGACTTTCTTGTGTGTAGATCTCACGTCTGGCAATTTTACTGAGCTTCTATTAGTTCTAGCAGTTTGTAGATTCTCCTGCCTTTCCTAATGCAGATAATCATATCACACGTGCGTTTCTTCCTTTCTGGTCCTTATATCTTTTGTGTCCTTTTCTTGTTGTGTTAGTTTGCTAGGACAGCTATAACAAGATACCACAAACTGAGTGGCTTAAACAACAGAAATTTATTTTCTCACAGTTCTAGAGGCTGGAAATTCAAAATCAAGGTGTCATCAGGGTCGATTTCTTCTGAACCACTCTCCTTGGCTTGTAGATGGCTGTCTTCCTTGTGTGTGTGTATCCTAATCCCCACCTCTTATAAGGACACTAGTCATATAGGATTAGGGCCCATCCTAATGACCTAATTTAACCTTAATTACCTCCTTAACTGCCCTATCTCCAAATACAGTCACATTCTGGGTTACTGGGTGTTAAGACTTCAACACAGGAATTAGGAGGGACACAGTTCAGCCTGTAACACTGCGCTGGCTCAGCTGGCTCATACGCCACTAAATGGAAACAGTTATGGTGGGCATCCTTGATTTGTTCCTGACCGCAGAGGGATTTTAAAGAGAACATTCTTAAAGTTTCACCACCGAAAGTGATCGTTGCTGTGGCTTTGTAGATGCTTTTCACTGGGCTAGAGAAGGTCCTTTCTGAACCTTCTTTGCCCTCAGGAATGGATGTTGGAGTTCCAACCTCATGAGGGCCTGCTTTCATCCGTTAAAGCTCAGAAAACTTAAATGCCTGGCTTTCCTCACAGCAGGGTCCAGAGAGATGACCTGGGCCCCATCCCAAGGCTAATTTGGACAGAGCAACTTGAGGCCATGGAGGCGGCATGTTGACAGGGTCAAATTCTAGCATGTAAATGGCATCGGAGATGGTGGCCTTTTTCTCAACTGTCCCCGAGATGGGAGGCTCCTCACCGGTCCATTTGTGGTATGGTGTTTGGCCTTGTCCTCAGAAGCTTAGCTTCCATGTTACTCTGTCACCGTTGACCTTTTTTCTGCCTAAGCACCATGGTCATTTTCTGCTGGGTGCTGTGTTTTTGGCCAGTTTGTCCTCCTTTTCCCTCTATTTGGGTTTGCTCTTTAGTTCTTTCCTAGGTTTTTGAGTTGGACACTCTCAATAATGATTTTACGTTATTCTTATTTTCTAGTATATTCATTTTCCACAACTTTTTAATATAAATGTATTTATTCTTGGCTGTGTTGGGTCTTCGTTGCTGCGCGTGGGCTTTCTCTAGTTGCGGCGAGCGGGGGCTACTCTTCGTTGCGGTGCGCAGGCTTCTCATTGCAGTGGTTTCTCTTGTTGCAGAGCACGGGCTCTAGCCACGCGGGCTTCAGTAGTTGTGAAGTAGTTGTTCTTTGCAGGCTCTAGACCACAGGCTCGGTAGTTATGGTGCATGGGCTTAGTTGCTCCGTGGCATGTAGGATCTTCCCGGACCAGGACTCAAACCTCTGTCCCCTGCATTGGCAGGCGGTTTCTTAACCACTGTGCTACCAGGGAAGTCCAGCATTTTCCACAACTTTATTGAGATACAATTCACATGTAATTCATGCATTTAAAGTATACAATTCTTTTTGGTGTATTCAGGGTGTGCAACCATCATCACCATCAGTTTATCCCAGAAAGAAGCTCTGCGCCCTCCATATCTTCTCTCTGCCCCCCGTCCCCCAACCCAAGTCTCCCAGAATCAGGCAATCTATCAATACTTCCTGTATAGGTTTGCCTGTTCTAGTATATGCATTTTAAATTTCCCATAGGTTCTGCTTTGCTGTCCCACAAGCTCTTTTAATCCACAGATGAATTATTTTTTTTATCCCCTTGTATTGTTTTCTTTCTAAAAATCCCTTTGACATTAACATAAGAAGCCTTTTGCTAATTTAGTATTCAGGATTCATGGCTGTAGAAAATCTAGTGAAAATATTATTCTTAGATCTTTTGGTGAGGTTGGCAATTACATTTCCTTAGATAATCCAATACAAATGCATACTATTATCTGCTCTAAGTAGTATGGAAATGAGATCCCCTGAAATAAATGAACTCACTCTCCCTCACATGATCTCCTGGGGACTTACTTCTTTCTATAAGTTACTTGGCTTGGAACCATATTAAATCATTCATTAAGTGCCTCCAGTTCTTTCATTCTTTTTTAACCCCCGCATTCATTGCCATATTTAATTGCCTTGATAGAGACATTGGTTTTATGTTTACAAATGTATAAGATACATTTTTTCCTTTTTCCCAATTTGTTATTTTGAAAGATTTAAATCCTACAGAAATCTTAAAAAATAGGACAACGAACACCTATATTCCCCTCACCTAGATTTAGCCAATTAACATTTTGTCGTATTTGAAGTCTTTTCCCTCTCACTCCCTTACCTCTTTCATTTATAATTTTTTCTGAACAATTTAAAAGTTAAGATGTAGGGACTTACCTAGTGGCGCAGTGGTTAAGAATCCGCCTGCCCATGCAGGGGACACGGGTTCGATCCCTGGTCCGGGAAGATCCCACATGCTGTGGAGCAACTAAGCCCGTGGGCCACAACTACGGACCCTGCGCTCTAGAGCCCACGAGCCACAACTACTTAAGCCCGCGTACCTAGAGCCCGTGCTCCACAACAAGAGAAGCCACCGCAATGAGAAGCCCGCGCACCACAGTGAAGAGTAGCCCCCGCTCACCGCAACTTGAGAAAGCCCGCACGCGGCAACAAAGACCCAACGCAGCCGAAGGAAAAAAAACAGTTAAGGTGTAGACATTACTGTATACATCTTTGCAGGATCTCCCAGACTGTACTGCTTTTGGAGTCTTGCCCTTGGTGGATTGTTTCCCTCTGAGTTTTGTAATTTTTGACTGTAACCTCATCATCAGAATAGGAGGTGCAGGCCTGCAGCTGCAGGGCTCAGGAGAGGCTTTTCTTCCTCTGTAGCACAAGCAGACCAACCTCCCCCGAACCCTCACTTTCTCTTTTCAGTTCTCTTGGTTTCTGGCACTTGGGGATTTCCAGTTCTTTCTTTTGTTCTCCAATAGCATGAGGTATTTGTAGCAGTAGGGTTTTCTGGTTTTCTAGGCTATCATATTACTGTAACTGGAAGTTCCCCTGGTTTTGATTTTGGGAATTGAGACTTGGCTCTTCAAATAATTTTTAAGTCTTAGGTTTACTCTCCTGTGAACTTTCAGCAAGTGACTCAAGTTGGTATCGTTTAACAAGTCCCGGATTCTTAGCTCCCAAATCGTTATTAATCCTGATTACAAAGATCTTACCGGTTATTTTTTCTTAATGATTGGGGGTTGGAGAAGGGATGGGGTGGTGAAAAGCAGCAGGGAGGATGGTGAAGTTGTTAAATTGTAGAAGCCCCGAGGGCCCTGTTTTGCTTAATCTTCCGGTTCTTAAGGGCATCAGCACATTAGCATTTAAATGTGTCAGAATGGTTTCCTTTTCTGTATGATCAAGCTAGAGCAAAGTTATTACATTTTAAAAGATGAAAAGAATCGCGGTTCACTCCCCTGCTGAGGTTGTAGTTTGAAGGATTTATGACTTTTTAACATTTTCTTTTTTTAGACAGGATCTTATCTTCAACAACAGATGGAAACAGCTGTGTCTAGAGCATGTCCCCTTCTGCTTCTCATGAAATTTACTAGCAAATAATGGTTTAGAAGCTCTGAAAACTGAGAGAACCCTGTTTTGACAAACCTAGGCTTGGATATGATGGGTGTGAAACACTCAGTTTTTAAAAAACTCTATAATTTTTAGTTTGCAAATTTGCACCTGCTCCAATGTCACGTAGAAAGCATCTCTCTCTCTCTCTCTCTCTCTCTCTCTCTCTCTCTCTCTTTTTTTTTTTTCCCTCTCCTCTCCTTTTGGTCCACTTGACCTACCTCTTTTTCCCCTACATTACCCATTTGGATTATCTCAATCCTAATATTTCATGTAATACCAAGATTACTATCCCAAGAAAGGAAGGGATGATGTCTTTAGGCACAAATGGCTCAGAAATATCAATAAACATTTTTGGTAATTGATTAAGTTTACTTTAAGAATTAGAAGTTGAAGTTTTTGTGATTGAGAGACCTCTATAGACTTTTGATTTTTCTTCACTACAGTAAGTGGTTAGACTAAATGAGTAGTTCTTAACTAGGGAAGTTTGGAATCGTCTGAGGAACTTTTGTTTAACTTTTTATTTTGAAATAATTATAGATTCACAGGAAGTTGTAAGAATAATGGAGTGGTCCCTTGTACCTTCATGCAGTTCCCTTGCAGTGGTATATCTTATGTAACTGTGGCACAATATCAAAACGAGGACATTGGCATTGGTACCTTTGGGACGATCCACAGACCTTCAGATTTCACCACTTGACATCCACCCGTGTGTGTGTGTGTGTGTGTGTGTGTAGTTTGTATAGTTTTATCACATGTGTAACTTGGAGTACCAGCCACCACAATCAAGCTATAGAATGTTCCATCACCACCAAGATCCCCAGTCCTTCCCTTTATTGTCATACCCATTCCTTTCCCCCCATCCTTAACCCCTGGCAACCACTGATCTATTCTCCATCTGTATAATTTTGTCATTTTGTTAATGCTCTATAAATGGAATCATACAGGTGTATAACCTTCAGGATTGGCTTTTTTCTTTTCTTAAAAAAAAATTTATTTATTTGTTTGGCTGCGCTGGGTCTTTGTTGCGGCATGCGGGATCTTTAGTTGTGGCATGCGGGCTCTTAGCTGTGGCATGTGGGATCTAGTTCCCCGACCAGGGATCGAACCTGGGCCCCCTGCATTGGGAGCCCAGAGTCTCAACCACTGGACCACCCTTTCCAAGCTGTTGTGTATATCAAGAATTCATTCCTTTTTTGTTTTGTTTTGTTTTTTTGTTAAGTAGTATTCCACAGTTCGGATGGACCACAGTATGTTTAACCAATCTGAGGAACTTCTAAAAAATACTTGTTTGCTGGCACAGCCATAACACCACCACTATCACTACCCACCCCCAATACATCTTTTTTACTATACTTATTTTGTCATCACATTTCTTTTCATCTCGCCACTCTTCTATCCATCCATCAATCTTATTTTTCGACGCATTTCAAAGTAAACGCAGACATCTGTGTACTTTCCTCTAAATATTTCAACATGCATACAATTAACTGGTGTTCAGTATTTGCTTATAGTTTCTCTTGATACAAAGTTTGCATACAGTGAAATGCACACATTTGAAGTATACATTCACTGAGTTTTGACAGTGTATACGCAAGAACGATGCAAATCCCCATCAAGATAGACAAATTACATTACCCTGCCAGCCTCAGCTTGTGGGTCAGGAGAGTTAGAGTGGGGCCCAGGCATGAGTCGTTTGTAAAGGTCCCTAATTTTGAGGAAGCTGATTCTGATGTACGCCTTTGTAAAGAACCCTTGCTGACCTGACAAGCTGCCTTCAGGCCAGCAAGCATGTTTAAGGTGAGGCCAGGTCTTCTGATCTCACAAGTGTGAGTGCCCCCGCTCCTGCAAGGCCACCTCCATCCTCAGGCAGATGGATCTGCCAGAGACAGCAAAATTAAGAGAGTTATACAGTGAACATCCACATAACCACCACCCAGACTCTACAATCAACATTTTCCTGTATTTGCTTTATCACAGACTCTTCATCTGTGCAGTCCTCCATTGGCCCATCTTATCGTTTCGATGCATTTCACCAAATGCAGTTTTAATCTCTCCATGATCTCCTCTGTGATTCTGCTCCATCGTGGCACCAACTTTTAAAATTAAAATAGAGCTGGTGACCCATGTGAAAATGAGGAGAATCTGAGCCTGCAGATGGGAAAAGCATTTTCGTTTGCTGCCATCAGGAATATGACACGTGTGTTCCCGAGGCTAGACATCCTGTGACTTGGCTCCACGAGGCGTCTGTGCTGGAAGTGAGGGAGGAACCTACTGAGGAAATGGACTTTTCTTTTCCTTAAAGTCCTGCCCCAGGACTTTCCTTCAAGTCCTGTCTTCCTGAAGCTTGATTCATAGATCCCAGAGGAAATCTCGGGGATTTTTATCTCACTACCCACCTCACCTTATAAAATTCAGTTATTTTGGGTGGGTGGCTAGAACCTTAACGTTAAACACCAAATATCTCAATGTATGTGTAAGGTGGGAACAGAGGGTCAGAAAAGAATTATATTCTCCAACTTGAGGACTCCAGCTGGAGAGATGAAAACTGCAGCCATCAAGGGCTACTTGTGGGCCCAGAGGTCTTCCTCTCTTTGCCTCTGTAATTCCCATCACAGGTGGGCCTCGTGCTGCAAAACACAACGCAAGTATTGAATAAGCAGACTTGACTCACAGAAATAGAGTTTTCCTCACGCGCTCAGATGATGTCTTTTCATTTCGTGCGTTGGGATGACATGTCACATTTTCAAGAAAATCTAGACTTTACAGACAGTCCTTTAGGGGTTTCCTGATTGCTCTGGGCTCCTGGGCTCCCCGTGCAGGCTGCCTCTGCTGTAGCATCGTCCACTGGCTTGTTTGGCTCGTCCTGGTAGCTCACTCACGTTCTTCTGTTACATTCCCTTCGGTGGCCAGCGTCTTCCCAAACCCAGCTCAAAACTTTGCTTTTCATTGAATTAACTTCCTTCAACCCGTAGGTTTGCTTCCATTTAAAATCATTTCTTCCCTCCTCGTTGACAGTTCACCCTATACCCCCTCTCCTCCCAGCAGGACTACTTAGTTCCCTCTGGATTTGGGGTTCCTGCGGAAATGGCAGAGCCCTGTGGAAAATAATCTGCCTGCTGTGTGTTTCAACAGCATAGCGTTTTCATGTACAATTTGTCTTCCAGAGTGTGAAGCACCTTGTTAACTGTATTGATACAGAAATGTGGTTCCTGGTTTGGAGAAGGAAAATAAAACCCAGCAACTGTTGTTGTGAGGGGCAGTGTACTTTCAGGGGTCTGGTTCTGGAAGTCCAGTCATGGCCTTCCAGGGAGAAGCTGACGCCCCTTTGCCTTCCTGATTCCCTGGGTGTTCTGCCACCGCCTTGCTGGCCTCCGTGGGTCCAGGGATAAGCTAGGCACTAGCTCTTGGTCTCCGGCCTAAGATCCTGGGCAGAGAGAAAGCGTGGGGAGGGCACAGCGGGTAGAGCTGGCACAGAGGAGATCACTGTGGGCTTCTCAGGTCTTGTGCTGGATTTTCAGCCCCTATTCTGATCTCTGAATCAGGCACGTCTACTTAAGGGTCTAGAATCATTGCTTTTTACTTTAAGAAGTGATTTAATAATTTACCAGTCAGTAATAGCAGCGTTCTGTGCTTCCCTGACCATCTCCTCCGTGCCCATCCTGTGATGGCATTACTGCACTGTGCCGTGGTCCCTCTCCTGATATTAATTCCACAGGGGGATTGGCCTCACCTATTCACGTGGAGTGTGAGACCAGCTTTGTGGCGATGGTGCCTCGGCTTTCACTGCCCCCATCAGCTGGACAGTCTCAGCCGCTCCTTGTCTCTCACACCTGGCCTTTCGTACTGGTCAAGTCCAAACAAGAGGGTCTGACTGTCTTCCTGGTCGGTTCTCCTGTGTAGCTCTCTTGTTTTAGAACAGTAATTAAAGGAGCAGGGTGTCTGGATGAACCTGTTGTTGTGATCTTATCAGCTTCCCAGAGCAAATGCAGAAAGAAGGCTTTCTAAGCGGCAGAGCAGGTGGGCCGATGTCCTTGTTCATTTGTGGAGCTGGCTTCCCTCTCCCCGCAGGCAGGGCCAGGTGTTGTCCCGTGCCGCATTGATGGGAGAAGAGTTGAGAAGTGTGGGAACGTCATTTGGGTGTTGCCCCTTGCTTCCATTTTGGTGATTTCTAAAGGAACTGTTTCTCTGGTTGGAATAAAGTGGAAGTGCTGGCTAACTAGAACTAAGTACCACCCCTCCCTTTGTGCATATTCACTCCACTTGCCCAGTCCCCGACCTGGGATTTAGAATTTCTCCCTTTTTGTGCGGAACCAGGGTCCTGATTTAAGGTCCTGGGTGACTCTTGTTGGGAAGAACTTGGTCCCCAGCACTTGCCGTGCTACTGGGCCAGCTGCAGGTCCTGTGCTGTCCTCAGACAGTGAGGTCTTCTTGGAAAGGCTGCAGGCTTGATGATGGCACAGCTGCTCCCTCTGGGAGAGAGCCTTTTCCTCTCCCCACAAAGCCAGAGGCATCGTGGACACACCAGCTCCGTCTGGAGCAAGAAACCCCTTCCTGCCGGTCTGTGGAGAGTCACTTCTGCTAGACAGGCATGGGAATGTCGCTCATGACCTCTTCAGGTGAGCTTGGAGACAAAGGATCTTGATTTTACAGAAGAAAAACAGCATAAACACATAGTCTGTAGGGGGTGATTATTGCCTTTCCTACTGAACTGAGCTTGCCCTGGGAAAGTCAGCCTCGCCTCTCACTGGACATACCCTCCAAGGACCAAGACTGTGTCATTTGCATCACAAGCTTTGGGGAAAACAAGTAGTGATTCTGCTCTGGTATTTCCTCAATAAAGACATTTGCTAGCCAGTGACCCAGAGCCATCCCGGAGCTGCTTAGAATCTAGATCCATTCCTTTGCTGAGCTGGCAGGTTATATTTATATGTAATGAGGACTATTTGCTGCTTTAGAAAATGTTGAGGGCTGCAGCCATTTTAGCTATTAGTAGCTGCTGGTTATTTCTATAGGTCCTCCTCCCCATTTCACTTCAGAAGTCTTTTTTTTTATTTTAAATATTTGAAATAGAAGGATCCATAAAGATGAATTAGAATCTTCCTCTTCAGAGGTCAGGGCTTGAGGAAGTTGACTGTGAAAGGATTTGTCTCCTTCCATAGGTCCCAGTGGCTGTAATGTTAGTTCATGCGTCCATCTGGCGGCTCTGGTCAGAGACCCTGGAAATAAGGTGTTGGGCTGAGGGTTGCATCATTTTCGATGACAATACTGCTCATAAGTTCTAGTGGTCGTGGCCAGAACAGGTTTGAAAGTCAGGTATATAGTTCTGTCTGATGTCAGTGTTTACCTTTCTTGGTTAAAGAATGAACGTGGCATTAGCACTCTTTAAAAAGAGTGGGAACTGTATCCTTGTACAGACTTAAAGGGACTGAAGTTCACAAGTAGTGCGTGGGAGGAGAAATTGCCACATACTTGTCTCATGGAAGAGACTTTTAATACCGCTAAGTTCAACCGTCTGCTTTGGTAAGTCCCTTGAGAAGCAACTAGAAAACCCAGTGTTCTCCGGCTCTGGTCATTTTCTTGTCAGAAACAGAAGGCAAACAGGGGCTTCCCTGGTGGCGCAGTGGTTGAGAGTCCGCCTGCCGATGCAGGGGACACGGGTTCGTGCCCCGGTCCGGGAAGATCCCACATGCCGCGGAGCGGCTGGGCCCGTGAGCCATGGCCGCTGAGCCTGCGCGTCCGGAGCCTGTGCTCCGCAACGGGAGAGGCCACAACGGTGAGAGGCCCGCGTACAGCCAAAAAAAAAAGAAGGCAAACAGGATTGCAGCTCACAGACGTCCTTCATTCGGTAGCTAGACAACGTGAGAATGCGTCAAGGGTGTCTCCTGGTTTACTGCTTTGAGAATCAGTTTATGTCCTCCCGTTCGTTCAGAGGTAAAACTTCCCGGCAGGCATGCCTGTGGTTCTTGGAGTGACACCCCAGTGAGTGTGTGGAGTGTTCAGTCTTTGAAGGGCAGGTGAGAATCCCCTCGTGAACCCGTGGACTAAGCTCGCCGGAGGACGGTCATGAAGATGACACTTGGCTCCACCTGTTAGACCCCTGGCTTTCGTTTAAACTTTTCACTTTTCTCAGGAAAACTTTTCTCCCCCAGCACATTTATTCAGTCCTGTGGCATCTTCCCGTTCAGTTACTTGACTTGTTGGAACTCAAGACTTAGGGTTCTTGTCATGATGGCATTTCTCCTACAGAGTCCTGATCTGTGTTTTCTTTCAGATTTGGTTAGAATCTCCTGGGGTTTTCCTTCATTCAGAATCCAGTGGCGGGGCTTTCCTGGTGGCGCAGTGGTTGAGAGTCTGCCTGCTAATGCAGGGGACACGGGTTCGGGCCCTGGTCTGGGAGGATCCCGCATGCCGCGGAGCGGCTGGGCCCGTGAGCCACAACTACTGAGCCTGCGCGTCTGGAGCCTGTGCTCCGCAACAGGAGTGGCCGCGATAGTGAGAGTCCTGCGCACCGCGATGAAGAGTGGCCCCCGCTTGCTGCAACTAGAGAAAGCCCTCGCACAGAAACGAAGACCCAACACAGCAAAAATAAATTAATTAATTAATAAACTCCTACCCCCAACATCTTAAAAAAAAAAAAAAAAAGAATCCGATGGCTCCAGGGCTTCTTTGCAAACCCTCCTCCCTGTCAGCCGCCTCCACTGCCCTGCTCCTTTGACTCCTGTGTAACTCGAATGCTTGTTTTGTGCTTATTCATGCCAAGCAGATTTCTGATCTAAAGAGGAATTTAGTGGGTTATTCCAGTTCAAATATAGATGGCGGCAGAGTTTTGTTTTATTGTTTGCTCAGCAAGAATCACCAGGTTTGATCAATACCTGGACATTTTTTTTAATGATTTTTTTTTTGGTGGGGGCAGGTTTTATTTTTTAGTTTTTTGGCTGCACCGCGCAGCTTGTGGGATCTCAGTTCCCCAAGCAGGGATTGAACCTGGGTCCTCAGCAGTGAAAACACGGAGTCCTAACCACTGGACCACCAGGGAAGTCCCTTTTTTAATGATTTTAAATGATTTAATTTGGTCCTTGATTGAGAGGGGCTTGAGGAAGACAAGCCCCTTCAGCCCCAAGACTAAAGAGCCTTCCCGTAGCCGGGAGGTTGGCGGGTTCGGGGCAGCAGGACGGCCCAATTTCTTCTGTTCTTTCCTCGGCTTTCTTTGGGGCTCTGTCGGTTTTTTTGGCTTTTTTTTTTTTTTGCGGTACGAGGGCCTCTCACTGTTGTGGTCTCTCCCGCCGTGAAGCACAGGCTCCGGACGCGCAGGCCCAGCGGCCATGGCTCTCGGGCCCAGCCTCTCCGCGGCACGTGGAATCCTCCCGGACCGGGGCACGAACCCGCGTCCCCTGCACCGGCAGGCGGACCCCCAACCACTGCGCCACCAGGGAAGCCCTCTCTGTCGGTTTTGAACCTTCTTCTAGTTCAAGTTCCATAGTCAAAAGCGTTAGGAAGTAGGATTGAAAATAACTTTTCAGGAGAAAATGAAAACTTCATAGACAGGATTCATCACCACAGGCCTCAGGATGGTCATCCACAGCTGCTTTGCGAGGAAGTTGGTGGAGTTGGTGCTGTTTGTCTGCCTTGGGAAGCGCTGTTTTAGCCTTGAGCTGAGTATGGAGGGGGTGGAGGCCACTGTGAACCCCTCAGCAAATGTGGGGTCTGAGAGAGAAGAACCTCTGTTCTGCCCCTCTCGTCCTATAAGTACTCTGATACTTGACCTGCCCCCTTCCCTTTTCTTTCTCTGCAGGAGTGTATAGATCTGATGATAGCCTGGGGCTGTCCTGTTAGGTGGGCTGTTCTCATCAGCGGTGTGCAGCTTTTCCCTTTTTTGGCCTTCAGTAGCAGTGTAGCAAGGGGCACTCTGAGAATAACACCACAGTAACACTTAAGTCCAAGGATTATTTCCCCATACTTGCTGACCCAGCAGCACCGCAGGCAGCAGAGGCTGAGGAAGAAAAGCTGCCAAAGGCCTCGCAGAAGAGTGAGAGAAATGGTTAAAGTTGGGGGCAACCTGAAGGGGAATTGGAGCCCTCCTGGACAGTGGGGGTCCCAGCCCTTCGTGTTGCACTTGGACACAAAACAAGCAGAAGCTCTCATCAGGCCGTTTTGGACAGAAGTGTTTGGATTGAGTTTGATAACCGGTAAGACGTTAGATAGCAGTAACTAGTAGGACTTATGCTTGCTTTGGGTGCAGCTTTGGCTGGTTGGAGCCAGGAGAATTGTCCCCTTCCCTTTTCTCCTTTAAATAAATCAAGTCTCTTCACGCAGAAGATGCACCAGGCTTTCTGCACACCTTTGTTGAGGTTGTCGACCATACTGGTTTTCCCTTGTTCTGGTTCTGAAATGCTGCATCCCAGGGGCTGCTGCCTGCTGGGCTTTTCACGTTTGAATGTAAATGATTAGATACTGGCCTTGATCTCCAGCTGCGTAGCACTTGGGAGCTGTGAAGGAAGCCCTCAAAACGCCCCAGACCTGCTGCTGCAGGAAGAGCCCGCTCTCAGCTGTCTTCAGGTTAAACACTGGGACTCATTACAGGCACTTGGCGGTTACCTTCCCCATTGCAGACTTGGCATCAAATATCCGTGGGATTTGAAAAGGAACAGCGTAATAAATCAAGATGAATTATAATAAATCTCTGGTACTGTGAGGGTATCAGAAAAAACTAGAGTCTTTTTATTTTGTTTGTGGTGAAATGGCTTCGATCACCTAGGAACCAGTTTTTCTGCCATCAAAAGACTCTGGTTCTTGAAGTTTGTCCTTAAGTCTTATTTCATCCTCCCAGTTCTCCATGTGAGTAGAGAAGTATTTGGAGCTCAAAGCTTGAGTTTTTTACTTTCCCGTTGCATAAATCAGTTTTTTTGTTTAGTTTTGGCCACGCCACGCAGCTTGAAGGATCTTAGTTTTCCCACCAGGGATCGAACCCGTGCCCCCTTGCAGTGGAAGCATGGAGTCTTAACCACTGGACCGCCAGGGAATTCCCATAAATCATTTTTATTTATCTATCTATTTATTTATTTAATTTTGGCTGCGTTGGGTCTTCGTTGCTGCAAGTGGGTTTTTCTCTAGTTGCAGCAAGCGGGGGCTACTCTTTGTTGCGGTGCACGTGCTTCTCATTGCAGTGGCTTCTCGTTGCGGAGCACGGGCTCTAGGCGCGCGGGCTTCAGTAGTTGTGGCATGCAGGCTCTAGAGCACAGGCTCAGTAGTTGTGGCGCACGGGCTTAATTGCTCCGCGGCATGTGGGATCTTCCCAGACAAGGGCTTGAACCTGTATCCCCTGCATTGGCAGGCGGATTCTTAACCACTGCACCACCAGGGAAGTCCCCATAAATCAGGTTTAAAATGGACTAAAGATCTTAGGCTGGTAGATTTGACTGCTCTCCCCTCTCCTTCAGGCTGGCTTTGTTTCATCTGACCCTTGGAAGTCATATTGTTTACGTTCCTTCATCTCTCCCATCCTCCTCATTTCTCCCATCTCTCCTTTGCACTTACAAAGTCTAGTGACGTAGAGTTGGGGCAGGGTTATATGACTAGATAGCCTGGGTAAGTTAGGCTGATCCAACCTTGCCTGGGCCAGGAGTATGGGGATAAATTCTGTCTACACATTTGAGCACCAGGACCATGAAATCCACACTAGCACACCAGCCTCAAAGGAGGTTTAGGAGTCCAGACACCGGGATAGTAGTCTCGGCTGTACCCTTGATTTGGGGGAAGACTTCTGAGGTTCTCTCTTAATTTCTCCTCTGTACTATGAGGGGGTTGGAGTTTCTTAACTACACGAGGAGGAGGCTGAGAAAATGAGGCAAGAAGATCTCAGGAAGGCTGCCCAAGGGTGACCTCCTTTCAGGGGACACAATGAATTCAGACGTGCAGTGACACTCTGGTGTTCCCGCTGCAGGTTTTGTGATGCCTTAGTCAGAAGTGACCGAAGGAGGAGGACATGAAAAGCATGGGAACTTTGCAATTGATCCCTGTACCCAAGTGTAACTTCCACTTCACCAGCTTTCTTAACAGAATTAATCATCTTGCCATCATCTTGGTTTAAAGTGTTAATTCAAAGAATCAGCTTTGTCATAGCTTCTGACCTGGCTGAGGCCTTTTAATGAAAATTGGCCTAAGTTCAGTATTACGGTGAGAAGCTCCCCTTCTGAAGAGCCTGGCTGCTGAGACAGTGGAAGACACTGGTTTGTATTGTATTTCCCTCAAGTTAATCTGTGAAACATAAAATTAGGTTATACTTTTGACTTGACAAAGTATCAGTGTTCTCGCTGTTACACTGCTTAGAAGGATCTAAGCAAATGTCTGTTCAGTGACTTCAAAAGAATCGAGGCAGTTTAAAGAACCTGCTTTGACAGACCTGTTATATCTCATTTATAATAACATGCTTAGAACCTTATTTGTTTAAGAGCATCTCAGAAGAAGGTAATGCCTTGTAGTTGTTCCATTAGGAAGCAGTTGGGAGGTTGGGTATCAGAGGCAGGCACCCCATGTCTCTTTGGAATATGCGTTTCTTAGTCGTGTGGGAAATACTGCTCCCTCCATAGAACCTCTCTAGGCCTCTCTGAAGGCAGCTGGAGAAGTTCCCTCCTACAGCAGCTCAAGGTTAATGCTTTGACCTTTTACTAAAGTTGACAGTTGCTGAAGTGAGATGCATTATTTATCAGAAAGAGTTGATTAAAAGAGCTAAGTAAAAAGGAGTGCAAATATGGAATATGTCTTTACCTTTTCATAGCAGCTTTGGCCGCATGCACCTGAGTTCTTTGTGAGACCATCTCTCCTTCAGGTGACTGTAGGTGATGAAGGCTTCGTGAGGGAGGGTTGGGGGAAGGATGATGCATGTTGGTCCATGGAGAGGTTTAACAGTCAGCATGTGAATAGCAAATACCTCCTTGCCTTTTCTAATAGGGACAATTTTTCCAATTTTTATTTTTAAGCAGGGGTATCAATTCTGAAAATATTTTAGAATATTTACCATGTGTGAGGCCTGGGGCTGCCCAACTCCTTTAGTTTACCTGGAAATAATACTGCCTTTCTTCAGGGGCAGAAGAAACCAAGGGCCTTCCTGAACTGAAGGGGACCCACAGTCATCGCTAACTTTAAATCCATAAGCCTTAGAATTAGAAGGAATCTTGATGCATAAGCCAGTCTCCTCACTTTACAGGAGACTCAGAAATGTCAAGATTTACCCCTTGATGAGAATGCTCATATTTTAGCTTCCTGCTTAGTCCCTTTCCCACCACACAGGCTGCAAGCTGGTCACTTGGAGCCAGGAGATAAACAAGGAGTGCCTTCAGGGAGGTCGGGAAGGAGCCTCCAGCCTGGTGGTGGTGAGGGGTATTCACATTCCTGGAGGCCAGGGGTACATTCCAGCCTAGATTGGGGTGGGTGTGGACAGCTAGGCTCCACTTGGTTTTTTTTTTTTTTGCGGTACGCGGGCCTCTCACTGTTGTGGCCTCTCCCGTTGCGGAGCACAGGCTCCGGATGCACAGGCTCAGTGGCCATGGCTCACGGGCCCAGCCGCTCCGCGGCATGTGGGATCTTCCCGGACCGGGGCACGAACCTGTGTCCCCTGCATCGGCAGGTGGACTCTCAACCACTGCGCCACCAGGGAAGCCCTCCACTTGGTTTTACTGTTACCTTATCCCCCTTCATCTCCGACTCCCCTCCCACCCCACCCCGCTGGGTTCACCTTTTCCTTGGATAGATGTTCACGTTATGTTACTTTAAAAAATATATGGTGGCATTTCCTGTGTATATTTTAAATTTCAGCCCAAAGATCTTGATCTATACTTGTAAATGTTTGAATGAATAAATGAATGGAGACAGTGCACTGGTGGCTTTGAGAGTGGATGATGAAGTAAGTCTGTGAGGTCACTTTGTGAGCTCTGAAGTTCTGCAGCTGTCAGAGAGGTGGGGTTGTCCCCCTGCCACTCGGCTCATCTGGTTAGGGAGGGAGGGACCCTTTCCTATCAGACTGAGGGGAGGAAACTTCGGGCCCAAAGATTCACCTGAGGCTTTTGTCCTCAGGATAAAGGTGGGGACAGGCTGGCTGTGACCTGCCTGTGTGTGTCTGCCTCCTGCCAGCTGGACTAGAGGAGGAGTGGAGGTTGTCTCCCAGCTCAGGATTTTTGTTAAAACATTATCCTTATAGTTCTTCCTCTATACTTATAGATAACCAAAGCAGTATAGGAGTGTTATTCCTGACAATTTCTCCCCTACCTTGAGTTTCATGTTGGCTAATCTTTGACTTAAGGGCCTGATTTTCAACCAAAACTCAGTTGCTCTGTCCTTACTTGAAAAGGAGGAACCGGTCAGAGCTTTGGTCTACTTGTTTTATTCCTTCCTCCCTCCCCATCCTACTTCTCCATCTGGTTCTCCACGTTGTTCTGAGGTCAGTCTGCCTGGGCTGCGATTCGGCTCCAGTCACTCGAAACTGTCTGACCTTCATCTCCCTGTGCCTTGATTTCCTCAAAGTAGGAATAACCATGGTGCCCCGCACAGAGGTTCAAGGGCTTAAAGGCAGTAATGCAAATAAAGCGCCCAGTACCCGTGCCAGGCATGGCTCCGGAAATGCGGGCCACTGCTCTCATTTTCCTTTCCTCCTCCTCCTCCTCCTCCCCCTCCCCCAACGACCTCCTGGGTGGATGTAAGCTGTGCATGAGCAGCAGGCTCAGAGCTGCTGTGATAAGAGCCCTGAGGCCTTTCCTGGCTGCTCTTGGTGATTCTTGCAGTGCTCGGCACTGGCGTGTCTTGCATCGGTGAGAGCCAAAGTGGCTCTTTGGAAGGACCGACTGCGCTGCCCTGCCCTGGGCTCACCGTGCGTCCTCCCTCGCACCACATGTGCCTGTCTGGTGCCCCGCGGAGAGCCCTGGGAAAGGCGCTGGGAAAACCAGCTGGTGTGCGGGGCTCGGAGCTGGGCACTCGGGAGTGTGGTGTTCAGTGAATCCAGATGATGCAGCTGCTCTTCCTGGAGGCACGGGGTGTTTCTCACCTTATCTTAGCGAGGGATGGGCCTTGCTGCCGTGGCCCTTGCTCAGTAGCTCTTGTGCCTTCAAATAAGGGAGAAGGGGATGCACTTTCATGGAGCGAGAAGCTATACCGATCCCATTGCTTTGGTAATTATAGTGTAACACGTGCTAAAGGCAGGCAGCCAGGGCTGAAAACGGGGAAGAGGGAAGCAGAAATGATATGAAAGCCTAGAGAAGCTCTGCGCTGCTCCCGCCCGGGCTTGTTGCAGAGCTGGTTGTGCTAAGCAGCAGCCTTGTGCCCACGCCCCCAGGTTTTTTCAGCTGGAGTCATTCATCCGGGCCCAGACCACCGGTTTTGCCTTCTTAGTAAGTAGCAGTTTCAACCACTATGATTTTCACTGAGATCCAGGGATAATTGGGGTGGGGGTTAGGGAGCGGGAGGACATAACAAAAAAATCTTCTTTGGTTCTTGTAATTATGAAAGTAATCTGAGTTCATTATCACAAAATCAAATAATACAGAGTGTTGAAAGTAAAAGCTTGTGTCTCTTCTCCCGTCACAGTCTCCTGGTCTGCGGGTGACCAGGTAGCCGCTGTGAAACGTGGGTGTGTCTGCAGACGTGTGTCCGTGCTTATGCTCTGCAAGCGTGTGTGGGTTGCTTGTGGGTTTCTTTTTTAAGGGCGTCACACTCTACATATTGTTCTGCAACTTGCTTTTTTTTTTTTTTAATTCAATTGGTGGACAAATTAGTATACAGAAGTTTTGCCTTTTTATTTTGGCTGTCTAATAGCCCATCATATGGACATTCTACAAATTATTAACCAGATCTCCATTAACCTGGAAAATAAGGAGATAGTGTGAAAGTCTGAATAAGGAGAGTGTGAAAGTCTGAAGTCTGATCTCCTCCTCCGTCAGGTGACGCTACTTTCCCAGCTCTGCAACAGTTGGGAGGTGTCATCTCTAGAGAAACTGAGCGGGGGTTTATGGACTTGGCCAGACACCAAGGAAGGGAAGGTGGGGGTGAGGTACCAAACCAGAGGCAGGAAGATCGGATGAGAATCCGTACTGTACCAAGAGGCTCCAAACTTCCTGTCCTGTTCAAATCCAGAACCCCTAGAGTAGAGGCAACAAGAGTTCGAAGGATCTGTGCTTGAAGAAACTGAACTTGCTACAGAGGAAAGATTTGTCGATACTAATGTTTGGTCACAAATGAAAAAGCTGCCTGGCACTTCTGTTACCAAAATCCCCAAATAAAATATCAGCTAACCAATTCAATAGTGTATTGGGAACATGTACAAACAAGTACTGTTTTCCCCCAATTACTAGGATAGTTCAGCATCAGAAAACCTATCATATCAATAGACAAAAGGAGGGAAAACATGATCTCAGTTGATACAGAAAAATAATTTGATAAATTCAGTAGCATTTTATGTTTTAAATACTCAATAAAATAATGATAAAAGGAACTTCCTTAGTTTTACAGAAGATATATAACAGAAATCTATAGCAAACATTATATTTAATTGAAGAAACTTTGTTTCATTTACTGGAGGTCCTGATCAACAGATTAAGGAAAGAAAAAGAAAATAAATGTAGGAGTTGGAAGGGAAGAGATAACACTTTATTTTCACATGATATAATCAGATACAAGATGAATCTATCAAATTAAATTGTATTTCCCTATGCTACAATAATCAACTCAAAATTTAAGAAGTAATACCAGAAGAAACCATAGAGTTCCTGGTATTTAACAGAAACAAGAATATATAGAACCTCTATGGGAAAGCCAAATAAATGGAAAGATATTCTGTATTCCTGCATGAGATCTAATACTATACAGATCATAATCTTCCTTTCACATTGATTTATAAACTCAGTGCTATCCCAATAACTATGGAGTAACAAATTACTCCAAAACATAATAGCTTAAAACGAGAATAATCATTCTCTCTCACAACTTTTGGTAGTCAGCTCTCCCAGGCATTTTTGTCTTTTGCAGTTAGAGGATGGCTGTGGATGGGACCATTGCAAAGGCTTTTCACTCACATGTCAGTGCCTGGTCTGGGAGGACTCAAGCAGTTGGGGCTTGAACAGCTGGGGATCTGTGGGCATCTCTGTTTATGTGCAAGCTTTCTGGTTGATCTCCCCAGCATGGTGCCTTCAGGGTAGCTGGACTTGTTACACGTTGGCTCAGGGCTCCCACATCCCTTGTCCTAAGAGAGAACCAGGGGGAAGCCTTTTTGGATGCAGCCTTGGAAGTCACGTAGCATCACGTCTGCACATTATTGATTCAGGCAGGTTGTGAAGGTCACTCTAGGTAGAAGGGAAGGGAGCATAGACTCCATATATCAATAGAAGAATGTTAATATCATTGTAAAAAGAGCATGTGGGATGAAACATATACTGGGGCAGCCATCTTTGGAAAACAGGGTCTGCCCAAATTGCAGTTCCATTCAGAATGATAACTGGATTTTGGGGGGAAGAACTTTTATTCTGAAATGCATTTGAAATAACAAAGCCAACTTTCAGAAAGAAAAAGGGGACTTTTGCACCAAATACTGTAAGCTACCAAGCCATCGTACTAAAAAGCAGTATGGTATCTATGTAAGAACAGGTAATAGACAAAAACGGAATAGGATAAAGATCTCAGAAATAGACCCATGTACATATAAGAACTTAATATACTATAAAAAGGTAACACAAATCAATGAGGAAAGGATGGATTGCTCAGTAGGTAGTGTTGGGAAAATTGACTTGCTAGATGGAAAAACATAAACCAGATCGCCACGTAATATCACATACAATGGTAGATTCTGGAAGAATTAAAGGCTCAAATGAAAGTGGTAACACCACAAAATTAATAGAGGCCCAGTATCCCTTATCCACAAATGTGAAATCCAGAAAGCTCTGAAGGGCTTCCCTGGTGGCGTAATGGTTGAGAGTCCGCCTGCCGATGCAGGGGACACGGGTTCGTGCCCTGGTCCGGGAAGATCCCACATGCCGCGGAGCGGCTGGGCCCGTGAGCCATGGCCGCTGAGTCTGCGCGTCCGGAGCCTGTGCTCCGCAACGGGAGAGGCCACAACAGCGAGAGGCCCGCGTACCGCAAAAAAAAAAAAAAAAAAAAAACCCAGAAAGCTCTGTAAACCAAAAGCTCTTTGATAACCCACATGGCAGCAAAATTTGAGTTGAGATGAGGCTCTTTATAATCATTGATTTATCCTGCTTAATGTGAATGTCACATATTTCACTGCAGTGTTTTTTCAAACTGTTATTATGAAAACTTTCAAACATTCAGAAAAGTTAAAAGGATAGTCCAGTGGGCACCTGTAAATCTACTACCTGAACTCAATGCTTATCAATTTGCTGTATTTGCTTTATCTATATATGTGCATATGTATATATTTTTTCTTTTTTTGCTGAACCATTTGAAACGTCGCAAACATTGTGATACTTTATCTGTATATACTGCTAAGAATAGGTATTTCCTAAGGAAAAGGACATTTTCCTACAGAATCATAATAGTCACATTTTAAAAAGTTAACAGTAATTCCATAATATCATCTAATACCCATATTCAGACTTCCCCAATTATCCCCAAAATGTTTTTCCCCACTCAACACATGTTTATTGAGCATTTGAACATTATTTGTTTACTGTTCATTGACTAATGGTTAGTGAACATTATTGAACACCTACTTTTGTAAGTCACTATGAAAAATACAAAAATAGATGTGTTCGCTGTTCTTGGGAACAATCTAGTGTGGGAGAAACAAACATACACAAAAAATATGACGCAGGACAGGCTGTAATAAGTGCCATAATACGGGCAGAAACAAAACTATAAGGACATGAAGCAAGGAATCATCGATTCCTTCTGAAGGGAGCCTTCCTCCTGCTATAGCGTGTTGGGAAAACAGCTGAATCCTCTTCCTGGTCCTAACTCATTCTCTCTCTTTTCAGACCTTAGAGTGATTCTAATTTGAGGGATATTTGGCCTTAAAGAGACCCAAAATATACATTTTTATACGGTTTTATTGAACTAAGATCCAGCCAAGTTGCATACATTGTATTTGGTTGGTATGTTTCATTTCTCTTGATCCAGAACTCTGTGTGTGTGTGTGTGTGTGTGTGTGTGTGTGTGTGTGTGTGACATTGACTTCTTGTGACGACCAGAACCAACCGACTTATAGAATGTCCCTCATTCTGGATTTGTCTGATTGTTTTCTCATGGTGTCATTTAACCTGTTTCTCTAGATACTATCCTTTGTATTTCTTTGTCAACTGGAGGCGAGGTCTGGATTAGTTTCAGTTTAGACATTTTTGACAAGAATATAGGTGTTGTTGCTATGTACTTCATACTGTATGACATAAGGAAATACGTAACGAATGTCAGGTTTTTCCACCATAGTTCTGTTAAGTTTGATAATTTGGTTAAGATGGTGACTGCCAGATCTTTGCCTTGTAAAAGTACTTTTTTTTTCTCTTTGCAGTTAGCAAGTTACTTACAGGGAGATTCATTGGTGACTTGCAAATATCCTGTTCTCCAACAACCAAATTATTTTAGTGTTCTGATGATAATATCTAATGGTTTTATTATCCATTGGTGATCCTTACCTTAATCAATTATTTCCTTGGTGGGTCACTTCAAAACTATTAATGTGTATAATATGTGCTGTCCTAGATGTTACTTAGGAGTATTACGTGACATCGCCTTTCTTAAGTCTGGAACCATCTGAATTCCAAAACTCCTCTAGCCCTGAGGTTTGCAGATAAGGGATTATAACGAAGTAGGGAAAAGTGCAGAGTATCTTAGTGTCACAGGAGCAAGGAGGAACTCTGTAAAGCACAAATAAGGCAAAAACACAGATGGTATTTACAGCTTTGAGACTCAGAAGGGAGAGGATGTAGAAAGAGAATAATGGGGTGTCAGGACTGAGCCTTGAAGCACAGACCATTATTATTGTTCGGGAGGAAGAGGAAGAAACAGAAAAGGACACAGAGCAACCAGTGGGGTGAGAGGACAACCCAAGGAGCACAGTGTAGAAGCCAAGTAAAGACAGTGAGTCACCAAGAAGGGAGCGATGGCCTGGCCCTGCTCCTGCGAGAGCTCAGGTAGACGAGGACCGAAAGGTGACTGTTAGGTGTGGCAGCGTGGATGCCAGAGGTGCCCTTGACAAAGCAGTTTTGTTTTGTTTTGTTTGTTTTAAAGATGTTGGGGGAGGGGCCTCCCTGGTGGCGCGGTGGTTGAGAGCCCGCCTGCCGATGCAGGGGATACGGGTTCGTGCCCCGGTCTGGGAGGATCCCATATGCCGTGGAGCGGCTGGGCCCGTGAGCCATGGCCGCTGGGCCTGCGCGTCCGGAGCCTGTGCTCCGCAACGGGAGAGGCCACAACAGTGAGAGGCCCACATACCGCAAAAAAAAAAAAAAAAAAAAAAAAAAAAAAAAAAAGATGTTGGGGGTAGGAGTTTATTAATTCATTTATTTATTTTTGCTGTGTTGGGTCTTCATTTCTGTGCAAGGGCTTTCTCTAGTTGTGGCAAGCGGGGGCCACTCTTCATCACGATGCGCGGGCCTCTCCTTGCGGAGCACAGGCTCCAGACGCGCAGGCTCAGTCGTTGTGGCTCACGGGCCCAGTTGCTCTGCGGCCTGTGGGATCTTCCTGGACCAGGGCCTGAACCCGTGTCCCCTGCATTAGCAGGCAGATCCTCAACCACTGCGCCACCAGGGAAGCACGACAAAGCAGTTTTGATGGAGTGGTAAAGGGAAAAAAATCTGATTGGAGTGGGTTTAGGGTGAGAGGGAAGAAAGGCGTTAATCGAGTATAGACAACCTTTTGGAGGAGTTTCTGATACAAAGCCATGCAGAGAAACGGCGAGATACTGTCAGGTGAAGCGGAATCAAAAGAAGTCATTTTTCCAAAATTAGAGAAATATTAGCATATTTGTTTGCTGATGGGAAGGATAAAAAGGAAAAAATAAATAAGAAAGTCACATAGCCAAAATAACCATCCACATTTTGCAAACACGCCTATAAACCAGAGGATGCACGTAAAGTAGATTTCAGTGGTCGCTCCCAGGGGAGAAGGTCTGCAGGGAGGAGGATGGAGTGACCCCTGGGGATGAAAGGACGCAAGAGAAAGGCCTCGCTCAGACCAGTGTGCCGTAAACTGTGCAGCTTGATCCAATCAGCCAGTGCGCCGGAAGACTGAAACAAAGGTCTCAGAGGAGCAGCCTGACGTCTTGAAGTGAAACCAGTCAGCCAGCTTCTGCTCACAGACACGTGAGGGTAGAATAAAGCCATTTGCAAGGTGTCAAAATGTAAGATAATTATCAATAATTACCTCTGGGGAGTTGAAGTGGGGACTTGTCCTTTTCCCCTTTTGTACTGGTGGTGGTTGTAAAGTATCTGTGCCTTAACTAAGCAGTTTTACTTTGTGAAATTCACCCAAGGATGAAACTGGACAAGTGCCCAAGATGCTCAGGTGCTGCCAAGATGCAGCGTGGTTTCTGTTACTGAAAAATTGAGGACATTACTAAATGTCTATCTGTAGGAAATTAGCTAAATAAATTCTGGCTCCATACAGTAGGGTCCTACATAACCGTTTCTTAAAAGAGATGAGGGAGATTATATTATTTCCATGGAAGAAAATTTATTTTAAAATGAAAAAGATTTCAAAATAGTATAGATGTAAAGGAAAAAAAAAACCTTAAGATATAAATATTTTAATCCAGAAATATATTTTAACAATAAAACCCTTTTCTGTCACATAAAAGTGGCCTCCGAGTTTAGAGTTCAGTGCCAGCTTTCCCCGAGAGGGCAGCACCTGGGAAAGCCTTCAGCTGGAGGAAGGTGGCAGTTAGAATTGGCGAACATTTCGTAATATGCTTAAGTGATTGGGGAAAAAAAATCCACAAGCATTACGCCATCCCCAGCAGTGGAAAGAAAGAAGGTGGCTTGCCAGGCCGGGGCGGGGGTCTCAGTCTGTGTGGAGAGCAGGCAGTGGGGCAGCCGTACTCCTGTGACGAATTCCTTTCTCAGGAGGCCAAGTTGGGTTCTAATCCATACCCGCTGTTCCTTTTTTGTGGTTGATCTGGTTGATTGGTTTTGCCTATTAAAGCCAAACTCAAACATTTGTCAGCCCCAAAAGTTAAAGACCCAGTGCTCTAGCTCTGGAGTGTGACCTCTGGAGGAAGAGAGCCCCAGGTGTGTGCGAGGGTCTCCAGTACCAGCCGAGGCTGTGAATGGAGGCCCAGGACTGTTCTAGGGTCTGGAGTCTGTACAGCAAGGTCCGCATCTCCAGCCCTGTATCCTGCCTCCCTCCAGGGCTTGAAATTTAATCTCCCTAATCCAAGTTTAGGAGTTGGCCCTGGTAGCTAAGGCTGTAAGAACACACTTCCCTTTTCACCTTGTGTCTATTTCCTTCCTTCCTTGTCTGACCTTTTTTCCTCTTCTGTGAAATGGACCTGAAGCTCCCTCACCAAGTTATTTTGAGTGCACTCAAGAAACATGGGGGTCCACTCCCTCCTCCCTGGTTTCATTCAGCAAGTGGATGGAATCAAGCTGATGCCTGAGGAGGACCAATGGGGCCAGAGAAAGGGGGGAAATAAAAAAGAACAAAAAGAAAGAAGGCAAGAGGAGTTGCTTTACAGATAGATGTCTACAGTTGGAGAACTTCATTTGTGTTTTTATTTTTTGTTCTGGACCCCAGGGATATATACTCTAAATATTATTCTTAGCTGCTCCCTTTTACTTCTAGTATCCACCATATTTGCACACATGTTTAAGTGTAGTCCCCTAAATGTTATTTTCCCTCAAGGCTCAGACTTGGATCCTTATACGTTCTCCTGGACTGGGCTTATCTGTTCCCATGGCTTTTTTTGCCTTTTTTTTTTTTTTTTTTTTAACTGTTTCTAGCCTAATCCATATCTCCAGTCCAGATCTTCTCTCTGGGCCTCAGTTCCTTACAGCAGATACACCAGATAGCTCTATTTCCATTTCCCTCACATTCCCCAAACGTGATATGTCCCAAACTGAACCATCATATTTATCCCTGTGCTCCCTTTCTATTAGCCATCCTCCTTCAAGGATTTGTATGTCCATGAAAACCACTATCTACTCAATTTCTGAAGCCAGAAACTTGATCATCATTGTTAACTACTTTTGCACTCATTCCTCTCACTTCTAGGATAAAGAAATCCAAGAGAATTAATCCATTAGAAATCTTTCTCTTTCTTTTTTGGGCCATACCACGTGGCATGTGGGATCTTAGTTCCCAACCAGGGATCAAACCTGTGCCCCCTGCCCTGGAAATGCGTAGTCTTAACCACTGGACCACCAGGTAGGTCCCCGAGATGTTTTGTTTTGTTTTTAATTAATTAATTTATTTATTATTTGTTTTTGGTTGCATTGGGTCTTTGTTGCTGTGCACAGGCTTTCTCTAGTTGCAGCGAGCTGGGGCTACTCTTCATTGCGATGCGCGGGCTTCTCACTGCGGTGGCTTCTCTTGTTGTGGCACACGGGCTCAGTAGTTGTGGGCTCTAGAGCTCAGGCTCAGTAGTTGTGGTGCACGGGCTTAGTTGCTCCGCGGCATGTGGGATCTTCCCTGACCAGGGCTCGAACCTGCGTCCCCTGCATTGGCAGGCGGATTCTTAACCACTACGCCACCAGGGAAGCCCCCCGAGATGTTTTTAATCCATATACTTTTCCACCAGGATTGGGCACAACGTGTAAGGAGACACCAAAAAAATAGGTAATCAAGATAAATAATTGTTCAGAGTTGAGTCGACCAGAGGTCCCTTCTGGATTCTGAGTCCACCAGATGGCCCATTGGGCAGCCAGCCCAGAGGCCCCAGTAGCACAGGGGACCTTAATTTTTACCAGGGGTTGGCAGCGTAGCCTGGCCCAGGCCTGCTTCTCTCCATTCATATGACTTTTGGCCTGAATGACTGAGCAGCTCCCTAACTGTAGAAAATGGATTCATCCTCCAGTGTCCACCCACTAGAGACAGTGGCCTATGCATAAAATTGAGCATTAACAGTTTAACACATAGGATTAGCTATGTTGTCACACACGCACTCACACAAAAGCACCAAGTTTTAGAGCAGAGAGCAGTTTTAGCTTTAGATTGTCCTATCAACCCCCCATCCTTTTGCAGGTAAAAAATGTAAACAGAGCTCTGGCATGAGTTATCCAACTGGAAGCCGATGCCTTTGGGACCAACAGTCCCAGGCCCACACTGAGAGGAGGCATTGCAGTGGATGGAACTCCTGCCTTCACCTCTGAGATGCAGGGACCTTGTTGGCCCAGTGATGAAACCCAGGCGCTGCCATTCGTCATGCCCTTCCCGTGTGCCAGCAGCGAGGAGTGAGACTTCCTTTTACAGTCCCTCTGCTCTCTCCCTCCCCAGTCCTGGACCATTTGTCAAACAGTTATCTAGGTGGGTGAAAGATGGCATTTTAAAAATTGAGACCAGGGGACTTCTCTGGTGGCGCAGTGGTTGAGAATCCGCCTGCTAGTGCAGGAGACACGGGTTTGAGCCCTGGTCCGGGAAGATCCCACATGCCACGGAGCAGCTAAGCCCGTGAGCCACAACTACTGAGCCTATGTGCCACAACTACTGAAGCCCATGTGCCTAGAGCCCGTGCTCCATAATAAGAGCAGCCACTGCAATGAGAAGCCCGCACACCACAATGAAGAGTAGCCCCCGCTTGCCGCAACTAGAGAAAGCGCGTGTGCAGCAACAAAGACCCAACGCAGCCAAAAATAAATTAATTAATTAAAAAAAAATTGGGACCAGGCTTCCCTTCACAAGTTGATCATTTGCTGGCTTTTGCAATAATGAGCTTTTTTTTCCCCTTTCCTTTCCTTTTTTTCTTTATTTTTAAACCTCCCTCTGGTGCAGAGGGTTGAGTTAACGCTGTTGCTCAATTTGTGGCATATTGTCGTTGGTCTGTGTAAGGCTGTTCTCTTGGTTTTAGTCACCTCTACATTGATTTCCTCGCATTTCTTCCTGTTCTCCATTCCCCTCCCCTCTGTAGCCAACCATGCAAATGTGCTTGATATAATATTCTCTTATTGGTGTATGAGGAATTGTTGCTTTGTGTGCATATGTGGAGTTTTTATTTTTGTTTTTGGATTTGAATTTTTGTTGATCAAGTACACACATCTTTAACTTAAATGGCTTGGTGCTCCAGATCCTTTGTGTATCTTTACTCGGCACTGTGTTCATATCTCTCCTGTGTGTATGTTTAGTCCATTGCTGATGCCTGCTGCACACCACTTCACAGTGTACAGGCTCCACATGGCACTTACCCATTCCCGCTCCTCATCCGGGCTGCCTGCAGCTCACTGCTACCCGGCTCTGTGCTGCCGTGAACTTCCTCTGCTGCCTTCTGATTGGCCTGTGGGAGGATTTCTCAGGGAAACATACCAGAAGTGGGCTTGCGGGATCATAGACCAGTGAACTTTCTACGATCATTTCTTCTGGGAATTCAAAAGAGGTGATTGTATCCCATTTCTCTCCGTTTTCTCCTAAGTGCTAGGAAGGTATGTTGCTTAGGCTGCTGCAACTTTTAGCCTGGCTCTGGAGTCTTGCAGTGATACCGTCCAGAGAACAGAGACAAAGGTTGGGGCTTAGTCTCTTGTGGGTCAGTTTGAAGTTTGAGTTTCTTCACTCTGAATAGTTCAGACTCACTCTGCTCCTTTGTGTCCACATACAAAATGATCTGTGGCTGCTGAGGGTTGTTCTGCTGTCCTGTTGTCCATGGCTGTTTCTAGACCTCTTGCATGGAGGCAGCATGGTGTAGTGGAAGGAGGCCATACAACGGAGTTGGGCCGGCATAAGCACACGTTTGACTTTTCCACGTGCTTGGCAGCCCAGTCCGTGAGCTGGAGTCATGCCGTCAGGCCACAAAGTGGGTGTGGAGGGCCCGAGTGCAAGGGCATACAGCACAGAGCCTTTCGGGGGGCCCCATACCTCTTCCACCTTCTTGGCTCCCCACTTATGAGACACGAAAGCCCCCAGCAAGAGTGTTGAGAGGAGAGAGCACAGTGGTCCGTGAGTTGGTGTCTAAAGAGTGCTGAGCTGTATTAAAACCTTTCACGTGGTGACATATTTATGGATAAACTTATTGTCTGTAATTGGCTTCAAAATGATCCAGGTGTTGGGGGTTGTGGGTGAGGTAAAGATCAGGTGACCATATGATTTGTTGTCCAATCCCAGGCATGTTTGAGACTGAAAGAGGGGGCTTTTTTTTTTGAATTTTATTTTATTTTTTATACAGCACGTTCTTATTAGTTATCCATTTTATACATATTAGTGTCTACATGTCAATCCCAATCTCCCAATTCATCCCACCCCACCCCCACAGCTTTGCCCCCTTGGTGTCCATATGTTTGTTCTCCACATCTGTGTCTCAATTTCTGCCCAGCAAACCGGTTCATCCTGAAAGAAGGGGCTTTTAATTACACCAGGACAAGTTTAAACCATGATTGTCCCCACAAACCAAGACAAGGACATCCCAGGGGAAAATGAGACAGAATTGACCCTGAGTTGATCACTGTTAAACCTGGGTGATGAGTACCTGGGAGCTCATTATATCCTATTTGTTGTTTGTCTGAAATTTTCCGTAATAAAAAGGCTTTATAAAAGGCAGCGTAGGGCTTCCCTGGTGGCGCAGTGGTTGAGAGTCCGCCTGCCGTTGCAGGGGACAGGGGTTCGTGCCCCGGGCCGGGAAGATCCCACATGCCACGAAGCGGCTGGGCCCGTGAGCCATGGCCGCTGAGCCTGTGCGTCCGGAGCCTGTGCTCCACAACGGGAGAAGCCACAAAAGTGAGAGGCCCGCGTACCGCCAAAAAGGCAGTGTGTCTGTCAGACTGCTGAAGCATTCAGAAGCCCTCCTGTACAGGAAATGACTATTGGGTTCCTAGGCAGCCCCTACCTGGGGTAGAAAGCCCAGGTCACCCCGTGCTTCTCTTCCACCGCCTCTGGGCACTGCCCTTCGGGGGCAGGATTGGGAGGCGGGGCCCTGCCTGCTCTTGTTGGTAGGAGGAATGAGAAACTTGAGGGTGTTCTAGCTCAACATGACTTGGTTTGGGGGCAGGAAAAAAGGTCAGCCCTTTTTCCTGTCCCCAGAACTTTCAAGGCCTGCCCAGGTGGCAACCGAAGCACCACATCCGCTCCACACCCCAGTGCTGGTGGCAGGGGTGCCTGCAGTTTGTGCACGTGCACGTGTGATTATTTTCCGCACTCTCATCAGGACCACGGGGTTGGGCAGGAAGCAGCATGACTGCAGTGGCTTCTTAACTGACATGATCCCACTTAACCCTCACTGTGGTATGGCAGTTGCTGGAGCCTTGAGTGGTAGAGGGTAACCTCTGCTGGGAATGGACTCAAACAGACAGTCTGACATCCCCTTAATTTGTTACATCTTTCCGGTTATACAGCTGGACCTTTTTCACACAGTTCCACAAAGTGCGGTATTTATTCATCCAACAGATGTTTTCGAGAGCCAGCCTGTCATATGCCACACTCTAGGGACACAGCAGTGAAAGAAAAAGACTGCCTTCAGGGAGCTTATATTGTAGTGGGAGTGGCAGCAGGTGCAGCGGTGGTGAGTGCTTAAGGGGGAGTGGATTAAGAGTGGTGGCTGTTTTAGATGGTTGTCTAGGAAGGTGAGCGGGAACCGGCAGATGTAGGAGAGAGAGTCTTTATGGGGGACCAAAAAGCAAGTGCAACAACGTGGGGGGAGCAGGGGCAGGAGGAGGGTCACCTTTCTCAGATGCTGCTGATTACTGGAGAATTGACTTTCAGATATCTCCATGTGGAAGTCATTGGTAACCTTGGTAAGAGCGATTTGGGGGATTGGAGTAGTTCAAGAGGGAATGGAAGGGCCTTCCCTGGTGACGCAGTGGTTGAGAGTCCACCTGCCAACGCAGGGGACATGGGTTCGTGCCCCGGCCCGGGAAGATCCCACATGCCGCGGAGCGGCTGGGCCCGTGAGCCATGGCCGCTGAGCCTGTGCGTCTGGAGCCTGTGCTCCGCAACGGGAGAGGCCACAACGGTGAGAGGCCCGCGTACCACCAAAAAAAAAAAAAAAAAAAAGAGAGAATGGAAGGAGAGGGAGTGAAGAAGGCCATTGCAGACAACTCTTTGAAGGTGCTTTTCATTGTAAATGGGACAGTTGTTAAAAGTGGGGGTGGGATTGAGAGAGTATTGTGTAAGATGGGGACTAGCACATGTATGCTGACTCAGTAGAGAGGGAAAATGCATCTAATGGAACTTGTTGTAAACGGCCCTCTGGTATGCTTTAGCAAATATTAAGTGACCCTGATCATGAGGGAGAGGAGGACCTGGTTCAGTTTCCTTTTCCTTTGGAGTTCCCTCTTCTCGAAGCTAAAAGTAAGCCACAAATGTTTGGACTGTCCTCAAATATCTGTTTTAACATGCTTTCATCTTCTATTTACAATCTTTCTCTTGTTTTCCAAATGGTTCTGAACTTTTGGGTTTTAAATCTGAATCTACAGATTCATTCCTGAGAAAAACACAGCTATCAGCAGAACCTGGCATGTTATTTCAGGAGGCTGATGGATCCTCTGACGTCTGTTCCAGGAGCGTCCAGTCATGAGGCTGCGTGTCAGATACATTCCCTACACCGTCAGTCACTTAAGGCTCTGAAAATCGTGGAAAAAATGAGAGCCCTGAGGCCTTGTCTTCTCTCTTCTTCTCTAGTAGATCATCAGTTCCTTGAGGGTAGAAGTTATATTTTATGTCTTGCCTTGTTTCCTTACCACTTAATAACTGGAATAAAAATGAGTGAACAGGCAGACTGACTCACTTAGTTGCTCATCCTACTTGAGTGTGGCACATACCTAGCTGTACACTTTTCAGTGATGCACCAAGAGAGGATGCCGTGCTTCAGTAATTTTCGGTAGAGCCAGGGAACCCCAGTAACTTCCGCCTTTAAAAAGTTGATCCTTGGGGCTTCCCTGGAGGTGCAGTGGTTAAGAATACGCCTGCCAGTGCAGGGGACACGGGTTCGAGCCCTGGTCCGGGAAGATCCCACATGCCGCGGAGCAGCTAAGCCCGTTTGCCACAACTACTGAGCCTGCGCTCTTGAACCTGCGAGCCACAGCTATTGAGCCCACGTGCCACAACTACTGAAGCCTGCATGCCAAGAGCCCCTGCCCCGCAACAAGAGAAGCCACTGCAATGAGAAGCCCGCGCACCACAACGAAGACCCAGTGCAGCCAACAACAACAAAAAAGTTGATCCTTTAGGAAAATAACCACATCTCCTATTATATTTCCATTGGTTTCCTATTACTGGTGTAACAAATTATCACAACACAAATTTATTCTCTTAGGTTTTTGGAGGTGAAATTCTGAAATGGTCAAGGTGTTGCCAGGATTGCATTTCTTGTGGAGGTCCCAGAGGAGGACCCACTCCCTTGCCTTTTCCAGCTCCTAGAGGCCGCCGGCTTTCCTTGGCTCATGGCCCCTTCATCCGTCTTCAAAGCCGGTGGCTAGCATTTTCAAATCTCTCTCTGACGTCTGCTTCCCTGGCTGTCTCCTTTCCCTTATAAAGAGCCTTGTGATTCCACTGGGCCCACCTCAGTGATCCAGGATCGTCTCCCTTTTTTTTTTTTTTTTTTAAATCCTTAAAGGTGTGTGTATTTTATTTTATTTTATTTATTTATTTATGGCTGTGTTGGGTCTTCACTTCTGTGCGAGGGCTTTCTCTAATTGCGGCGAGCAGGGGCCTTTCTTCATCACGGTGCGCGGGCCTCTCACTATCGCGGCCTCTCTTGTTGCGGAGCACAGGCTCCAGACGCGCAGGCTCAGTAATTGTGGCTCACGGGGCTAGCTGCTCCGCGGCATGTGGGATCTTCCCAGACCAGGGCTCGAACCCATGTCCCCTGCATTGGCAGGCAGATTCTCAACCACTGCACCACCAGGGAAGCCCTCGTCTCCCATTTTAAAATCCGTAATTTATCACATCTGCAAAGCCCTTTTCACCATACAAGATAACATTTGCAGCTTCCAGGGATTAGGATGTGGGCACCTTTGGGGGACCATTATTCTGCTAACCAGACATTTCTATAGCTATTTACACATATGTTCTCATTTAGTGGCTAGGTTGGTAAAATTATTCCTGTTTTACAGGAGAAAGTGTAAGATCAGAGAGGTTAGACCAATTCCCCTTGGCCCCAGAATTCATGCCTTGAATGCTAGACTTCTGACTTCTATCCACCTCGTTCCATTCTGTTTGGCTGCTTGTGTTTTAGTTCTCCTGTCTTCCATAGATTTCAGTTAGTGATACTTGTCATTATTTAGGTTCTTGATGCCAATATTTGGGGAAGTCGAGGTGCTGACTTGACGAAATAAGGGAATGTCAAAACCTATGTAAACATAGTCATCAAGGCAAAATAGCAAAGTGAAGAAAGAATTTAATTCCCAGTTGGCATGGCCTTCCCATTCCCCATAAACATACATGTGTAAAGTCCAGTACAGAGACTGCTTAGTGGCTTACTATTTTGTCCACTGACATATACTTGGTTTTCATGTTAACAGCATATTACTAATATTTTGCTTGCCAGCCAGCCAGACTATGTATCATTAGGAGATCCCAGACTTTTTTTAACCTTGGAACTATTAGGAGTAAAGATTTAGGAGGTAGTGCCACGTTCTTTTTTTTTTTTTTTTTTTTTTTTTTGTGGTACGCGGGCCTCTCAGTGCTGTGGCCTCTCCCGTTGTGGAGCACAGGCTCCGGACGCGCAGGCTCAGCGGCCATGGCTCACGGGCCCAGCCGCTCCACGGCATGTGGGATCTTCCCGGACCGGGGCACGAACCCGCGTCCCCTGCATCGGCAGGCGGACTCTCAACCACTGCGCCACCAGGGAAGCCCAGTGCCACGTTCTTGCTACCATGTTGGAATCTGTTCCTCTGCCCTCCTTGCTCCCCCGCATCCCCCGCTCCCATTTTTGTCTCCCAGACTCCCAAGTAGTCTGAACCAGTCCAGTATAATAGTGCACTTTCCGTGTCTTGATAGAAGTCATTCACTGTTTCAGGGAGCTTAGACTCGATGACCCTTCTTGCCCATACTTTGTGTCTGGAGGGTCCACAGGAAATAGTTTTTAAACTCACTGGTCAGTAACTCATAGCTCTCTAGGGCCTCCCCGTCTCTTTCTCCGTGGTACTCAAAGCTGTGGATGACAGAAAAGCAAACGCTGAAGCGTGAAGGTCTTCTCTTACCCTGACAGTTCTCTTTCCTAGGACTGATCACTCCACTGCTCTTGAGCTCTCAGAGCAACCCCATTCTATTCTCTTGGCTTCTGCCTCCTTAGGTACCATTTCAAAGCACAGTTGTGGGGCTTCCCTGGTGGCGCAGTGGTTGAGAGTCCGCCTGCCGATGCAGGGGACACGGGTTCGTGCCCCGATCCCGGAAGATCCCACATGCCGCGGAGCGGCTGGGCCCGCGAGCCACGGCCGCGGAGCCTGTGTGTCCGGAGCCTGTGCTCCGCAACGGGAGAGGCCACAGCAGTGAGAGGCCCACGTACAGCAAAAAAAAAAAAAAAAAAAAGCACAGTTGTGGCCGACAGGACCGTGTCCTCTGAGTTCCTTCCTCCATCTCCTTCTGTGTTGGAGGTGCAGATGAACAGAGGGTGCCCTGCTGAGAAGGGACCAGGTCTAGGTCCAGGCAAGAAGCCAGCCAGTGTTCATTTTGCTAAACAACATAACCAAGCTCAGCCTGCAGTGTTGCTGCGTGCCAGGTCCCAAGCCAGAGCTGATAGTTTTTAGGGAGTGAATACAGCAGCACGTGTTCTGCATCCTGAGATTATACTGGGAGCTGTGGAGGAGCCTTCTAGCAGACCTCCGGTGACATGAAGGCCAGGGCTGTCGGTGTGAACAGGTGCAAGTTCTGCAGCGCTAGGAAAATGGCGTTTTTCAGTATGAACAGTCACTTAGATGTGTGTCATGTCCATTCACCTGGTGGGTCAGATACTGGCTGAACATGATCTAATAGTGTGTTCAAGTGTTTTCCTTCTTGTCAGTGAAAAATCTCTATCAGGTGTATGGGCATGGGGATGGACAATGCCTTCAGGAACCCAGAAATAAACTCTTGGTCCTGTATGGATTATGTGTGAAACTTCCCTTTTTTGTCCTTTTCCCTTTCCTAAATCTCCTTTTCTCCTCCACCTCCACCTCCAAACACACACAAACACACACACACCATAAAAAAAAAAAAAAGTTACTTGAAGGTTGGAAAATTTAAGTATATCAACAAAGACCCCACGACTTATAGCACAGGGAACTCTACCTGGTATTCTGTGATAACCTATATGAGAAAAGAATCTTTTTTTTTTTTTAATTCTTAATGTAGCCAATTTTTTTTTTTTTTTTTTTTTTTTTTTTTTTTTTTTTTTTGGCTGCGTTGGGTCTTTGTTGCTGTGCACGGCTTTCTCTAGTTGTGGCGAGCGGGGGCTGCTCTTTGTTGCAGTGTGTGAGCTTCTCATTGCAGTGGCTTCTCGTTGTGGAGCACGGGCTCTAGGCGTGCGGGCTTCAGTAGTTGTGGTGTGTGGGCTCAGTAGCTGTGGCGCGTGGGCTTAGTTGCTCTGTGGCATGTGGGATCATCCCAGACCAGGGGTCGAACCCATGTCCCCTGCAGTGGCAGGCGGATTCTTTACCACTGCGCCACCAGGGAAGTCCCAAGAAAAGAATCTGAAAAAGAATGAATATATGTATATGTAGAACAATCGTTTTGTTGTACACCTGAAACTAACACAACATTGTAAATCAACTATATTTCAATAGAATTAAAATGTTTTTTAAAAAAGGCCCCAGGACTTGGAAAAGATATAGGCCAACAATAGGGCAATTCCCAGCACAGGCCTGTTTCTCTAGGAAAGTCTGCTGAGGGCAACTATTGTGAGTGAGGCTATACCTGCATGAGTGGTGTCTTGCGCAGACAGCATGCCCCTCTAGAATCGGGAGAAGTGAGGCTCCTTTTCTGTGGTTAACGTGGAGGCAGTCCACCTCCACTGGGGGAGATAACTGCTATCTTTGCCTAAAACCCAGGTGTTTACGTTCCCTTTGTCTTTTTTTTTTTTTTTTTTTTTCTTTTTGCGGTATGCGGGCCTCTCACTGTTGTGGCCTCTCCCGTTGCGGAGCACAGGCTCCGGACGCGCAGGCCCAGCGGCCATGGCTCACGGGCCCAGCCGCTCCGCGGCATGTGGGATCCTCCCAGACCGGGGCACGAACCCGTATCCCCTGCATCGGCAGGCGGACTCTTAACCACTGCGCCACCAGGGAGGCCCAATCCCTTTGTCTTTTTTGAGGGAAGGTGGTCCTTGGCCCCACTCAGTGCTGTTGAGTTTGTGAAGAAAAGGCTGGGGGCTTCCCTGGTGGCGCAGTGGTTGAGAGTCTGCCTGCTAATGCAGGGGACACGGGTTCGAGCCCTGGTCTGGGAAGATCCCACATGCCGCAGAGCAGCTGGGCCCGTGAGCCATGGCTACTGAGCCTGCGCATCTGGAGCCTGTGCTCCAGCAACAAAAGAGGCCTCGATAGTGAGAGGCCCGCGCACCGCGATGAAGAGTGACCCCCCGCTTGCCACAACTAGAGAAAGCCCTCGCACAGAAGTGAAGAACCAACATAGCCAAAAATAAATAAATAAACAAATGTGGGTTTAAAAAAAAAAAAAAAAGAAAGAAAGAAAAGGCTGGGAAATTCTGCCTACTCCTAAGATGTGCTCTGGCATTGCCCAAACACCAGAAAGCCCCCTCCAGCAGCGGCTGTGGGTGTTGGATCCAGGGGGCATGGGTGTGTTGGGGATTGGAATGAAGGAGGGATAGCCATTGAGAGGAAAGCGTGGCATCCAGCTAAGTGACTAGACATTTCCTGGCCAGACGTGTCTATCCTATTGCCTGGCTTGTAGGTAATCCCTGATATTTAAGCATTTGAAGAAATTCTGGCTTGCCCGTTGGATACTAGACCATCTTCCTCTTTTAACATATAGTCTATCCTTTAATTAAGACATCTCTAAAATAAAAGCCAGATGTTCATCTGGAGACCACACCCACACTTTTTGAGTCATGATTGGATGCCCCTAAACTTGCCCAAGCATAGTAGGCCATGTGACAAGGGACTATCATTTGACATTCATGTTTCCTGTTCAGTAGCTGGGCACTTGATTGCTCTCACACTGAGACTTTCATCTTTTTCGTATTTGTACCTGCTCAGGCTCAGATCATCAGACTATCGTGTCCCTACTTGCCCCCCTCCCCATAATCCCTCTCCTAAACAGTCCTTCCAGGGCCTCTCTCTGGAAGAAATGGGTTAGAGGGTCAAAGGGAACAGGACCAATTAGTAGCTGTAGTTCCTGCTCCTGGCAAACGCTTTGCCCATTCTTCTCTTGGCTGGAATGCTGGTGTTGGGCTCCACCTGGCAGGAGCGCAGCCCAGACTTGCCGTGGCAGCAGGTGGGTTTGAAGTCACCAGGCACACGTCCATGTGCACAGCCTGCAGCTCTTCCCTTTGTTCCTGCTGTAGATACCTCATTGAGCCTGTTCTCCTTTGTAGTAAATGAACAGGGTAGACGTATTGAGTATGTGACTGGGATTCAGTCTGTATATTTTAAAAATATTTACATATGTGTTTTTCATATATTCATTGATTCTAAGGCATGTCCATGTCACAGTTTAACAACTAAACACAATTTAACTCTAAAATCAGGATGTGTCATACAATCACATGTTCAAATTATAATTGACAGCTTTTTTCTCTCTCTCGGAGCGTCATACGGGTGCCTGTTAAAATTGGTGGCATCTGAGAGTCCACAAAATACATTGTGTAGTGTCAGCTTATTTTTCAGTTCTTTGCCTGAAGAATTTGTGAATTTCCTCAAATAGCCAGATTTACCAGCAAACCTCAGTATATTCAAGTTGCACTGGATGCAGCCGAGTAAAATGGCCACATCACATTTCACATGGCTTTGCTCTGCACAGACACTCACACATCCACCTTTGTTTGGGTTTTAGAACTATATTGGACAGTAGGCAGGACACTATGCAAATATTGCTGAGGAGCTTGTGCAAGGCCACCTGACTTAGTGATTGGGAGAGCCTGTTTCTTCTGACTCCTAATATAATTTTCTTTCTTCCAAACCAGTCAGCCTACAATTCAGAAACAGCAATAATATGTTGGGGAGTGGAATCTACCATGCTTAGAGTAGAGATCACTACTGAGAGAATTTTTATAGTAGGCAAAAATTGGGAATCTAAACACCCACAGAAGAAAATAGCTAAGCACAATATATTATCACTATAGAATGCATAGACGTTGAAAATGACAAGTATGTGGATTGTTGCTGATACAAAGAGAATGTATATTTAAAAGAGGGAAATATGGATATCCAGGCAGAGAGGATTCTGGGAAGGTGTGACCAGAATGCATGTCTCATCTGTTTGATTCTGATGCCAACCATTGACCTCTTTCAGCAAGCAGGGGCGGGTAGGGCTCAGAGGAGTCAGAAAGGCTGAGTTTCTGAGCAAATGCTAAGACAGAGAAGTTATGGAAGAGGAGGCAAGAGACCCAGAAGATGGAACCAAGACACTTGACATACCAGTAATAGGAGTGCTAAAAGGAGAAAAAGGTAAAGGAAGGGTGTATCAGTCAGGACAGGCTAGAACTAGGTTAAAATGTAATAGCAAACAGTCCATAACCTCAGTAGTTTAACTCAACAAGTTTATTTTTCCCCCATAATGCAGTAGCCAGTATAGGTCTGGGAGGAGGGGGCTCTGCTCATTGTTGTTATTCAGGAACAAAAGGTGATAGAGGCTTCGTTTCAACATGGTAAATCATGAACTAGTACTTAAAGTTGGCTTGCAAGTGCACAGATCACTTCTCCTATTTCATTGGCCAACGCAAATCACAACCCCACTTTTAACTTCAAAGGGAAGCAAATATGGTCCTCCCCTATAGATGGAAGGAGGAAAGCTAGAAATATTTGGTGAACGGCACTCCTGACTTACCACACTAGGGGAAATAACTAAAATACATCTAAGTGTATCCTAGTAAAATTTCTTAACTGTTAGGATGCAAAGAAAAGTCTTCCAAGCTTTCAGGCCAAAGGAATATATTATTTACAAAGGAAAAAGAACCACACTGGCATCAGATTTTCTATTTGCAACACCAAGAAGCTGAAAGATGGTAGAATTTTATCTACAGACCATTGAGGAAAAAAGGAAGGCAACCCAAGAATCCTATACCCAGACAAACTTTTATCTAACATAGTATTGGAAGTCCTAGCCATAGTGTTTAGGCAAGAAAAGAAATAAAACACATCCAGAATCAGAAAGGAATAAGTAAATTATCAAATGACACCTTTTCCAGTGTTTTATTATGAAAATTTCAAACATACAGAAAAGTGGAAAGAAGTTTAACTTGTGCATCTTACTTTTTGATGCATTTTGTTCTAATGCAGACATTAGTACACCTCCCTCTAAATGATTCATTCAGCCTGTCTGTCATTAACTATAGTTCAGTATTTGTTTACACTTCTTTTCTCTTTGAGGTAAAATTTACAAGCAATGAAATCTCAAATCTTAAGCATACATTCACTGAATTTTGACAAATGCATGCATGTGTGTAACCCAAACCCTCCTCATGACACAGAACATTTTCATCCCGCCAAAAGGTTCTCTGAACCCTTTTTCAATCAATCTTTGCCCCAACTGCCACCCCCTAGAGACAGCCACTGGTCTGATTTGTTCCACCATAGATTAGCTCTCCCTGTTCTAGAACTTTGTACAATTCCAATTATATGTGCTCTTTCATGCCCTTCACTCAGCACGTTTTTAATATTCATCCATGTTCCATGTATCAGTAGTTCATGGTTTTTTTGTTTTTTTTTTTCTTTTGCGGTTCACAGGCCTCTCACTGTTGTGGCCTCTCCTGTTGCGGAGCACAGGCTCAGGACGCGCAGGCCCAGCGGCCATGGCTCACGGGCCCAGCCGCTCCGCGGCATGTGGGATCCTCCCGGACCGGGGCACGAACCCGTGTCCCCTGCACCGGTGGACTCTCAACCACTGCGCCACCAGGGAAGCCCTAGGTGTGTGTTTTGTCTTACAAGGAACTACGAGACCTTTTCCCAAAGTGCTTGTGTCTTTTTACACTCCGTCCAACAATATGAGAGTTCCAGTTGGTCCGCACCCTCGCCAGCATTGTTGTTGTCAATCTTTTACATTTTAATGTTTGGCATTTTAATAAACAAATGTATTAAAGTTCTCCAGAAAAAAAGAACCAATAGGAGATAAATAGATAAAGAGATTTATTGGTATTATAAGGAATTGACTCATGCAATTATGGTAGCAAGAAGTCCTGTGATCTGCTGTATGCAAGCAGAAGACCCAGGAAAGCCCACCAGCTTTAGTTTCAGCCCGAGTCTAAAGGCCTGAGAACCAGGAGAAAACCTATGGTGTACAGCCCAGTCCAAGGGCAGGAGAATACCAATGTCCTAAAACAAACAGGCAGAGCGCTCAAAATCTCCCTTCCTCTGCCTTTTTATTCTCTTCAGGCCTTCCACGGACTGGATGATGCCATTACTCGGGAGGGTAATCTGCTTTACTCAGTCCACAGATTCAGATGTGAACCTTATCCAGAAACACCCTGACAGACACACCCACATATAATGTTTAACCAAATACCTGCACACCCCATGACTCAGTCAAGTTGACACATAAAGTTGACCAACACAACAGATAGGTTAAATACATACACAGACACACACACACTAATGTATTAAATTGATTTTAAGTATCAGTGTGGCTCTCTCCTCATACCTGCTTATGAGAATTTTATTGGCTTCTGGGGCAACAGGTGAGCCCCAGACCCTAGAATGGAATCTAGAGGCTGAGTCCAGAAGAGAGGTGTTGAAAGAAGCAACAGTCAGAACTGGTGGGCCTGTCCCTAGTCCAGAATGTTTTCCAGGAGAGACTGAACCAGACATCAGCAACTGATAAATTGTGCATTGGTTTCCAGTATTTCTTTGATAGAGGGAGAGAGAGAGAGAGAGAGAGAGTGTGTGTGTGTGTGTGTGTGTAGAATGTGATACAGCCTCTGCTCTTGGGGACACATTTCAGTACAGAATTGTAAAAGAAAGCCATCCAGTATTACCCCTTGACCTTTTATTTGTAATAAATCCCATTTAATAAAATTCATTTAGTCAAGTCTCAAAGCACCACAAAGATGTGAGAGGGAAAAATCTACGCTGGAAACTAGGAACTGCATGGTAGGGATGGAGTATGGGGGTGGGACTCCCTGCGCCCCTAGGTGAGAGGAGTTACATCAGCCCCTCACCCAGACATAGGGCCTGCCTGGATAGCGTGGCTTCCTTTACCCTGGTTGCTTCTTTCGATTCTTCTCCCTTTAGGTGATCCCAGAGACAGGCAGAACTGGGGCAGGGCTAAAATAGCGCATCAGCATCGGAGGGAGGGTCTGAGAGGGAACTGGGGCAACGTGTAGCGCACACATCCTGCCCGCCCGAGAATCAGGTCTTAAAGGAGAAGGTTGCCGTTTTGGAAAATGAGAAAAACCTTGCTTTGTATTGCATGATAAATTCTGTAGAGGCTTGAGAGAATCGTTGTAACTTGAGCTGCTTGTCCCCGACCTTTCCTCAGTTCCTCTCTCAGTCAAATGGAAGCACCTGGGTGAAGTCCGAGGGGCCCAATTAACCTGACCCAGGAAGACGCTTGATGCCCATGACCCTGTGTGCACTCCTGGGTCACTCTTGGTTCACTTGCCTGACACTACCTCCCTTTGGCCCGGTGGGAACAGGGTTAAGGCCCTGCGCCAGGTGCAGGCTTGTCTTTTCTCGGGAGCTTCGGTTTCTGGTCCAGCCAGTCGAATGGCAAGGATTCCCCCACTTAAGCCAGATGCTTGTTGAAAGACAGGAAGCAACTGGGCTCTGGCTGATCACCTCTCTACATAACCTTGGGCTGATGTGATGACGAGAAGAAGAAAGAAAATGAGGTCTCCATTAAGATCTCTCTGTCCTTGATTGGGGGTGGGGGGATCCTGCAGCAGCATCTGCTTGGTAGAGCCCACCCGGCACAGAGTTGGGAGTTCAAGCCCAGTGGCTGCCCATAGCAATTTGTAGACCAATTCCCCTCGGTGCTCTGTCGCTCGTTCCTCCCTCATTTTGAGAGGCTGGCAGAAAAGGACTAGGAACCGGGTGAGTTCCCTGCCACAGCCTGGTGGGAGCAAAGGCTTAGGGGAACCGCTGTCAGACTTGGCTGGCAAGCCTGAGCTAGCCGACACCTCCCTTCACGCTGTCAGATGTCAGACACAATGCGGGCAGGGCTGCCTCTGAAAAGAGATTAGGCGGGAGAGAGGAAGGCGGCCGGGCGCACGTGCTGTCTGCTTACCTGGCTTCCAGGGCATGATGGGTAGAGTGTAGTCTCAGCGCAGTTGGGGAATGTCCTGAAAACTCCACCTGTAGCTTGCTTTCTCATGAAGCATCTCTTCCCCGTGTTTTCTGAGTGCTGATGAGGTCTCATGAAAATTGACAGAAGTGATGTTGATTGGATGACTTTGTGGACCTTTGATCTTTGTTTGCGGGGCTGATTTTATAATTCAGTTGGGACTTTTTTCCAAAGTGGTATCAAAATTTCCTAGAATTTTTTTAACCTTCAGATGGCTCGTAAAGATCATAGTATTTATTATTACATAGGGCTATTGATGCTGAATCGTGACTGGACAATTATGAGAAAAGATGGGGGTGGTAGAGTGGTAACATCCATTTTGATCATTGGATGACCTCTTGGGAAAGAAGGTGGGGACACTAGTTTCCCCACCCTGCTCCGAGGCTCTCCATATTTTTCCGTCCCTCTTACCTTTTGCCCTTTATTTTCCATTTAAAAGGTAATTTGCAAACTCAGTGTCTTAGAACCAATGCTATAGGCTCAGGGCCCGAGTGGAAAGCAGAGCTCTGTCCTTCCATTTTAACAGAATTCCCAGGAAAAAATTAACAGTTTTGTTACAGTTTATGAGATTATCCAGGACCATGGGTGCTTCAGGAGAAATTGCTGGGATGATGTGGAAGGTTTGAGGTGAATATTTGGTGATACCTTGTGTCTTTGTAGCATTTCACATCCTTTTTTTTTTTTTGGAATTTATTTATAAAAATTTGTGTTGGGTCTTCGTTGCTGTGCACGGGCTTTCTCTAGTTGCGGTGAGTGGGGGCTACTCTTCGTTGCGGTGCACAGGCTTCTCATTGCGGTGACTTCTCGTGTTGCGGAGCACGAGCTCTAGGCGTGGGGGCTTCAGTAGTTGTGGCACGTGGGCTCTAGAGCGCAGGCTCAGTAGTTGTGGCACGTGGGCTCAGTAGTTGTGGCTCGCGGGCTCTAGAGCGCAGGCTCAGTCGTTGTGGCGCACGGGCTTAGTTGTTCCGCGGCATGTGGGATCTTCCCTGACCAGGGATCGAACCTGTGTCCCCTGCATTGTCAGGCGGATCCTTAACCACTGCACCACCAGGGAAGCCCTCACATCCTTTTTGCCATGTGTGTCCTCCTCCTGTACCAGTCAGCCTGTCCCACAGCCCGGGGGACATGGTGCACACTGGGTGGTAAGACTTCCTGGTTGTGTTGGCACTCTGGCTGCGTTACCTTGGGCAAGTGACCTGCCTCGGTGTCCTCTTCTGCAAAATAGAGTTAACGTTAGCACCTACCTCATATCCCGGCAAATGAGAAGACACGTAAAGCCCAGTGGCTGCCCATAGCAACGTAAATGCAAGCTGTTATTTATCATCATGTGCACAAGTGGGTGCCGTAGAGGTTAGATGGGGGCCTCAGCATGTACAGTGCCACGTCGGCTATACAGGAAGTGCCATACATAGTGCTCCAAAGTTCTGTGCTCTGAAGAGATGCCACCAGCAGTGATGGCCGCTGGCCACCCCCAGCACACTTTTGCATGACTTGTGGCCAATGTGCCCTGCTGGTCCATCACCCCCATCTCTCAGCCCACCCCCCAAATCCCTTCTCCAGCCTGTTCCTTCCTCCTTGTCAAGCACTGCCTGGCTTGATGATGATGATACCACTGTTCATTTGTTTAGCTTCTTTTTAGTGTGCTTTCAGGTTTCTTATCTCATTTGATCCTCAAAAGGGAGGTAAATGTCTCTATTTTTCAGATGAAGAACTGAGGTCCGGGGAGAGTAGATAACTTGCCAAGGTCTTGAGGCTGGAAAAGCCAGGTTATTTTGGTCTTTCCCACTCATGACAGACCCTGAGTTATTTTTTTGAGCCTTACACACACACACACACACACACACACACACACACACACACACACACGCAGAGTTAGGTGATGCAAGTGGTAATGACCCTGCTTTCATTAGAATATAGGTCTCTCCCTACTATAGTGGTGCTTCCTGCAAGACATAATATTTCCCAGCCCACCTCTTTTTTTTTTTTTTTTGGCGGTACACGGGCCTCTCACCGCTGTGGCCTCTCCCATTGCGGAGCACAGGCTCCGGACGCGCAGGCTCAGCGGCCATGGCTCACGGGCCCAGCCGCCCCGCAGCATGTGGGATCCTCCCAGACCGGGGCACGAACCCGTGTCCCCTGCATCGGCAGGCGGACTCTCAACCACTGCGCCACCAGGGAAGCCCCCCACCTCTTTTTTAAAACCCTGTTCCGAGATGTGTTTCCCAACACCACCAAGCAATTAACTTAATTCTGATAGCATCTACCTGGAGATAGCATCAGATCCCACAGGTCAAGGGCTCAGTCCCACAAGACTGCCCCCCAATTCAGATGCCAATCACAAGCCCGGGTTGTCACCTCTGCTTCTGCCCAACTGGCTATTGATTGGAGGTTCCCATGCCCGCCCCCCCCCACATTTGTTTAATATGCTAGAGTGGCTCCCAGAACTCAGAGAAACATTTTACTTACCAGATCAATGGTTTATTATAAAAGGATGTAACTCAGGAACAGCCCAAGGGGAGAGAAGCACAGGGCAAGGTGTGGGGAAAGGGCACAGGGCCAACACTGTCTCTAGGCACACTGCTCTCCTCAAATCTCCATGTGTGCACCAGCCCGGGAGCTCTCCAGACCCTTTTGGAGTTTTATGGGGGCTTCATGACATAGGCATGATTGATTAAATCATTGGCCATTGGTGATCGATCCAACCTCCAGGTCGAGGGTGGGACTGAAAGTTCCAGTCCTCTAATCACATGGTTGGTTCCCTTGGCAACCAGCCCCCATCCTTAGGTTAACTAGGGCTTTCCAGAAGTCACCTCATTAACATAAACTCTGGTGTGGTTGAAAGGGGCTGGTTATGAATAACAAGACACTCCTTTTCATCCTTTCACCTTTGGCTCTGGAGCTATTTCAGGAAGTGATGACAGAAAACCAAATATAATCGGTCTTAGGGAATTCCAGGGGTTTTAGGAGCTCTATGCCAGAAATGGGACAAAGACCAAATATATACTTATGACTATAAATCACAATATCACACCTGCGGTCAGCTTTTTCTTCTCTAATGGCAAGGGCTTTGGATTGGGAGCTAAGAAATCTTGATTCTGGTCTCAGCTCCACCCCTAAATTGTTTAACTGATGGCCTCCCTGGGGTCTCTTTCTTTATCTGTACAGTGAGAGGATTGGTCTAAACCTGTGAGTCTCAACTTGTTTTTTCCTAGGACATAAACATCAGGTGACATTCCTTCCTAGACCTCCTTGTGGGGTGGCCTTCTTCCCAGCACCGTAGCTGTAACTCAACCCCTCTCCTGTACTCAAGGAATCACGTTGGGATGTGAGGGTTTGAATGATGCTATTGTAGCAACAACAACGAATCTGTTCTGAGTTATCAGAAAAGTGAGTAATGTACGAGGTGAAGGGCTTTTCTTTAGTAAGAAATCACTTTACCACCTCCCAGTGGCTGCATCAGGACATAGTGTTAGAGGACCTGTCAGCAGCACGTCCATCCTGGCCTGCCCGCAGCCCTGAGCCCTCAGCCCGCAGCCAGCCTGCTAACTTAGCAAGTTTAAAGTGGAAGCATCCTGTAGTCAAAGTGTTGCAAAACCTTGGTCTTTTTAAAACATTTTTTAAATAAATTTTTTATTTTTATTTTTTTGGCCGCACCACGCAGCATGTTGGGATCTCAGTTCCCCGACCAGGGATTGAACCCGTGCCCCTTGCATTGGAAGCACGGAGTCTTAACCACTGGACTGCCAGGGAAGACCCAACCTTGGTCTTTTGAGTCAGAAAAAAGGGTGAACAAATCTCCCAATGGCTGGTCATTCTATGGAATGTTATTTAAGTGTTGGTTTATTTGCAGGGCACAGGCATGAGGGTAGATTCAAGGGTCCAGAGGGACTTAGGTTAGATGTGAAGAGCATCCTCCTTCTACCAGACTCGAGTTCATTACTCACCTGTGCCAGGAAACTGGGGATGGACCCTCCCTCATCACGTTTCTTTTCCGTCTTCTGGTTTTGTCATTAATGGATTCATAAGCATCCAGAGATCAGAAAATACAGCCCTTTCTCAAAGCTTGGCCAGAGTCCTTGGGATGGTAGCACTTCCAAGAATTTTTAGCCAAGACACTTAGATGCTAACGCTCTTTGAGGAAAGGGGTTGGAGGAATGGGAACGGTACCATGGAGTCTGAGGTCCACATTGCCTGGAGTGAACCGGACTGTGGATTTTCTGTCGGGTCCTGTAGCTCAGAGCATTGTCACTGAAGAGAGGAGGGTTTGGAGAAGACTTCAAGCAAAGTGCTTGTGCCCTACCCGGGAACGTGGGAGCCAGCTTGCTTCCTGTCTCAGCACCACCAGCTGCCAGGGTGGAGGGCTTTCCATACAGAATGAGCGACTCCCCTCGGGAAGGACACTGGTGAAGGCGTGACCTCCTCTGTTCCTGGAGCTGCTAACAGTGAACATGAACCCTCGCCTCATAGTAAATATTGCTGAGAGATATTACCCGCATCCAGTGAAACCGTGCGTGGGACATTTTGACCGCAAATTAACAGAAGAGTCTGATCTTCACAACAATATTTTGGTGTGCTGTATTTGACCTAGGAATTCCAGACTGAGAAAGTAGGGATTATGGTCACCAAAGGGAGCAGCTGTGATGTTTAAAATTCGATGTGGACAAATAAATAGATCACTTTTCAGTCTTTTTGGTAGAATGGAAAAGAAGTAATCCATTTTAAAGTAATTTTTATTTTATTTTTTATTTTGTGGCTGCGACGTGCGGCTTGTGGGATCTTAGTTCCCCGAGCAGGGGTCAAACCCAGGCCCTCGGCATTGAAAGCACACAGTCCTAACCACTGGACTGCCAGGGAATTCCCCATTTGAAAGCAATTTTAATAAAAGTAAAATGGGGGAAATTGAAAATAGTGGATCTGTATTTATCTATAAAAATAGATCAAAAAATAATTTGTTAAAAAATAGATCAAAGGACTAGGTTTACTTAATGGAGTTCAGCTCAGAAGATTCTCAACCAAAGCCTCCAATACTGATACAGTTCCGATGAAACTCCCTGGGTGTATTAGCACACTTCCTCGGGAATAAAAGAGCAGGGTCTTTCGCCTATCATTGTGAAACAGCTGTTACTCTTGGTGGCATATGGACAAGGCATGTGTGGCATTTGGGAGTGCTCTGGAGGGCCGCCCTGTGGCTCGCACACTTTCGGAGGACAGCTGCCTGAGCCACGGGAGGAAAGGTGCTCTGGATGAGGGATGGAGGTGCCCAGGACTATAGGGATTCCTTCCACAGGTGATCCAGCCAAGTGGTTTGAGGGCTGGGAGACGGAAGGGTGTTAAATTAAACTCTTATTATTCAAAGACAGATTATTTGGTTGCCTTGATTAGATTGATGCCTCCCTGTCCCCATTGCCCACTGGACCCCCTTGGGAAAGGGGAAAGGGTCTAATAGAAAATAAAACTCAAATCAGCTGTCAGTGACTTCTGATAAACTTCAGCAAGGGGCCTGACAAGGGTGAGCCCCAGTGAAAAAATGGGAATTGGAGGCTGTAATCAGAAAACAAAATGTTGCCTGCCTTTAATGAAGAAGTCAGCGGTAGGATGTATCTAGACTGTAATTCGCCATTTTGACTCTGACCCCACAATGGCCAGTCACCTAAGAGTTTCCACCTTTATGATGGATATATTTGGTTTGGAAAAAACCATTTCATTCTATTTCCTCTTTTTCAGGTTTCAAGTGCCCCATTTGCTCCAAGTCTGTGGCTTCCGATGAGATGGAAATGCACTTTATAATGTGTCTGAGCAAACCTCGCCTCTCCTACAACGGTAAGAGCTTGGCTGGGGCCGGAGGTGTGGGGGGAGCTCTGAGCAAGGGTCTTTCCAGCCTCCGTGGCTCTGGGCAGCATGTCCACCCCGCCTTCCGGCAAGAGGAGTGGAACAGGGAGGAAGGCACAGGGGCGGGGTCTGGAAGTCCCTTGGGTGGCCAGTTAGCCCTGCCCTTTCTTCCACCCACTTAGTTCCTTGCACCTCTGGTCAGGAGACAGGCCTTGGTCACATAGCTGACAACAGAGGGCCCAGCGGGAGCACCAGCCCTCTGTGGGGAAGGGAGTCTGGGCTGTGCCTTGTACACAGTGCTTCAGCCTGACTCTCCACAGTAGAGTAGGTGTGATTTGTGGACACCTTTGGGGATTGAGAATGCTGACCGGCCACCTCATTGCTGCCCCGAGGCTGTGCTGCTTCCTGCCTTGGAGGCGGCCATGGGACTGAGCAGTGAGCACAACGGGGGACCCAGTGAAACCCCCCTGCCACGGCACCTCTGTGGACAAAATGAGGGTCAGCACCTGCCTGGTTTACTTTGGGGAAGGCTTGGAGCCCAACTGTTCTGGGTTCAGAGCCTGCCTTGGCCACTTACTTACTGGCTCTGTGGTCTTGAACAAGTGCTCAGTTTGTAGAGCCTTGGTATTCTGGTCCCTAAAATGGGGATTTCAGTACAGGGTTCATAGGATTTTTGTCAGAATAAAGTGAGATATTACACATAAAAGCTTTCAGTCCGGAGCCTGACACGTGGTCAGTGCTCAGGAAGTTACGGCTGCCCCGAGATATGCAAGGCCGTCCCTGGGTTTCTTTTCATCCTTTTCTGAAGTGGACCGACTGCTCTTCAGTTCCTTGAACCCTGTGCTGCCAGTGATTCTTGGGCCTTCCATCCTTACGTGCTTAGTTTGGTCTTCAAACCATGTTCCTCAGAGAACTGTGTCTTCTACGAGAATGGGCACTGGATCTGAGAGGGGTGTGCCCGACCTGACCCCAATCCCGGCCTGCCTCGTAGGTTAGGGTCACGGCGACGCTTAGGAAAACAGCGCTGAGATTTCTCAGGGCCCCAGGACCGGGCAGGAGGTGGGCCCGCATCACCTGACCCCCATCCTGTCCGTGGAAGTTTCCCAGGTCGACTCTCCTTACAGACCTTCCTTGGGCTCCTGCCTCCTTAGACCCACCTGTATAGGCCAGATAATTCCAGATTGTTCCTGCGAAATTAATCTGACTAATCTGATCCACTTGATTCTCCTGAAGACACGTCCTGCTATTCTCTGATCTCTTGTCTTGCACCGCCAACAGATTCTGGACGTGGGCCAGCTGGCCGGTTACCCTTTGTCTCAGATACATATGGTCTGGTGACCTTTGCCATCTCTGAGCCCAGGTGTCCTTCCCTCTCCTCTCCTCCCTGGTTGTCCAGGGAGCCCCCGTTCTCCCCAGGGGACAGCCTCTCCCGTCCCTGGGGACTGACTGATGCTGAGTCTCTGAGTCTCGTCCCTCGAGCTCTGGGCTCCCCGTCAGGCGCGTCGAGGATGCTCAGCTCCACTTCGTTCCTTGTCTCTGCCTGGGACCAGGGAAGGAGAGGAGCCTTCTCCGGCGGCTGACAGCCCTCCCACACCGTGTGACCTCAGAAACCGTGTTCACTTATTTCCCACGTGCGCAGCACCCCCGTGAAGGCTGCTTTTTGTCCCGTGGGGCACTGGGCAGAGTTCTCTGTGGACACTGCCTTGCTGTCATGAGAACACAAAGCAGCCTCAGAGTGGGCTCACCCGACAGGCCTGGGCTCTTGGCGTCATAAGGGAGAACTTTGCAGGGCAGCTGTGGAGGGCAGAGCGCTCTTGGGGCCACTCTGTAAGGAGGACCCACGTGCCTGGCTTGGACAGTGGGGGAGGTGAGGGCATGGGCTTCTCTCCCGGAGAACTGCCCGGGACACCTGCAGCGCCTCTTCCATGTGAGCACGTACATGCCAGCGCTGCCATAGGGGTCCTTGCCTTTCCTCTTTGCCTCCAAAGAGAAGTAGCCTTGGAGAGCAGTCCTGACAGCCCAGCCCGAGCACAGGTCGCCTGCAGAAGCTACACTCAGAGTCCGAGTCCCCTTAGAGGAAGCAGAGGTTGGCCAACCAGTCTGAGGCATAACCGTGGCTATTCTTGGTCTCTTCCCACTTTTTCCTTCCTCTCATTGAAAAGCTACCTCTTTGGGGGAGTGGGGTGTGTGTTTGTGTGTGAGAGAGTGTGTGAGTGTGAGTGTAAATTAGAAGCTTTAAACTGGAAGATCTCTTTTGCAAAAGCCAGTCCTTTACCACCTGAGGCAAAGAAAGGCATGTTGTTCCTGGTCCCATCAGTGGAATTTGTCTTAAGGTGAGGAAAGTGCTTCAGAAACAGTGGCCTGGCCCCTCCATCATGGCTGGATTCCTCACATTCAGTCTTTGTCTTTTCTAAAGACACCTAACCCTTCCAGATAAGAGAAAGGCATTTGTCACTTGGGGTTTGTATATGGAGTGTGAGTCTCCGGGCTGGTCTAGGGCCTGGTTTAGTTCAGATAAGGCACAGGCCTTTCGGGGCCTTAGGCCAAAGTCCCAGGTCGACCTCTAGGTATTTATTTTGGTTTTGCCAGTAACATATTTTACCAGTGATTTCTTATCATCCTGACCTCCCCAGCTTCACTTTATCTCTTCTACCAAAAAAGAAAAAAGTTGGGGCTTCCCTGGTGGCGCAGTGGTTGAGGGTCCGCCTGCTGATGCAGGGGACACGGGTTCGTGCCCCGGTCCGGGAAGATCCCACATGCCGCAGAGCGGCTGGGCCCGTGAGCCATGGCCTCTGAGCCTGCGCGCCTGGAGCCTGTGCTCCGCAACGGGAGAGGCCACAACAGTGAGAGGCCCGCATACCGCAAAAAAAAAAAAAAAGAAAAGAAAAAAGTGAAGAGACTTAAAGCATTTGTGAGGTGTAGAACTCCCAGAATCTTTCTGGAAAGGGGAGAATCTGAGACTTTCTTAGTGGATTAAGAAGCGCTATATTCTTGTGAAGATTCACTGGAATTCCTGGTCACTCCCATCTACACACATACACACACACACACATACCCTTCCTGTAGCTGCTGGCACCAATTGGGGAAATTTTTAGGAAATTTATAGCGATTATATAAGATGAAATTTAGTTAACCACCAAAGTGGGGGGGAGTAGAAACCTCCTAAATGAGACAGATAGAAAGTAGTATTTTTCTTATTATGAGGGTTGGCCTGAGCCGTGGGTTGGAAGGCCTCCAGTAGCTGCCTGCCAGATTTAAGAAAAAAAAAAAAAGCCAGTTTTGGAAAGGCAAGACTAGTTTAACTGGTTTACCCTGTGCTCAAGAGAAATGTGAAGGCCAGTAACCGTTGCTTCTCGGCAGGCACCTGGTTTGTGAGTCCTGGTGACCCATTGGGAGGGGTAGGGAAGGCACCACAGAGCGCAGAATCGTCTATCCTCCATTCTCTTCAGTGGGCAACTCTGAACCCAGGACCCCGCAAAGATGAGAGAGAGTTGGGGGAACTGGGACCCCTTTCTGCAGGTAACTGTGGTCAGCTTGATTGGGCCTTGTCATTTCTCTTCCTTTCCAATATCTGTTTGTGGTTCTGAGACTGGGGGAACTTGCATTCTCAAGAACATGCACTCAGCTTTTGACCATCCTACTGGTCAGCCAGCAAAACGAGCCTTGAGATGAGGGGCCTGATTCTGCTCTGAACAGAAGAGAGTCACAGTACTGGAGTGGAGGGGGGTCGTGACAGACGACTGATTGTCCATTGAAAGCTGAGGAGACCCTGGTTCCAGGACCAACCAGGGGTCCTTGGCTCTGGGAGAGTCTGGCGTGTGGCAGGTCCATTTGCCAGCAGTATTAAGAGAGCTTGATGGCTGTCAAAGCAGCTTCAAAAGTTCCTCTCCCCCTCGCTTTCTTCTGGGGCACAGACCCATGCCCTGCTTCTTAGGTCCTGACCATCCATCCCTCCTCTCTACTGAAAGTCATTGCCCCCAACTCCAGGGCTCTTGAAATGATAAATGTCACACAAGGTTTCTTTAAAGGAAAGGGAATCTGGCTCCCCCCGAAGCAGGAATGCCTCCTGCTAGTTTAGCCCCAGCCAGCAGACCTGTGTAAATAGCGCTTGTGTAGCCCATGTCTCTGCTCTCAGGGATCCTGTGGTTGGGGTGGCAGTGCCTTTTCTTGGGCCTTGGGGAGCCAGGTTCTGGCCGGGGAGTGTGCCCAGCCCAGTGGGGCACTGCCAGGAGCTATTGTTCAATGCCTAGCAGCAGCTGAGTCTGACTGCGAGGTGTCTGTCTGGAGGTGTCTGTCTGGGTGCTCTTCCTGCAGGAGGGAAGGGAGGAGGACTCCCGGCAGGCCGCTGGGTGAATGAGGAGTGGGTGGGAGGGAGACCGGAGGAGAGGGGACCGAATGGGGTCACAGGCAGCCTCTGTAAACAGGAAGCCCTGCGGGCCTGAGGGCTCCCCGCTCTGCTTGTCGTGATCGCAGCCCATCTCGTCAGAACAATTGGATCCAGAACAGTTGGGTCGTGCCTCACAGTCTGTGGGTTGCGGTGGAGACGCCACTGGTGGGAGGGGAACCCTCTACTCGAAGTCTCCCCTTTGCCTGGAGATTTCCCAAGAAGGGAGCTGGCGACGCCTGGTAGTGGTGGCACTGCCCTTCCTGTCCCCCAGGAGGCTGGGCCAGCAGCTCTGCGCATGCCCAAGGGTCTACAAGCCTGGGCTCTCCCACACCTAGGCTGGAAGTGAGGCCGGCGGTGGAGCCTTTGTTTCTGAGTCATTTGCTGGGGATTCTCCCTCTGGCTCCCACTTTCCTTCCTCCTAGGACTGTGACTGCCATCAGGCAGCAGGGGAAGTGGGTTCTGTACGGCACCGCTCAGCTGCACCACGCCAGCCTTCCCTCCATGCTGCCGGCAGCTCTGCGGGTCCCCTCGGGGGACGTCGAGCCTGTGCGCTCTGCAGGGCAGCGGTACAGCTCCCTCAGCCTGGCCTGTTCATGCTTAGCACCCAGGTTCCTCCTCCACGTTCACAAAGAGAAAGATCTGAAGCTGTCTGTGAGATGGTGATGGTTTCCAGCCGCAAGGAAGAGACTCTACTGCCTGGTCATTTAAGGAAAGGAGGCAGGGTGGCCAAGTGGAAGGAGCTTGGCGTGGGAGTCATGGCCACTTACCAGCTGCCTGAGCTGAGGCGCAGACATCCCCCCAGGGTCTTTAGGACTCACTGAGATGTGTGTGCGACATGTGTGGCATACAGCTGCCCCCAAAGAAGTGAGGGCTCCTTTTTCTCCTCCTCCTCGATCACTTTTCTCAGATAAACAGCAGCTGTCAGGAAGGGGGCAGAAGTGTGCCATCACCTCCCACCGCAGCGCTGTCACAGAGAGCGTCGCCTGCCACTCTGGGCTGGCTAGAGGGCCAGGCATTGGCACCGTCAGCACCATCCCTCAGGCCAGCCACACGTCCACACTCCCCCCGGGCAGGGCCGTTGGCTTTGCACACGGTGTCGGGAAGCTGGCGGCTGTGGGTGCTTGAGAGGCAGTAAGAAAAGGGAAGAAAGCACAGCTTGGTTCTGTGTTCTCCTCAGCCAGCATCGGTTGAGCCCCCCTCCTCTAGGGACCTCAGGTGCCCGGGGGCGTTTGGGTCCATCTGAAGAGTGGCCTTAACTTGTGCCAGGCTCGGGGTCCCCGGCTTCAGACTGCAAGGTCCTCCGACAGCAGACAGCAGGCTCCCATCACAAGAGTGCGGAAGTCTCGTAGGATCTGGGTGATAGCCAGGCTTCAGCTTCAGCCATTTCCCCTCGCCTGCTAGGCGCCCAGGGACAGCTGGGGGCTGCTGATTCCTAGAGCCCAGGGATTGGGACGGGAAGTTTTACCCAACCCACTCAGGCCTGTGGCTGGATTTGGGCTCCTGCCTTCCGCTGTGGGGAGATGTTGCTCCCCGGGCACTGCGCTGTGTGTGAGCACTCCCTGCTGCCCCACGCTCTCAGGGTCCCAGCCCTGGCTCCTCTTCATCCCAGGACCCCTCAGGCAGCCTTTTGCAGCCAGGGCTCTGGGTGCTGGTGAAATGTGCTCCCCACTTGTGCCAGCCTGGCAGGCAGCTGTGCGGTTTAGTTCTTCCCATCCGTGCTGCAGACCCAGGCTGGCTGCTAAGCACTGTGCATGAAGATGCCCTGTAATGGGTTGTGTGGTGGCGATCGACTGTTCTTAAGAAAAGTCTAGTGTCGAGTCTCCATGTACTCAAGTCTGAGTCCTTGATAAGAAGATGAACCACCCTTGTGCCACTTTCTCCTTCCCCTTCCCCTAGTGATACCTAGCGAGAAAAGAGCGGAGAGTCCAGTCCAGTCCCGCTGAAGAAGCAAGCCCCAGGTCTCGTCCCCTTGCCTGGCTCCCGCCCCCATCCCAGCCTGGACCTGACAGGACAGACAGAGCACAGCTCATGCAGAAAACTGTTTGGGACCGAGGGAATTCTGACTTGCCCCTGGGCTCACAGCTGACTTGCCCCTGGGCTCACAGCTGACTTACCAATCAGAAGGGGACGCTGATTCGGAATCAGTAATGTTGCTGTGCTCCCAAGGAAATCATCCATAAGTGAGGAGGGAAGCACGGAAAAGGGGCTGTATCCCAGATCCTCACTTTACAGATGAGATGCCGGAGACAGAGTGGGAATAAATGCCCAAGAAGGTCTGCAGTATGACTGCCTTCTCAGAGCTGGTCTGTTTTTCCTCCCGTCTTTATTGGAGTTTTTTCCTCCCAGTATTTTATTATGAAAAATGTCAAACGTACAGCAAAGTTGAGAGTTTTGCAGTGAAAACCAAAATACCCCCCACCTAGAGTCTACGTTATACTGTACTTGCTCTATCACATGTCTCTCCACCCACCAATCCGCATTATCCTTTTGATACATTTCAGAGTGAAATGAAAATGCTAGTCTGTTTCTTTATTGGGGGTTGTTAATTATAAAAGTAATGCCTGTTCACACAATTCAGAAATACATAAAAATATCTTTCTTCTAATCCTCCTTTCCTCCACTACTATTAAAGTGTGTGTTTCCCTCCAGACTTTTTGCTGTGCTCCCACACACACAAATATTTAAATGTGTATGGTATCTAGTGCTTTTTTAAAAATGGGATCATACCCTTTTACAGATGTGCCGCTTGCCACGTTTGGAGTCTGAGGTTACACTCCAGTGGCAGACCGACTGTGTGCTGTCTGCTTTTCCCTCCACGTCACCCTTTCAGGTGGCCTTTGGGGCTTTGGCGTAGGCAGATCTTAACAGAGAACATGACCACAGGCTGTCCTGGTGGCCTGGAAGCTGAAAGTGACTTCTCTCCCAGCTCTTGTGCATAAGGATTTAAGTACTGCATTGATTCTATCTTAGTTTTCCTTGGGGTTCCTGATGGGGGGCTCTGAGTCACCATACCCTTCTAGGCCATGAAGAATCCTCATTTTATGAGCTCCAGATGTTTCCCCTTCCACTAAAGTAATCAGAGGGCACAAAGAAACCGTAGTGGTGGAGGGCAGCCCCGCAGAGGGTCCCCGGCCCTGCCCCATTCATGAGCCCTCTGACTTTGGCAAGGGGTCTGATTCTCTGGCTGCAGTGTCCCCGTTTGCAAAACAGGAATAACACCGTGTGCCCTGCCTGGCTTGTAAGATCCTGAGGCTCACTGAACACACATGAAATCTCAGTATGTATCATTGTCAGTGTTCACAATCAATAAAAATCTTTCAGAAGTGGGGAATTACCCTGCTTCAGGCTTTGCTTTCTTTACATCCAGAACCTGTTCTCAGGGTATTTCTCCTATGGTTTTGAGAACTTCTGGGTAACCTTTTGCTGACTTCACCTCTTTCACCTGCCTTTCAAATATTAGAGTTCACCTGGGTTCAGTCGTCTGCCTTCTTTAGATTTGTCTAAGCTCTTTATCCCACATCTACCCCTATTGCCCACATCTCTCCTCTAAATCCCAGATCTGGACTTGAATGGACTCCAGGAGGTTTCCATTAGCGCGTCCTGGAGGAGATGCCTGGTCAGCGCCTACCACCCAGCTCTGAGCTCATCAGTACTTCCCAAGCTGGCCCGCCTCCTGACTCCCCTCGCTCTGACAAGTGTGTGCCCCCTCCCCTGCCCCCCGTTTGCCCAGCTGCCCCAATTCATGCCATCCATCTCTCCCCATTGCTGGTGCTGGCCTTGAGTTCATCTCTCCTGCACCACGGCATTAGCCTCCATAGCGGGCTCTCCATCTGTAGGCTCTTCCAGTCATTTCCAGTAGTTTGAGGAGACTAGATGTGATCAGTGCGTCTCCAAGGCCCTTCAGTGACCCAGATAAAGCCCAGGTGGCACAGCAGGATACAAGTCCGTCCTCAGGAAGTTGGTCTCATCTACCCGCCCCCCCCCCCGTGGCCCCAGGACTCTGCACCTACCACAGCAGACATCCTGCCTTGCCAGGTGCACAGATGCTGTCCCCTTTGCCTGGAATATCCCTCCCTGAACAGTCCCCACCCCGATTAGGCATCTCCCGTACTTCTCACATCTGGATCTGTGTGCGTCGTAAGGCTTCCAGGAATTCCTGTGCTGTTCATTTCCGTCTTCTTGTTCAGCCACCCCTGCTAGACTATGAGTTTCTTGAATCCTGAGACCGTGGCTTATTCACTGAGTCAGCAGTGCCCAGAATGTCATAGAAATGTTGTAGGGGATGCTGGTTCGGCCTCCTGTTGTGCTCGGGCTGTTCTGGTCACAGCTTCGCTTGGGGACTCGGTGGGCAGCAGCTTCCTTCCATTCATTCTTTTCTGGTGGGGTGTGGGGTGTCTTTTTTAAATATTTAACTGAGTTAAAATTTGTATGACACACAAGTAACCATTTTTACATGTACAGTGTAGTAGCATTTGGGACATTCACAATGTTGTGCAACCACCATCTCTGTCTAGTTCCAAACATTTCATCATCCCAGAAGGAACTCCTTGCATGATTCCACTTACATAAAGGATCTAAAGCAGTCAACCCCACAGAACCAGAGAGTAGAAGTGTGGTTGACAGGGGAGAGGGAAACAGGCAATTGCTATTCAACTGGCAGAAAGTTTCAGTTATGGGGCTTCCCTGGTGGTCCAGTGGTTAATTAAGACTCCTCGTTCCCATTGCAGGGGGCCCGGGTTCAATCCCTGCTTGGGGAACTAGATCCTGCATGCCACACCTAAAACCTGGTGCAGCCAAATAAATACATAAATAAATATTGGGAAGGGAAAAAAAAGCTGATAATGTGACTTTTTAAAAAAAAGAAAAAAGCTTCAGTTATGTAATGTGTATAAGTCTAGAGGTCTGCTCTGTAGCATGGTGCCTATACCAATAGTATACCGTACTCTTACATTTTTATTAAGAGGGTAGATCTCATGTTACCACAAGAAAAACAAAGGAAAATCCCTTACTCATTAAGCAGTCACTCCCCAGTGCCCCCTGCCCCCAGCCCCTGACCTACTTTTTTGTCTCTGAATTTGCCTCTTCTGGACATTTCACATAAAGGGGATCAGACAGCAGGTGGCCTTTTGCATCTGGCTCCTTCCACTCAGCACCATGTTTTCGAGGTGCATCCACGTTTCAGCAGGCGTCACCTCTTCACCCCTTTCCTGGCTGAGTGGATACGCCGTTGTGTGGGTCCACGCGGTTCATTTCTCCGTTCATCCGCTGGCGGACATTTGGGTTGTTCCCACCTTGGGCTCTCGTGAATGATGCTGCCGTGGACACACACGTACACGTATTGGCTGGGGTACCTGTTTCTTCCCTTCACCCTCACCTCGTACCACTCTCCTCATCACAGAAATCCAGTGCACCTGGTCTGTGTGTATGTTTAGGGGGAAAGTCTGTTCAGGGAACCATTCTGTCTCGTGCTGCCTCTGCTGCACGCCTCCTCCTCTCCAAGCCTTTTTCGTCCTTCATCGCCCGGGCCGCTTACTTGGTGATTAATCCCATTTTGTCTTCAGGTAGTTAGCGTGTGGTTTGCATGTCTTGTGTCCACAGGGAGGACCTTTACGTCAAGGTCCCTCTTGGGCTTTCGCTGACTCAGGTGACCCACACAGTCCCAAGCAGCTCCTAGATCCCTGCCTGCTGGTGACTGACCCCCCGCTCTCCCCTGTCCCCCCTTTGCAGATGACGTGCTGACTAAAGATGCGGGTGAGTGTGTGATCTGCCTGGAGGAGCTGCTTCAGGGGGACACGATAGCCAGGCTGCCCTGCCTGTGCATTTATCACAAAAGGTACGAGAGGGCCGGCAGGGCCAGCTTAGCTGCACCCCCGACCCCAGAGGGCCCCTTCCCTGTGGGTGGGGGGAGAGACGGGCAGACTGTCACTAGCCGCCCCGTCCCCCAGCACTCTGAGTGGAGTCGAGGCAGAGGTCAGCAGGTGGGGAGTTCTGGACGTGCTGAGCGCAGAGCCTGGGTGGCGGGGCCGACGGGGAGGCCTGTGGAGCCCCTGCCCCCTGGGAGGTTGAGTCCCCGTCCATCTCTGTGAGCCCCTCTGCCCCAGTGTGCAGACCCTGGTCTGGTGGCGGGGGCGGGTCAGCACGGAGGGCTGTGCTGGCTGCCCTGGCCCCGCCCGTCCTCCCCAGAGGCCCAGCAGGCAGGAATAGCCACTACCTGTGGGCCCCGGTGCTGCGAGCTGCTATAATTAGCAGGACTGAGATTCGCCCTCAGGCTCCAGCATGAGCCTCATTCTTGATTCCAACTGGAAAGAAGACACCTCCTTACCCAGGACGGGAGGACGCTCTGTGCTGCCCGTGGCCTCCACCTGTTCTCGGCCCCTGGAGCCCCAGAGCTGCTTCCTGACACACAGCCTTTGCCAAAGCCTGACTCACGGGGCCACTGGCCACGGGACAGCACATGGATGTGGCTGGTGTCAGAAAGGCGCAAGTGAGGCCTAAGGGGAGGGGGTCTTGGCCTGGGCGCAGCACCCAGCACTCCAGTGTCCCAGGGAAGCATTGACCAGAGCCAGAAGAAGGGAATCTTCGGCTCTGGGAGAGACTTATGCAAATGATCTGTCTGGTTCCTGTTTTGAAAATACCCAGATGTTTTACAGAAAGCTGTCTTGGGCCAATTTCTCTTCCCTCTCTGTTCAGACAGTGCTTTCTGTAAACACTAGAGACCAGGATTTCCCTGCTAGCCTCTTGTCTGTCTCTCCTGAGCAATGTCACTAAGCCACAGGGCCAGTCCTCCCCTGGCCCACCTTCTCCAGGAAGGAGGACTAGATGCTGGCTGCCCACCACAGCCAGCCAAGCCAGGTCGAGCTTGGGGGTCTCCTGAGAGGGAAACCAGGGAGGGAGCCTCAGGCTGCTCCTGTGACTCAGGAGAGGGCTTGCTCAGGGCGATGACCAGCCTGCCAGGGCTTTGTTCCCACTTCTTTGCCCTTTAAGCCTTGGAGATAGTTGACTGGCTGCCCTGTGCAGCCCCCCACTCTCACCCTCTGACCCGTAGTTGTTGCCGTCCTCCTGGGCTCCATGCCCCTGAGGCCTTGTCCATCTCAAGGCCACACTCCCTGCATCCTGCAGCGCCTAGGTCCACCCCAAGCCCGTACGCACTGCACTGGGACTCCATACGCACTGCACGGGGACTCCGGCTGCGCCAGGACCCCCCTGGGTGTCCTCCCATCTGCTAGCAGACAGTGGGTATAAGGGGTCCCCGCAGGTGAGCATCAGGCATTCCCTGCCCAGAGACCCGACCCTTGGAGCTAGCCCCCAGGGAGCGGCCTGGCCAGCCGGTGATGTGTCTCCCTTGCCGTCTCCCCTCAGTTGCATAGACTCGTGGTTTGAAGTGAACAGATCTTGTCCAGAACACCCCGCGGACTGACCCTGCTGGGCTCGCTTGCTGACTCCTCTCAAAGGTGAGCCCGTGGTTGGGGTCACGTCGCTCTGGGGCCTAGAGGCGGGGAGGGGGGCTGAGCTGCCCTCACGGCACCCCGCGCCCCGCCTCCCCTGGCCAAGAGGGGTCAGGGGAGAGGGGAGCATCTCAGCAGCAGGGGTTCCGTGGGGTGGGGAGGGTTCCTGGGAAGGATGAGAGTCCAGACTCGCACGTTGCAAGGAAGAACCTGCCGGGTAGAGGAAGGTGAGTTGGGGGAAGGCCCGTCGTGTTCCCCGTGTCTAGGGTGAATCTCCCCGAGGAAGGTTCAGGAAGGTCCCTTGGAAAGTGCTGGGCAGGAGAAGCAGCACAAGCCCTGGGACAGGATGCTGCTTTGCACCCCGGCTGTGCCTCGTGCTTGTTGGGGGGTCCGGGGAAGGTCCTTGCCCCTCGGTGGCGTGGGTGTCTCTGCTGCTTCTTTGGGGACGGGATAATCTCGCTTGCGTCCCCACGTGGACAGCACACTCATTAGACAAGACCGAGTGTGGGACGGCGCCTCGTTCCCTGCAGCGCTTGTCAGCAGTCAGCTCTTGGCTGGTTCTTCCCACCTGCACCCACCGCCCTCACCCCCTTCCAGATGAATCTGAGGCCTCCAGGCCAGACCTGGGGCCCCGCCACCCAAGTCCCTGTTTGCACAGCAGACCAGCACAACCAGCTTCCTCCCGAGATGTGCACATGTGCTCCCCTGTCACCGTCGTCCAACCCCAGTTTCTCCCCCAGGCACCCTGCTTTACTGCTGACCATTCTCTCCTGTCCCCATCCTACCTGTCCCTCCTGAGTTCTGGGCTGGCACTTTTCTGTTTTCTGCCAAACAAACCAAACCCCCAGAGAAACCAAAACCCACCTCATCTCACATGAATCCAAGGGTCTGGGGGCCTCTTTTGCGCTCTTTCTCTCTCTCTCTCCCTCTCCCTCTTTCTCTCGTTTTTTTCTTTTGTTCTTTGTTAGGTTTATTTTACTTATTCCAAGTAAACTCCCAGAACAGCTGATGATGTCACACTATTCAGGGACATTTGCCCTTTTTACCTTCACCTCAAAAACTGAGGACGCGGGTGAAGAAAAGGCGAGGGGAGGAGGGAGGCAGAGGGAATGCAGCCTGGCGCTGGCTGCAAGTCCAAATTCCTGGCATGGTGTTTGGCTTCGGGGCCCCCAGACCGGAGCCACAGGTGCCCCTGCCCGGCCTCAGCGGGATGCACGCGGCTGGCCTCGGGCCCGACGGAGCACGACTTACATCTTACGGTCCCCACAGGGACAGCCAGGCCCCCGTTCCTGAGAGGAGGCTTCGGACCCTGGGGCAGAGCTGAGCTGGGGACACCAGTGGGAACAGGGCACCCCTCCTGCACTGACTTCCAGAGAATGGTTCTCCCTTTCTCCCTGAGGACACCAGATTGAATGAGAGCGAGTTTGAGAGAAGAAAGAATCACCCAATATCCTTCCCCTCATCCTCATCTCAGGAGGGAAAGGGCATTTTCTTTTTCACCTTTGAAAGGCGTTGTGGGTCTGTCTCTAAAGTGTTTACAAAAAAAAAAATTATAAAAAAAATGTCTAGTGTCGACTGGTGTTTTCCCTCGTGATGTTTACAGATTGCCGTCTGCTGCCCGGCCAGAACCCGCTCAGTGACAAAACGACCAGAGCCGGGTTCTCGCCACTCGCAGAGCAGAGCTCACAGCCCTCCTGTGCCCGGCACCCGGCGGTCTCTCCATCAACCGCTCTGCCTTGGTTTTTTTTTTTTTTTTTGTTATTGTTCGTTTGGTTTTTTCCCCAATTTTCTGGCTTGGTTTTGCACTTTTCTCCCCTTGGGACCCTTCTATCTTGACTTCATTGCCAAAAACCAACCCACTGAGGACCTTCTCCCCGCCTCCTTTCCATTCCTCCTCCCCTCTTCCCCCCTGGTTCTGGTCAGTTCAGAGGATTTAACAATCACAAGTGTCCTGCAAAAATGCCTGAACGTTTTTCTTAGACCCCTGTGGATTTTTTTTTTCCATAAAACCTAGACAAACAAAAGACTTATTAAAGGGATATGTACAGCTGCCCCTGTTTTCAGGCATTCTGTTTGAGAACATTCTAGCCATTGATGTTCACATGTGGCATCAGCCCCTGCAAGATAGGTTTCTGTATTTATATTTTAAAATACAAAAAAAAAAAACCTTATAAAATGTTTAAAAATACGTTCAAAGCTGGGGGAAAAGGCTTTCTTCATTAGTCAAGGTGTTTTGATATGGTATTAAAATAATGTCTAATAAAAGATGCACTGTGTGACTTCATTTTAATCAAGTATTGTTACACAATCAAGAAATGGGCGTTGAAGGTCTGTCCCTGCTCCCTTGCCTACCTCCTTAGCCTTCTTTAGCCTTCAGGCTAGCATCAGGGCTACAGGTGTGTGATGTGGTTCTCAGTGGTCACGCCTGGGTGAGGGAACGTGGCAGGTCAGGCCGGAGTCCGCAGCTTTACAACCCATTCAAGCCTCATGGAATCTATCTGCCATCACCTGTGGAGTGGTCGTGACAGAACTCTTCTGGAAAGATCTGCAGGGCAAAGACCTTGCAGCGGATGGAGGTTGCAAGGATGCGGGTTCTTCCAGGCACTGGCCCAGACCGCCCCCCGCCCAATCCCTGGCTCCCCGTTCCACACCCTGCCCTTCCTGTTGCTCCGGCCACATCTCAGTGCTGACTCATGGGCATCCTTCACTGAGGCCCAGAAAGAGGCCCTGGTTTGGGGCTGAGCCAGCTCAGAGCCCTTGAACTAGAACCAGCCACTCAGGGCTCGCACGAGTTGGCACACCTTGGGCTGGGTGGGAAGCTCAGGGCAGCAGGTAGCAGTGCACACCTGGCCTCTGTCCCTGTCCCAGACCGGCTCTTGGAGCGGCATTCCAGATCCTCCTGCAGAGCCTGTGAGGGAAGCTGTGGAGGAAGACGCCTGCTCCGCCCCTTCTCGGGCCTCCTGTGTGCTGCTGCCTGTATGGGCTCTGACCCCACCAGGCCCAGGCCCTGCAGTTGTCTTCTGTCAGACACTTGCTGAAGCACCTGCTCTGTACAAGGGCATTGCAGGCTGGTGGGCAAATCTGAGCCAAGGCACCGGCACGCTCAGCATTTCAGAGAAATACTCAAGAGGAGTTTGTGGGTCTGAGCTTGTGGCGTGGTGACCCCGGGGACCTGCAGTCGCCATGGTGGCAAAAACCTGGGCTCTAAACTGTCTGTATGGGGCTCCTCTGCCTGGCAGAACCACGCTGGGGAAAGGACTTCATCTGAACTTCAGATGCCCCACACGTGAAGTGGGAACAAAGTCACGCAGCTCAGAGGCCACTGTGAGGGTCAGAGGATCTGCCCAGAAGCCCCTGGCACGTGCATAGCAGGCTCGCTCATGGCTTTGTCACCGCAAAGAGCACTGTTCTATTCACAGCACCTCCTGCTTCTGCCTGGCAACTATGTCTGCCTGTTCTATATTTAATTCCTCCAGCAAAGCTGGCCCTGAGGATCTCCTTGCCTGACCCCTGGGCCTGCAGGCGGAGGAGGCCTCTGTGCCCGCCTCTGTGCCCACCTCGGTGGCTTAGGCCCAGCAGCCTTGGCAGCGCCCTGGGTGAGCTGAGGGGTCGAGCTGGGTGGGGCAGGGCTGGAGCCCACGCCAGCTGCTATTCCAGGCTCCTGGGGCTGGTGCCTGTCCCACCCCCAGCGACTTCACTCCCACCTGGCACACTGCAGCCCTCTGCTGGTTGCCGTCTCCTCCAAATTCAGACCCAGATTGCCAGCTCCTGGGCGGGGGTAGGACTGGGGTTGTCCGGGCTTTCCAGATGGAACTGGTGTCTCATCCTCCATCCCAACAGCTCTCCTCAACTCTGCCTTTCCCGGAGGGGAGGGAATTGGCAGGGGCTGGGAGGTGGGTTCCACCCACTCCCTCTGCTAAGGGCCCAGCACACGTGAAGGGGAGGGGGCTTCCTGGAAAGGGGCACCTCACTAAAACCAGTCATCTAGGAGCCATTTAATGGTGTCGAGGTTTTTAGGTCCTTATTCCTAGGGAATAGATGCTGAATTATGTAGGTGAATGATGTCAACAAATTTGTAACTCGATTCCAAATGGTTCCCCGAAAAATACACGCATGAAGCAAGTAAGGCAAAAATATTCATTGTTGAATCTTCAGTGGCTAGTATTTCAGTGAACAGTGTACTTGTTCTTCCAACTGTCCTGCGTGTTTGGAGTTTTTCCTAGTAAAGAATTATGGGGAAGTGGCCATTTGCTGAACACCTGCTAGTTGCCAGGCACTGAGGGGCACATCAGAGACAAGCCCTGCCCTGTAGGGGAGGCGCCTGCCCCTGCAGAATGCTGCCCCGGGGGGCTGCTGGTGGCGGGCAGCCTGCGTGGAGGGGAGGACACTGGTGGCTGATGGTTAGACGGTTCGAGTCCGCTTTATTGGGTGCTTGTGGGGGAGGGCCCATGGGACTTGCCCCACACCACCCCCTGGCACATCCAAGGGACAGAGATGTCACAGAGGAGCGAACTCAGGGCTCAGCTCCGAATTAGCAGAGAGGAGGGTTTCCAAGAACCGAGCTGGTCTCAGGAGCCAGAGCGGCTGCCTGAACAGCTGGGGGGAGAGGTGGGGAGGGGCGGAGGGGGTGGAGGCAGGGAAGGAGCTCAGAGGTGGCTTGGGAGAACGGGAGTGAGGCGAGAAGGAGTGTGACCCTGGCTCCCCTGCGCCCCTCGCTCAGCCCCTTTACTAAGGGCCAAGGCCTTGGGGTGAGGGAGATGGGCCTGCACTAGAGGCTCCTGGGACCTGCAGGGGAGTGGAGAGCTTAGAGACTGGTTTCCAGGACTCCAGGCACCTGCTAGACCCTGGGAAGTGGGGGGCCCAGAGCTGAGAGCTGCAGGCCCCTGCAGCGGTGAGTGCTGGGCACCACTGCCCCAAGCAGATACTGGTGTCTAAGCTTTGAGGTGTCGGGCGCCCTCTCGTGGGCTTAGGGGGAACAACTGCCAGGTACCCCGGACAAGGTCCTCTGATCAGGAATCCTGACCAAGGCAGGGGCAGGCCGCAGAGTGGACAGAGCCTGAGATTGAGGGCAAAAATGCTGGTAGTATAATACATCACACTGTGGAGAGGTGTGGTACCAGGAAAATCACTTCCATTCGCAATGGTTGGTAGCAGCCACTTGAAGGACACGTTCAGAATGTTCTAGAGCCCAGTTGGGGCTCAGTGGGGGAGTCTGTGGTAAGTGATGATGGACATGGGCAAGTCCTTAGGCCCTGGGGCTCTGAGAGGCACAGCAGCTGCCACTCCTCAGGCTGCAGCAAGTCAGAGGGCAGGCCCGGGATGAGGGACAAGGACGTCACCAGCCAAAGGACAGAGAACTTGGAGGAGGTGGGGCGGGCAGGCACGGGGGGCCATTCACAGGTGCTGCCTGCTCGTCTCCAGACAACTGCAAGTGGGGTTCAGGTTTATTTTGGGGGTCTATGAGTGTGGAGCCGGAGGTCCCTTCCCCCACCAGCAAAGGAGCATTCCTGTCACCAGGCAGATGGAGTTGGGCTATGGGTGCTGGAGCCCCCAGCCTTTGTTCTCCTGCCCTGGCAGTGGGGAGGCTAAGGTGGAGGGGAGTCGTCCTAGTCTTTGGGGTGACTGACCCACACCACCTTACAGGATGTGTAAGCAAGCAGAGAGGAAGCAGCTTCACTGGGAATGACCCTGAGCCATTTACTGGACCAAAGGCTCCTGAGGCCAGCAAGAGGGCCAGGGAGAAGACGGCCGACCAGGCTTCTCCCTCCTCTCTCTGGCCTCGGCTTGGATAAAAGGGCTAGCGGGCTGGCGAAGACCCCTGCAGGGTCTAGGCAAAGGCAGAGCTGTTCCGTGGCGGGAAAACAGGTTCCGGAACGGGAGGTGCCACTCTCTGGGGGCTTGTGGGCCAGGTGCTCCGAGCCCCTCACAGCACCTTGCCTGGGTTCATGAGGCCTCGGGGGTCCAGCGTGGCCTTGAGCTGCCGCATGGTCTCAATGCCCACCGTGCCCACCTCCTCCTGCAGCAGCTGCCGCTTGCCCAGACCGATGCCATGTTCCCCCGTGCACGTGCCATGGAGTGCCAGTGCTCGCCTGGGAAGCAGCGGGAAGAGGTCCTCAGCGGGTGCCCCTCCCACTTCCCTCAGCTCTCCCCCACCCTGCTTCCCGCTTTGCCCTTACCTGCCCAGCTGTTCTGCAAAGGCCTTGACCCTGAGGAGCTCCTCGTGGTCCTCCGGGTCTACCACCAGGATGCAGTGGAAATTACCATCACCCACGTGCCCAACGATGGTTCCTGGGGGCCCAGAGGACAGAGCTGCTGCCCCAGCCCCGCCCCCACCCTCCCACCGCACCCCGCATGGGGCAGGCAGAACCTGTGAGTCCCGAGGCCTGCAGGTCCTCCTTGGTCTGCACCAGGATCTCCGGCAGCCGGGAGATGGGCACACACACGTCGGTGGAATAGCCCTGAGTCGGGGCAGGCCGGTGAGCCTCCCTCCCTCACCCAGCCTGCCCGGGAGGTAAGGGGTCAAGGGTACGAATGGGCTCAGGGGGCTCGGCCTCTCACATGAACGTGCCTGCTGTCTCTAAGCCTCAGTTTCCCCTGTACAACAAGGCGAGTGGCCCGGCTAGGCTCCCAGGGCTCTCATCCTGCTCCCCACCCCCACTACCGTGCAGGCCCCCCAGCACCTGGAGCCCAGCCTCCCCTTCCTGTTGGCTACCACCTTCCGCTTCACCACCTCTTCCTCCAGGAAGCCTGCCTTCTGTGTTCACACTGCCCCTGCTCGGTCCCTGCACCCAGGGCCTGGCTCGGGGCAGGGGCTCCCTCCCGAGGATTTGGCAGTCCTGCCCACCGGGGCCTCTGCCTGCTGCCCTGGACAACAGGGCAGTAGGCTGAGGAAAGGCTCCCAAGTCCACCCCACCCGCTCACCTTGCAGCCCGGCCGCAGCGCCAGGGCAGCGTACCAGGCGTTGTGCCGCGCTGCCCAGAGCCGGCTGCGGTCCTCCGCCTCCTTGGCCCAGGAGAAGTGAGAGCCTCCGTTGTGCCGGATGATCTCCTCTGTCGGGGGCGGGGGCGTGGGGTTGACACCAGGCCCTACTCTGGGGCAGCCCGGGCCCCGCCCCACCCCGCCCACAGCACCCCAGCACACCTGTGCGCTGCACCTGCTCTGCCAGCGCCTGCTCGGAGCCGTGGAACTCGAGGAAGAGCGTGGGCGCCACGCAGCAGTTCAGCTTGCTATGCCTGTTGCAGGCGTCCATCATGACGTCATCCAGGAACTCTGGGACCAAGGAGAGGCCACGTGAGGTGACGCGTGGCCTTCAAAGGGGGCCTCCTCTGGGGAGGCCCAATTGGACGGCCCAATCCCAGGCTCACCAATGCGGGCCACGGGCACTGCAGCCTGGAGGATGTGTACGGTGCTGTCCACGGCCGCCTGGACGCTGGGGAAGGCACAGGTAGCGGCCACCGTGGCCTCAGGGGCAGGGTGCAGGCGCAGTGTGGCGGCCGTGATGAGGCCCAGCGTCCCCTCGGAGCCCACAAACAGCCCGGTGAGGTTGTAGCCAGCTGCGCTCTTCCTGGGTCCCCGGGGACATGAGGTAGGTGAGTGCCCAGGCCACGTGACGACGGATTTCTGGCCAGAAGCCAGGTGGGGAGCTGAGCCTGAGGTCTGGGCACACCCGCCTCAGTGCAGACTGCCACCCAGGCAGCCATTCCCTGGCACAGCCCAAATCGGCCTCTGGACCACCGGCTTTGGCCCACAGGGCGGTTTCATGACCCGCCTCTCCAGGAGGCCCCCGTTGCCGCCGGTAGAGGGCGCTCACCGGAAGTGACGGCCGGGACCCGCAGTGTGAAGCAGCCGCCCTCCCGGCAGCACCACCTCCAGGTTCAGCACGTTGTCGCGCATGGTGCCGTAACGCACAGCGTTGGTGCCCGAGGCGCTGGTGGCCACCATGCCGCAGAGAGAGGCGTCTGCACCTGGGTCTGGAGGGCAGAGGGCAGGCAGAAGGAAGCCTGGGGCGGCTGCCCGTGGGCAGAGGGGTCCCGCCAAGCCCCAGAAACAGCCCTGCCACCAGGGAGCCCTCCAGGCCCAGGAAAGTCCTGGAGCCCCAGCCTACCCACAGGGAACCAGAGGCCGCTGTCGCGCAGGTGGGAGTTGAGGGCTTTGCGGGTGACGCCGGGCTCCACCACCACAGAGAAGTCTTCCGGATTCAGCTCCAGGATTCGGTCCATGTGGGTCAGATTGACACAGACGCCGCCCTGGCGGAGGGCGTTCAAGCGGTAACTGACCTAGATCTTTCGCCAGGACACAGCCCCCAAGACCCCAGCTCGTGGCCGACCTCCCCGCAGCCAGACCAGAGCCCCAGGATGGCAGGTAAGGAGGGCTGGACCTGGCCAGCCAGGCTGGTGTGGTGGAGGAGGCAGCTGCCGGTGTGACAAGTGTGGTGGGGCTAGAGCCTGGCCAGGGGAGGAGGCCACCCACCATACATACCTGCACGGCACAGACTCCACCCTCAAGCCCGGTGCCCGAGCCGAATGGGATGATGGGCACGCCTTGGCCATAGCACAGGGCTGCCAGCCGGCTGACCTGCTCCACATTCTGGGGCCACACCACGGCGTCCGGAGGTCGGCACCTGGAACCAGACCCTCAGCAATGTAAGGGTGTGTGGTACCCTCTGGTCCTGCTCAAGTTTGAAGGTATTGCAGGGCCTGAGGCTGCACAGTGGGCGAGGGGCAGAGAACACCCTTCTGGGGGCATAGAGGAGAGGTGGAGAATGCCAGAGCACCCAAAAACAGATGGCGGGGGTTGATGGGCAGAAGATAACCCAGGACCCTCACTCCCAGCCAGGGGTTCTGATGCAGGGGGGTGGCGGAGCCCACCTGTGCATTGACTCATCGTGCCCGTGCTGCTCTCGGACCGCAGCAGCAGTAGTCACATGGGGGCTCCCCACAACTGCCTTCAGAGCCTCCACAAAGCCCTTGCTGAGTTTGCCCTGCAGGGGAGAAACACATTGGCAGGGTCACTCAAAGATACCTGGAGCCACCTGGCCAGTGGGAGGGGTGGGAGTGGGGGTTCCATTGCCTGTGAACAGAGGCACCCACATCCCTACCCCGCCTCGGCTGGGGGCTCGTAGGGCTCTTGGAGCCCTTCTGGGGATTTCTTCCCATTTTACAGATGAGGAAAAGAGGCCAGCAAGTCCAGGACAGGGCCTGGCCTAGAATCCAGCTCCTTGCCTCCCAGGCATTCTTTCAAAATGTGTGTGTATTCCGGGGCCTCAAAGGGGTGCCCTAGAGTCCACAAATCTTTCAGTTGACACCCCCCAGCCCCACTCATGGCAGCTGTGAGGACTTCGGCCCAGCTCACTGAACACCCACATTTGACCTGGGGTGAGCCCAGCGAGCCTCTGCTCAAGGTCTCCTGGTGCTGGGGCAGCACAGTCTGGCCAGAACTCGGCATCGGGGGCCCCCCACCCTCTAAGGGGCTCCTCCCCTCCCACCTACCTGCGTCCCCCTGGAGCAGTAGCCCCTCCAGGGGAACATCCCCCAAGTTGCAGCCCGGAGCAGGCTGGCCATAGCTGGGCAACAGCCGGTGACCACCCCAGCCTATTGGTTGTGCTGGGGGCAGGGCTGCTTAAGGTGGCACGGCCTTAAGGTGGCCCTGCCAGCTCTCGCTGAGTCAGTACTTCTTAAAGGAGAGGTGAGGCTTACTGAGCACAAAGGGAAACACAACAGCCGCCACTTCCTGGCTTAAGACTATGCAGTGGCTTCTTGTGGTCTGAATACCCAGAGCTCCACCAAGGCTCAGGGGCTTGGAACACACCCTTGACCTTTCTCACCCTGCAAGTCCCAGCTCCGGTGTCACAGTTAGGGTAGGCCTTGATCCGGGCTATGAGGAGGAAAGCACAGGGAGGCTCTTGGGGGTTAGGATGGGGTAGGGCAGTAAGGCAAGCCAGGAAGACTTCCTGGAAGAGGAGTGCTAAGCATGAGCAGCAGTTTGCCATATAAGCGAAGGAAAATACTGTCGCATCCCTTTGTCTCCACTCTCCCACTGGGCATATCCCAGGATCAAGGGGAGTGATGTGGCTGCTGCTCTTGAAAGTATTCCAAGCTCCGTTTTCCTCCCACAGCAAATTTGAAGAAGCGTGTTGCTAACATTACTGAGATAAAGCTATTTCTGGCTTTGTTTTTCTTCCCAGTCAAACCAGGAATACAAACTCCTATTTGGGTCTCTCTCCCCAACCACATTTGAATGAGCCCACATTTCCATTCTCAGTGTGTTGCTTAACTGGCTTATCTCAAAAAACATCTCTTTTACAGTTGGTTAGTTCAAATCAAGATCCAGGGAAAGTCCACACAATGCATTTGGTTAATGTGTCTCATAAGCCTCTTAATCTACAACAGTTTCCCTCTCCCCCATTCTTCCATGACATTTATTTGTTAAAGAAACAGGGTCACTTGTTCTGTAGAATTTTCCGCATTCTGTTTTTGGATGATTGTATCCTTGTGAGATTGTTTAATATATTTCTCCAGCCTCTGTACTTCTTGTAAACTGTTAGATCTAGATGTGGTACTGTCTAATACACTTGCTGAACTGATAGAAATGTTCTGTATCTGTGCTTTCCAATATGGTAGCCGTTAGCCACATGTAGCTGTTGGTACTAGAGGTATCTATGGATGGAGGAGAGATGCCAGGTAGAGTTTTGTGGCAAACCCTAAAAAGAAGAGACATGATAGAGATTCCTAAGGTTCTGGAGCAGGGTCATGACATCTGCAACAGAGACCTACACGCTATACAAAAAACTGCCCCGGCCTACTATTGGGTCCTGGTTAAGAGGGTGAGTGTGACCACAAGATATCATTGAGTGATCATGTGACCAGAGCTGGCTGTCATGAGCTGTCTTCTATCAGACCCACCAAGTCATAAAGTCAGGCAGGTCCAAAACAAAAAGGGGGACAAGAAAATTGGGCACAAGCAGGGCCAGAGGGCAAAGTGAGCCGCATGAGTAGGTGGCCCAGACCCCCATGTCACCCACCATTGCTTGGCCAGTACCTTTCCCTCAGCTCACACCTACAGCCGTATGGGGGAACTCTTATGACCAGCTGATGGAGGAGGAAAAAGTTCAAGCTTGATTCATGAATGGATTGGCTCAACATGAGGGTTTGAGCTGAAGATGTACTGTTGTACTACAGCCCCACTTGGGGGTAACCCTGAGATCCTCCCGACTGGCAGAGCTCCAGGTCATGCATCTAGTCGTCCCCTTTTGTAGAAAGAAAAGGGGTCCAATAGAAGAATATATATGGGCCCATGGGCAATGGTGAATGGCTTGGCTGGTTGGTCAGGAGCCTATGAGGAGATTGGAACATCAGGGTCAAGGAGGTTTGGAGAAGAGGCACATAGATGGATCTTGAGGACTAGGCACAAAGTTTATAGCACATGTATCATGTGTTAACGCCCACCAGAGAGCATCTACCATGGAAGAGACTAAACCAAGTAAACAGTGTGATTCAGCCAGCAGTCATCGGCCAGCCTCTGTCAAAGACCCCCCCCAGCACTGGCACAATGGCAGTAGGGGAGAGGCTAGTAACAGGTCCACCGGCATGGACACCCACTCACTAAGGCTGACCTAGCTACTGCCACTGCTGAGTGTCCACCCTACAGCGACACTGAATCTGCCACATGGCACCATTCCTCAGGGAGACCAGCCAGCCACTTGGTAACAAGTTGACCACATCAGACCCTTTCCACTCAGGAAAGGGAGCGATTTACCTTGACTGAAATCAATGCAGTACATATTATGCGTATGGGTTAGCCTCTCCTGCCTGCATGGCCTCAGCCAGCACCAGCATCTGAAGGCTCACACAGTATTTGACCCACCGACATGGTATATCACATACCATCCCCTCAGGCCAAGTGATCCACTTTTTAGCAAAGGCGGGTGCAGTAATGGGCAGATGACCATGGGATCCACTAATCCTAATGTCTACCTCCCCATCCTGAGGCTGCCGACCTGACAGAGCAATAGAAGGAATGGCCTTCGGAAGGAACAGCTAACATTCCAGCTCGGAGATGCATCAACTCAACCAGAGTGCCGAAAGAGGAAGATATTTTCATATGATTAACGGATAAAGGGTGAGTATCCAAATTATTTTTACCTTTTTATTTCAAAATAATTTTATTTATTTTTGTTAAAAATATTTATTTATTTTATTTTATTTATTTGACTGCACCAGGTCTTAGTTGTGGCATGTGGGATCTTTAGTTGAGGCGAACTCTTAGTTGCGGCTTGTGAGATCTAGTTCCCTGACCAGGGGTCGAACCCAGGTCCCCTGCATTGGGAGCACAAAGTCTTAGTCACTGGACCACCAGGGAAGTCCCTCGAAATAATTTTAGACTTACAGAAAAGCTGCAAAAATAGTACAGAAAGTTTCTGTATACGCTTCACTTAGTTTTCACTAATGTTTACATTATACATAACCACAGTACAATTATCAAAACTAAGAATTAGTAAAAAAAATACTAATTGATACAATTAGAGGATTGGTACATTACTAAACTGAAAATTTGATTTCACCCATTCTTCCACTAATGTCTTCTGGTTTTCTGGGGTGTTAGTTGTCTTGTCTCCTTCATCTCCTACAATCTGTGACAGTTCCTCAGGCTCTCCTTGTCTTTCTGACCTTGACATTTTGAGGAGTATGGATCAGTTACTGTATTGAACATTCCTCAGTGTGGGTTGTCTGATGTTCTCTCATGAGTCGATGGAGGCCATGCATTTTTGGCAAGAATACTACAGAAGTGATGTTCCCTTCTCAATATATCGTATCAGCAGTGTAAGGGGTCAATATGTCTTATTACTGATGGCAATAGCCTGGATCATTTAGTTTAGTTCATGTCTGTGGTGTTTCTGCACTGTGAAGTTACTATCTTTCTCTTTGTAGTTAATAAATATACCAGGGTAGAAAGTTTAAGGCTGCAAATATCCTGTTTCACCTCACTTTCACTCATTATTTTTAGCATCCATTGGTGGATCTTGCCTGCCTTCATTGTTATCATGGCATTCTAACAGTGATTTTCTATGTCTCTTATTTCTTCGATATTATTTAGTTAGAATTGTTCTCTAAGGAAGAGCCATCCCTTCTGCTTCATTTATTTGTTTACTGAATCATTTGTACATTACCAATATAGAATCATGGATATTTTTTTATTCCATAGGTTATAATCTAATACAATCATTATTTATTTTGTTGTTCAGATTATCCCAGCTTTGGTCACTGGGGGCCTCTGTCATATAGGCTTGTCTGCCCTTTAGACTGACCCTTACCTTTTTATGAGCACTGTCTTACATTCTAGTACCATAAGATGCTCCAGGCTCATCTTGTCTTTTCCCTGCCCAGATCAGTAATCAACTGCTTTTCCAAGGAGTTCTGTTCCTTTTAGTCAGGAATAGTTTTTAGAAACCAAGATTTGGATGCTAGATGTTCTCTTAAAACCCAACAGGAGAGGGCCTCCCTGGTGGCGCAGTGGTTAAGAGTCCGCCTGCCGATGCAGGGGATACGGGTTCGTGCCCCGGTCTGGGAGGATCCCATATGCCGCGGAGCGGCTGGGCCCGTGAGCCATGGCAGCTGGGCCTGCGCATCCGGAGCCTGTGCTCCGCAACGGGAGAGGCCACAACAGTGAGAGGCCCACATACCGCAAAAAGAAAAAAGAAAAAAAAAAAAAAAAAACCCAACAAGAGGAGTCAAGATGGTGGTGTGGGAAGATGTGGAGTTAGCGTCTCCCCACAACTAGGGTGCCTGCCGGCTGCTGATGGGGACTCTAACCCCCAAGGAGACAGGAGGAACCCCAGAGTGAACTGGTGGGACGTAGGGGGACCGAGAGGGGAAGAGAACTGGAGGTCAGACCAGATCGGCACCCCTGAGGCCAGAGAGATCAGGAGAGGCAGGTGGTAGGGACTCTCTAGGAGGCACGGGAGAGGAGCGGAGGGCGACTGCCCTGCTCACTGGGGCCCGGGAAGCCTGCTGATCTCCCAAGCCGGTCCCCTGCAATCCAAAGCCCCCTCCAGGCCGTGTGGGTCCTGGGGGCATAGGAGGGAGGCCAGGGAGATCAGGAAAGACAGGCGGGAGAGGAGTGGAGGGCGATTGCCCCGCCCACTGGGGCATGGGGAGCCTGCTGAGCTCCCAGGCCGATCCCCTGCCCTCCAAGGTCCCTCCAGGCTGCGTGGGTCCTTGGGAGCATAGGAGGGAGGCCAGGGGGATCAGGAGAGGCAGGCAGGAGGGGCCCTCTGGGAGGAGCAGGAGAGGAGTGGAGGACGATTGCCCTTTCCACTCGAGCCCAGGAAGCCTGCTGGGCTCCCTGGTGAGGTACCCTGCCCTCTGAGACCATGGGTGGGGGGCACGCCTGGGCCCCTTCTGTTCCTGGAGCCTAAGCCCCACCGCCCACAGCCCCCAGGGTTTTCCAGCCCTGTAGGTCCTGAGCATCGGCCCCGCCCACCGCCCAAACCTCGCCCTTTCTTAGGCCCCACTCTCCACAGCCAAGGCCTTTCCCCCCTCCTTTTTTTTTTCTTTTCCCTCCTCCTCCTCTTTTTTACTATTATGGTACTGACATACCTTGTGGTTGTTGATTCATCTATGTTTTTATTTTTACATTCTTTCTAACATATCTGTTAGTTTCCTAGTCTAATTTTATTTTTTACTTTGTTATTGTTCTCTCTTTTTTTCTTGGGGGGCCACCCCACGTGGCTTGTGGGATCTTGATTTGCCAACACGGAGTCGGGGGAAGCTCCTGCGGTGGGAGCTCTGAGTCCAAACCATTGCACTAACAGAGAACCTCAGACCACTGGGAATATTCACCGGAGTGAGATCTCACAGAGTTCCTCATCTCAGCACCAAGACCCAGCTCTACCCAATAGCCTACAAACTCTAGTGTTGGAAGCCTCAGACCAAACAACCCGTAAAACAGGAACACAATCCCCCTCATAAAAAAAAAAAAAAAAAATGGGACTGCAAAAAAATATTTCATAGATGAAGGAGCAAGATAAAAACCTAGAAGACCAAATAAATGAAGAGGAAATAAGCAATCTACCTGAAAAAGAATTCAGAGTAATGATAGTAAAGATGATCCAGAATCTCGGAAATAGAATGGAAGTACAGATTGAGAAAATACAAGAAATGTTTAACAAAGATCTAGAAGAACTAAAGAACAAACAAACAATGATGAACAACACAATAAATGAAATTTAAAATTCTCTAGAAGGAATCAATAGCAGAATAACAGGCAGAAGAACAGATAAGTGACCAGGAAGATAAAATAGTGGAAATAACTACTGCAGAGCAGAAGAAAGAAAAAAGAATGAAAAGAATTGAGGACAGTCTCAGAGACCTCTGGGACAACACTAAACGCACCAACATTCGAATTATAGGGGTCCCAGAAGAAGAAGAGAAAAAGGGACTGAGAAAATATTTGAAGAGATTATAGTGGAAAACTTCCCTTACTTGGGAAAGGAAATAGTCACCGAAGTCCAGGAAGCACAGAGAGTCCCATACAGGATAAACCCTAGGAAAAACACACCAAGACACATATATGTCAAACTAACAAAAATTAAATACAAAGAAAAATATTAAAAGCAGCAAGGGAAAAACAAAAAAATAACATACAAAGGAATCCCCATAATGTTATCAGCTGATTTTTCAGTGGAAGCTCTGCAGGCCAGAAGGGAGTGACAGGATATACTTAAAGTGCTGAAAGAAAAGCCTACAACCAAGATTACTCTACCCAGCTAGGATCTCATTCAGATTCTATGGAGAAGTCAAAAGCTTTTCAGACAAACAAAAGCTAAGAGAATTCAGCACCACCAAACCAGCTTTACAACAAATGCTAAAGAAACTTCTCTAGGTGGGAAACAGAAGAGAAGAAAAAGACCCACAAAAACAAACCCAAAACAATTAAGAAAATGGTAATGGGAACGTACATATCGATAATAACCTTGAATGTAAATGGATTAAATGCCCCAACCAAAACACACAGACTGGCTGAATACATACAAAAACAAGACTCATATATATGCTGTCTACAAGAGACCCACTTCAGACCTAGGGACACATACAGACTGAAAGTGAAGGGATGGAAAAAGATATTCCATGCAAATGGAAATCAAAAGAAAGCTGGAGTAGCAGTTCTTTTATCAGACAAAAGAGACTTTAAAATAAAGACTGTTGCAAGAGATAAGGAGGGACACTACATAATGATCAAAGGATCAATCCAAGAAGAAGAGGTAACAATTATGAGTGTTTATGCACCCAACAGAGGAGCACCTCAATACATAAAGCAAATGCTAACAACCATGAAAGGAGAAATCGACAGCAACACAATAATAGTAGGGGACTTTAACACCCCACTTACACCAATGGACAGATCATGCAAACAGAAAATAAATAAGGAAACACAATCTTCAAATGACACAATAGACCAGATAGATCTAATTGATATTTATGGAACATTCCACCCAAAAGTGGCAGAATACACTTTCTTCTCAAGTACACATGGAACATTCTCCAGGATAGATCACATCTTGGGTCACAAATCAAGCCTTGGAAAATTTAAGAAAATTAAAATTGTATCAAGCATCTTTTCTGACCACAACACTATGAGATTGGAAATCAATTACAGGAAAAAAACCTAAAAAACACACATACATGGAGACTAAACAGTGCACTACTAAATAACCAAGAGATCACTGATGAAATCAAAGAAGAAAAAAAAAAAACATAGAAACAAATGACAATGAAAACACAATGACCCAAAACCTATGGGACACAGCAAAAGCAGTTCTAAGAGGGAAGTTCATAGCAATTCAATCTCACCTCAAGAAACAGGAAAAATCTCAAATAAACAATCTAACCCTACACTTAAAACAACTAGAGAAAGAAGAACAAAGAAACCCCAAAGTCAGTAAAAGGAAAGAAATCATAAAGATCAGAGCAGAAATAAATGAAATAGAAATGAAGAAATCAATAGCAAAGATCAATAAAACTAAAAGCTGCTTCTTTGAGAAGATAAACAAAATTGATAAACCCTTAGCCAAACTCATCTAGAAAAAAAGAGGACGCAAATCAATAAAATTAGAAATGAAAAAGTAGAAATCACAACTGACACTGCAGAAATACAAAGGATTATAAGAGACTACTACGAACAACTATATGCCGATAAAATGGACAACCACAAAGAAATGGACAAATTCTTCTAAAGGTACAATTTTCCAAGACGGAACCAGGAAGAATTAGAAAATATAAACAGACCTATCACAAGTAATGAAATTGAAACCGTAATTAAAAATTTTCCAACAAACAAAAGCCCAGGACCAGATGGCTTCACAGGCCAATTCTATCAAACATTTAGAGAAGAGCTAACACCTATCCTTCTCAAACTCTTCCAAAATATTGCAGAGGGAGAAACACTCCTATATTCATTCTACAAAGCCACCATCACCCTGACACCAAAACCAGAAAAAGATATCACAAAAAAAGAAAATTATAGACCAATATCACTGATGAACAGAGATGCAAAATCCTGAACAAAATACTAGCAACAGAATCCAACAACACATTAAAAGGATCATACACTGTGATCAAGTGGGATTTATCCCAGGGATGCAAGGATTCTTCAGTATATGCAAATCAATCAATGTGATACACCACATTAACAAATTAATGATAAAAACCATATGATCATCTCAGTAGATGCAGAAAAAGCTTTTGACAAAATTCAATACCCATTTATGATAAAACCTCTCCAGAAAATGGGCATAGAGGGAACCTACCTCAACATAATAAAAGCCATATATGAGAAACCCACAGCAAGCATCATACTCAATGGTGAAAAACTGAAAGCATTTCCACTAGGATTAGGAACAAGACAAGGATGTCCACTCTCGCCACTCTTATTCAACATAGTTTTGGAAGTCCTAGCCACAGCAGTCAGAGAAGAAAAGAAATAAAAGGAATACAAATTGGAAAAGAAGAAGTAAAACTGTCACTCTTTGCCGATGACATGATACTATACATAGAAAATCCTAAAGTTGCCACCAGAAAACTAGAACTAATCAATGAATTTGATAAGGTTGCAGTATACAAAATTAATGCACAGAAATCTCTGGCATTCCTATACACCAACAACGAAAATCAGAAAGAGAAATTAAGGAAACACTCCCATTTACCATTGCAACAAAAAGAATAAAATACCTAGGAATAAACCTACCTAAGGAGGTGAAAGACTTGTATTCAGAAAACTATAAAACACTGAGGAAAGAAATCAAAGATGACATAAACAGATGGAGAAATATACCATGTTCTTGGATTGGAAGAATCAATATTATAAAAATGACTATACTACCCAAAGCAATCTACAGATTCAATGCAATCCCTATCAAACTACCAATGGCATTCTTCACAGAATTAGAACAAAAAATCTTACAATTCATATGGAAACACAAAGACCTGAATAGACAAAACAATCTTGAGAAAGAAAAATGGAGTTTGAGGAATCAGGCTCCCTGACTTCAAACTATACCACAAAGCTACAGTAATCAAGAGAGTATGGTACTGGCAGAAAAACAGAAATATAGATCAATGGTACAGGATAGAATGCCCAGAGATAAACCCACGCACATATGGGCACCTAATTTATGACAAAGGAGGCAAGAACATACAGTGGAGAAAAGACAGCCTCTTCAATAAGTGGTGCTGGGAAAACTGGACAGCTACATGTAAAAGAATGAAATTAGAACACTACCTAACACCATACACAAAAATAAACTCCAAATGGATTAAAGACCTAAATGTAAGACCAGACACTATAAAACTTTTAGAGGAAAACATAGGAAAAACACTCTTTGACATAAACCACAGCAAGATCTTTTCTGACCCACCTCCTAGAGTAACAGAAATAAAAACACAAATAAAGAAGTGGGACTTAATTAAACTTAAAAGCTTTTGCACAGCAAAGGTAACTATAAACAAGACAAAAAGACAACCCTCAGAATGGGAGAAAATATTTGCAAATGAAACAACAGACAAAGGATTAATCTCCAAAATATACAAACAGCCCATGGAGCTCAATATCAAAAAAACAAACAATCCAGTTAAAAAATGGGCAGAAGACCCAAATAGACATTTCACCAAAGAAGACATACAGTTGGCCAAGAGGCACATGAAAAGATGCTCAACATCACTAATTATTAGAGAAATACAAATCAAAACTACAATGAGGTATAACCTCACACTGGGCAGAATGGCCATTATCAAAAAAGCTAGAAACAATAAATGCTGGAGAGGGTGTGGCGAAAAGGGAACCCTCCTACACTGTTGGTGGGAATGTAAATTGATACAACCACTATGGAAAATAGTATGGAGGTTCCTTAAAAAATTAAAAATTGAACTACCATATGACCCAGCAATCCCACTACTGGGCATATACCCTGAGAAAACCATAATTTAAAAAGAGACATGCACCACAATGTTCATTGCAGCACTATTTACATTAGCCAGGACATGGAACCAACCTAAGTGTCCATCGACAGATGAATGGATAAATAAGATGTGGCACATATATGCAATGGAATATTACTCAGCCATAAAAAGAAACGAAATTGAGTTATTTGTAGTAAGGTGAATGGACCTAGAGTCTGTCATTCCGAATGAAGTAAGTCAGAAAGAGAAAAACAAATACCGTATGCTAACGCATATATATGGAGTCTTAAAAAAAAAAAAAAGGTACCGATGAACCTAGTTGCAGGGCAGGAATAAAGAGGTAGACATAGAGGATGGACTTGATGACATGGGGTGGGAGGGCAAAGCTGGGGCGAAGTGAGAGTAGCATCGACATATATACACTACTGAATGTAAAATAATTGGCTGGTGAGAAGCAGCAGCATAGCACAGGGAGATCGGCTCAGTGCTTTGCGATGACCAAGAGGGGAGGGATAGGGAGGATGGGAGGGAGGCTCAAGAGAGAGGGGATATGGGGACATGCACATGCATATGGCTGATTCGCTTTGTTGTACAACAGAAACTAACACGGTTTTGTGAAGCAATTATATACTCCAATAAAGATCTATTTTAAAAAAAAACAAAACTCAACAATAAGAAAACAAACAACCTGATTTAAAAACGGGCAAAAGGTCTGGGCTTCCCTGGTGGCGCAGTGGTTGAGAGTCCGCCTGCCGATGCAGGGGACACGGGTTCGTGCCCCGGTCTGGGAAGATCCCACATGCCACGGAGCGGCTAGGCCCGTGAGCCATGGCCGCTGAGCCTGCGCATCCGGAGCCTGTGTTCCACAACGGGAGAGGCCACAACAGTGAGAGGCCTGCGTACCGCAAAAAAATAAATAAATAAATAAATAAAAATAAAAACGGGCAAAAGGTCTGAACAGGCATTTCTCCAAAGAAGATATACTGTTAGCAAATAAGCATATGAAAAGGTGCTCAATATCATATGTCATCACAGAATTGCAAATTAAAACAAAACAGGATGACACTACACATCTATTAGGATGACTAAAATTTTAAAAACTGACATCGAATACTGATGAAGACACAGCAACAGGAATTCTCATTCATTGCTGGTGAGAATACAAAATGGTACAGTCACGTTGGAAGACAGTTTGGCAGTTTCTTACAAAGCTAAACATAATCCTACCATATGATCCAGCAATCACCTTTCTAGGTACTTACCCAATTGAGTTGAAAGCTTCTGTCCATACAAAGGCCTGTGCACAAATATTTATAGCAGCTTTCATAATCTCCAAAAACTAAAATGTCAACAACCAAACAACCAAAATGTCCATCCAAAGGTGAATGGGTAAACCAATGGCAGTCCATTCATACAACGGAATATTTGTCAGCTAAAAATAGAAATAAGCTATCAAGTCACAAAAAGACATGGAGGAACCTTAAATATACATTGCTAAGTGAAAGAAGTCATTCTGAAAAAACTACACCCTGATTCCAACCATGTCACATTCCGAAAAGACAAAACTAGGGAAGCAGTAAAAAGACCAGTGGTTGCCAGGGGTTTGAGACCATGGAGGTGGTGATGAATAAATGAAGTACAAGGGATTTGTAGGGTGGTAAGGCTATTCTGTATGATACTGTAATGGTGGATACATGACATTATGCATTGTTCATAACCTATAGAACTTTACAACACCAAAAGTGAACCTTAGTGCAGGCAAATTTCTTTCTTTCTTTCTTTCTTTAAATATTTATTTATTTTGGCTGTGCCAGGTCTTAGTTGCAGCAGGCAGGATCTTCGTTGTGGCATGTGGGATCTTTAGTTGCAGCATGCAGGCTTCTTAGTTGTGGCATGCAGGCTTCTTAGTTGCAGCATGAGAACTCTTAGTTGTGGCATGCATGTGGTATCTAGTTCCCCCACCAGGGATCATACCTGGGCCCCCTGCATTGGGAACGCAGAGTCTTACCCACTGGACCACCAGGGAAGTCCCCAGGCAAACTTCTAAAAAAATCATTTAGGAGATTGGCGGATCCTAGGAAAGAAAGCAGACTGTGACAAGACAGTCTAACTCTATCTTTCTAAATGTATGAAATGACTGAAGAGGATGGGGGAAACAGGTGCTGACCTAAATGAATGGAGTTTATTAGACTAAAGGCAAAAGGAATGACTCATAAGCACTGTACTTTAATCAGTCAAGTTGTTTCCCACAGGGGTACGAGTTAACACTTCTGATACAGCTTTATGTGTAACTGGATTGATTGAATAAAGTAGTAAATGGGGAAAAGAGACAAGTCTCCCATTCAGAAGAATTCCAAATAAATTATGTAGCTACACCACCCTCAAGGGAGGAAGCATAACTTCCCACTCCCTAAATGTGGGCTTTTCCAAGTGACTTCCTTCCGAAGTACAGTATGGAAAGGGGGAAAGAAAAAGGGTCACATTATAGTGGAGAGACCTGGCTAATGCTACTTCAGCCAGATGTTCAAGATCAACATCAACAGTCAAAAACCGCATTGATGGTATGTACCTGTACTGAGTTGAATAGCATCCTCCCCAAATTCATATCCTTCTCAGGACCTCAAATGGACTTTATTTGAAAATTGGGTCTTTGCAGATATAATTAGTTAAGACAGGGTCCTACTAGAGTAGGGTTGGCCATTAGTCCAATGTGACTGGTGTCCGTATAAGAAGAGGCGAAGAGACACAGACACATGAGGAGAGAAACGTCACGTGACCATAAAGGCAGCAGTTGAGGTGCGGCAGCTCAAGTGAGTCAAGGAAGCTGGGAAGAAGCAAGGAAGGATTCCCCACTATGGGTTTCAGATGCTGCATGTCCTTGCCAACACCTTGATTTCAGACTTCTAGCCTCCAGAACTGTGAAAAAACAAATTTATGTTGTTTTAAGTCACTTGGTTTGTGATACTCCGTTACAACAGCCCTAGGAAACTAATATAATACCCTTGATATGGTATGATAAAAATGGTCCTCTCTACCTCTGCTGTCTTCCTCCCCAAAACCCATAACCTCAGTCTAACTATGACAGAGACACCAGACAGGTACCAATAGAGGAGCATCCTACAAAATGCCTAACTAGTACTCCTCAAAACTGTCAAAGTCATTGAAAACAAGGAAGTCTGAAAAAACCACAGCCAAGGAGAGCCCATTTTATCCATTCAGACCGCTGAATGGTGGATTTCAGCAACCCATGAACAATATTTATTGGCTTAAATAATATTTATTTCTCACAGTTCTGGAAGCCGGGACGTCCAAGATCAAGGCTTCGGCAGATCTGGTGTCTGATAAGAGCTGCTTCCTGGTTCCTAGAAAGCTGTCTTCTCGCTGAGTCCTCACATGGTGGAAGGGGCAAGAGAGATTTCTGGGGTCCGTTTTATAACACTAATCACATTCATGAGGGATCTGCCCTCCTGACCTGATCACCTCCCAAAGGCCCTACCTCCAAATGCCATCACATTGGGGATTAGGTTTCAACATATGAATTTTATGGGGACACAAATATTCAGTCTGTAGCAGAGCCCAAGGGGACATGAAGACTAAATGTAATGTAGCATCCTGGATGGAATCTGGGAACAGAAAAAGGACATTCAGTAAAATTAAGGAAATCTGAAAAAACTATGGACCTTAGTGAATAATATACTAATGTTGGCTCATTAATTATAACAAATGAACCATACTAGTTAATATAAAATGTTAATTAATAATAGATGGAGGGACTTCCCTGGAGGTGCAGTGGTTAAGACTTTGCCTTCCAGTGCAGGGGGTGTGGGTTTGACCCCTGGTCAGGGAGCTAAGATCCCACATGCCTCACGGCCAAAAAACCACAACATAACAGAAGCAATATTGTAACAAATTCAATAAAGACTTTAAAAATGGTCCACATCAAAAAAATCTTAAAGAAAAAAAAATAGGGACTTCCCTGGTGGTGAAGTGGTTAAGAATCTGCCTGCCAATGTGGGGGACATGGATTCGATCCCTGGTCCAGGAAGATCCCACATGCTGTGGAGCAACTAAGCCCGTGCGCCACAACTGCTGAGCCCGTGAGCCACAACTACTGAGCCCGTGCACCTAGAGCCCATGCTCCACAACAAGAGAAGCCACCGCAATGAGAAGCCTGCACAACGCAACAAGGAGTAGCTCCTGCTTGCCACAGCTAGAGAAAGCCCGTGCAGCAATGAAGACCCAACGCAGCCAAAAAAAAAACAAAAAGTAGATGGAAACTGTGCACTCTTGTGGGGGTGTATTTGGAACTCTGCTACCTGCTCAGTATTTGGTAAATATAAAACTTTTCTGAAAAAATTAGGTCTATTAATAAAAATATAAATAAAAAAGGGGATTAATGAGGGGGGATTGGATCCTAGTACATAACTAAACATACCGTAAGACACAATAATGAAAAGTGTGGTATTGTTGCATGAATAGACAGAAAGACTAATGGAACAGAATAGAAAGTTCAGAAATATAACCAAATACACACAAATACTTTATGTATGATGAAGGTGGCGCCTTAAGTCTGTGTAGTAAAAATGGACTTATTAACACATGGTATCAGGGAGAAAAATAAAATTGGATCCGTATCCAAGGTAAATACCAAAGAGATAAAATATTTAAATGTAAATAAATGAAATCATAAAAGTATTAGAAGAAAATGGCATTTTTTGAATTAATGTGTTGATCCAGTAGATTGCTAATCACAGTTATAAAATTTCTGTTATGTGAAATGAATAAATTCTAGAAATCTACTGTACAGCACTGCGCTTGTATATAACTGTACAGCACAGTGCACTAAAAAATCTGTTAAGTGGGTAGATCTCATTTTAAGTGTTCTTACACTCAAAACAATTTTTTTAATAAAAAATTTTTAAAGATCTAGTAGACAAGTAAAATGATGAAAGACCCTTTTTTTTTAAACTAAAGAACAAGTATTGCTGAGGCTTCATTGCCACATTCCTTAGAACCAGAAATGTTTGGTTGACAGTTGTCTGATTTGTGTTAATACACTTTAATTTCAAAAAGTACTTTTGTTCCTCCATTTACTACCCCACTGTATCAGTTAGCTATGGCTGTAGTTTAACAAGCACCTAAAACTCCGTGGCATAAAGCAATAAACATTTATTCTTTTTTTATCTCTTTTTTTTAAATTGAAGTATAGTTGATTTACAATGTTGCATTAATTACTGCTATACAGCAAAGTGATTCAGTTATACATATATATGCATTCTATTTTTAAACTCTTTTTTGGCTGCGTTGGGTCTTCGGTGCTGGGTGTGGACTTTGTCTAGTTGCGGTGAGCGGGGGCTACTCTTCGTTGTGGTGCGCGGGCTTCTCATTGCAGTGGCTTGTCTTGTTGCGGAGCATGGGCTCTAGGCACGCAGGCTCAGTAGTAGTGGCTCGCGGGCTCAGTAGTTGTGGCACACGGGCTTAGTTGCTCTGTGGCATGTGGGATCTTCCCGAACCAGGGCTCAAACCTGTGTCCCCTGCATTGGCAGGTGGATTCTTAACCACTGTACCACCAGGGAAGCCCTCTATTTTTTTTTTTTTTTTTTTCTTTTTGCGGTATGCGGGCCTCTCACTGTTGTGGCCTCTCCCGTTGCGGAGCACAGGCTCCGGATGCGCAGGCCCAGCGGCCATGGCTCACGGGCCCAGCCGCTCCGCGGCATATGGGATCCTCCCAGACCGGGGCACGAACCCGTATCCCCTGCATCGGCAGGCGGACTCTTAACCACTGCGCCACCAGGGAGGCCCAAGCCCTCTATTTTTAAAACATTCTTTTCCATTATGGTTTATCACAGGATATTAAATATAGTTCTCTGTGCTATGCAGTAGGACCTTGTTATTTATCCTTTCTATATATAAAAGTTCACATCTGCTAACCCCAACCTCCCATTCCATCCTTCCCCCAACTCCCTTTTCCCTTGGCAACCACCAGTCTGTTTTCTATGTTTGTGATTCTGTTTCTGTTTCATAGATAGGTTCATTTGTGTCATATTTTAGATTCCACACATGTGACATCATATGGTATTTGTCTTTCTCTTTCTGACTTACTTCAGTTAGTATAATAGTCTCTAGGTAGGTCCATCCATGTTACTGCAAATGGAATTATTTCATTCTTTTTTATGGCTAGGTAGTATTCCATTCTAAATATGTACCACATCTTTTTTTCTTTAGATTTTTTAATTTTAATTTTAATTTTAATTTTTATTTTTGGCTGTGTTGGGTCTTCGTTGCTGTGTGTGGCCTTCTCTAGTTGCGGTGAGTGGGGCTACTCTTTGTTGCGGTGCACAGGCTTCTCATTGCCGTGGTTTCTCTTGTTATGGAGCACAGGCTCTAGGCGCATGGGCTTCAGTAGTTGTGGCAAGCGAGCTCTAGAGCACAGGCTCAGTAGTTGTGGCACACGGGCTTAGTTGCTCTGCGGTGTGTGGGATCTTCCCAGACCAGGGCTCGAACCCATGTCCCTTGCAATGGTAGGCGGATTCTTCACCATTGAGCCACCAGGGAAGCCCCCCACATCTTCTTTATCCATCAGTCTGTCAAGGGACATTTAGGTTGTTTCCATGTCTTGGCTATTGTGAATAGTGCTGCTATGAACATAGTGGTGCATGCATCTTTTTGAATTATAGTTTTGTCTGGATATATGCCTAGGAGTGGAATTGCTGGATCATATAGCAACTCTATTTTTAGTTTTCTGAGGAATGTCCATACTGTTTTCCACAGTGGCTGCACCAATTTACATTCCCACTAACAGTGTAGGAGGGTTCCCTTTTCTCTACATCCTCTCCAGCATTTATTGTTTGTAGATCTTTTAATGATAGCCATGCTGACTGGTGTGAGGTGATACTTCATTGTAGTTTTAATTTGCATTTCTCTGATAATTAGTGATGTTGAGCATCTTTTCATGTGCTTTTTGGCCATCTGTATGTCTCCTTTGGAGAAATGTCTATTTAGATCTCCTGCCCATTCTTTGATTGGGTTGTTTGTTTTTTTGATATAGAGCTGCATGAGCTGTTTGTATATTTTGGAAAGTAATCCCACAGATAAAGAAGATGTGGTACATGTATACAATGAAATATTACTCAGCCATAAAAAGGAACGAAATTGGGTCATTTGTAGAGATGTGGATGGGCCTAGAGACTGTCATACAGAGTGAAGTAAGTCAGAAAGAGAAAAACAGATATCATATATTAATGCATATATGTGGAATCTAGAAAAATGGTATAGATGAACCAGTTTCCAAGGCAGAAATAGAGACACAGATGTAGTGAACAAACATATGGACACCAAGGGGGGAAAGAAGGGGGAGGGGGTGGTGGTGGTGGGATGAACTGGGAGACTGGGATTGACATATATACACTAATATGTATAAAATAGATAACTAATAAGAACCTGCTGTATAAAAAAATAAAATTCAAAAAAAAATAATAATAATTTTAAAAAAGAAAAAAAGAAAGTAGTACCTTGTCATGTCTGTCTCTTCCTTTGCAAATATTTTCTCCCATTCTGTAGGTTGTCTTTTTGTTTTGTTTAAGGTTTCCTTTGTTTTGCAAAAGCTTGTAAGTTTGATTAGTTCCCATTTGTTTATTTTTGTTTTTATTTCTATTGCCTTGGGAGACTGACCTAAGAAAACATTGATATTATTCATGTCATTTATTCTTTTTTTTGTTTGTTTGTCTTGTTTTGTTTTTTCTTTGGCCGCATGGGGAATTCCCCCAACTAGGGATCAAACCTGGAAGCATGGAATCTTAACCCCCGGAAAACAAGCGAAGTCCAGTAAACATTTATTCTTGTTCATGAGTCTATAGGTCAGCTGAGTGATTCTTCTGGTCTTGGCTGGTCTCACTTGTGCATTTTTGGTTAATTTGGGGGGTTGGGTAGGCAGCTCTGCTGATCTCATTTGGAATTTCTCATATATCTGGGCGTCAGCTGGCTGTAGGCTGGTCTAGAAGGGACTCAGCCGTACAACTTGCTCTCTTCCACGTGGTCTCTCATGTTCCAACAGCATTCTAAGAGAAAGCAGGAACATGTGAGGGCCAATATATCATTATTTTCATAGCTTTGTAGCCAAGCAAGTCACAAAGCCAGCCTCAATTCAAGAGGCAGGGAAATAGACTGCACCTCCTGATAAGAAGACCTGCAAAGTCAAGTGGTAATTGAGGCCACTCCTTTTCCATAATGACCTCTAAATCCCACTGAGACATCAACTACTTCTGATACAGAAATAAACTTCCTTCAAGCTATTTAGCAAAATGTGACCCACGGCTGGACACAAAGAAATGATTGCTTGTGTATGAAGAACACCTCAGTGTTCTTCAGAATTGCTTTCCTGGAAAAACAAAATACAAAACCAATTTCCCATGGCATAAAAAAAGCACTGTAGGGCCTTATGCAGTAAAGGGTTAACTTAGCAAGTCTGGGTTGTCTAAACCTTGTACCTTCCAAAGGAAGGCTTGACTGTTACCCAGCCCTTGGGAGGTAACTTCTAACCTCTAAGCTGGTAGAATATCCTGTCTGATAAGAGGGTTTTTTTTACCTGGAGACCTTGAACCAGCCAGATGCTTTATGCTGGGGCCCTCGGTCCACATGGTATCAGCTCGACCTGGGGAGGGGCTGGAGACTAAGGTCAGCCGTGTGGGCAGTCAGACATGCCCATAGCACCAATCTGCAATAAAGACCCTGGACACCAAGGCTTGGCTGAGCTTCTGGTTAGCAATACTCCATGTGTGATGTCACATACCATTGCTAGGAGAATCAAGCACCGTCTGCATGACACCACTGTGGGAGGACAGATGGAATCTTGTGCCTGGTATCTCGAAGACCTTGGCCTTTGTGCATTTTTCCATTGCTGATTTTAATCTGTGTCCTTTCACTGCAGCAAACTGTAACCATGAGTGCAGCAGCTTGCTGAGTTCTGAGTCCTTCTAAGGAAAAATTGAACCTGAGCATGGTCTGTGGGACCCCCTAAAACAGTCATATTATCATTTTGAAGCCATAGACAGGTTATCTTTTTCAGAATTAAAACTTGTTGGCTTCTCCAGGCTTTTGTTTTTCCGTTTGTAAACAGGTATTTGGACCAATAGACTCCTGATCTATTCTATTTATGGATCTACTCATAAAATAGGGGAAGCTTGGGCTTCCCTGGTGGCGCAGTGGTTGAGAGTCCGCCTGCCGATGCAGGGGACACAGGTTCGTGCCCCGGTCCGGGAAGATCCCACATGCCGCGGAGTGGCTGGGCCTGTGAGCCATGGCCACTGAGCCTGCGTGTCTGGAGCCTGTGCTCCTCAATGGGAGAGGCCACAACAGTGAGAGGCCCGCGTAACACAAAAAAAAAAAAAAAAAGAAAAAAAAATAGGGGAAGCTTTGATGCAGTTGCTTTATTTTGTAATAATATTTTGTCCAATAATACTCAAACCCACATCTTTCTGACTTGTAGGAAATTATCTCTAAATTCTCTATAAAAAACAATGCACCCAGTAATAAACCTGATTCCAAATGACTATGATTTTTTTTTCCCCAAGGTGGGATAAATAGGATATTCTTTAGGTGTCTCTCCACAAGGAGGAGATATAGCGAGGAACTAGCTGGAGTCCTTTGCAGTCCCAAGACCCGGCTAGCAGGAAAGAAGAACTGAAGGAGCAGATACCTACCCTGGTGTTATGCGGGGCCACCACCATTCCACTGAGGTGGGCAGCCCTGAAAAGTTGGATGATGCTGGAAGCTACCCACTCCAGCAGGATGCAGGATGCATAGGCAGCACTTGGTACACTCAGGTGGATAGGACTACAGAACTGCATGATACTGATAGTAGTTGGGTTTCAAGCATCGTTACTACTTGCGCCAGTCATTCATTCATTCCTCATCTATACCAAGCACAGTGCTGGAGAGGCCTCAAATAAATGAGACAGACAGTCCTTATATGCCCAGAGGATCCTTGATGAGGACTTCTAAGCCATTAACCATGTAAGATCGCTTCATTCACTGAGGTGAAAGATGGCCTTGTCAAACACTCAGTTAACTAAATTTTTCGAGGTTCAGGTTGGTCCCGTTCTCCAGAGTTAATTTATGTTAAAAACAAAGGAAAGATAGCATGAGATATTCACTTTGCTCCAAATAATGAAAATTTTTACAGGCTCCCTACTTTGTAATTTTTTTTTGTTTTTAAATATTTTTGTAATTTTTTGTTTTTTAAATATTTATTTATTTATTTTTCTGCAGTACGTGGGCCTCTCACTGTTGTGGCCTCTCCCATTATGGAGCACAGGCTCCAGACGCGCAGGCTCAGCGGCCATGGCTCACGGGCCCAGCCACTCCACGGCATGTGGGATCTTCCCACACCGGGGCACGAACCCGTGTCCCCTGCAGCAGGATTCCAGACAGTGGCACCAAGCTGCACTGGAAGTCACTACCTATTTTTTTTCTTTTGGCAGCGCAAGGCCTGCAAGATCTTAGTTCCCCAACCAGGGATCGAACCCATGTCCCCCTGCAGTGGAAGCACGGAGTCCTAACCACTGGACCATCAGGGAATTCCCTGGCAGTCACTGCTTTCTGCGCTCTCACGCAATTGCAGGAAAGAAGTGCCAGTTTCACTTAAGAATGACCTTAATGGAGCAGTAAAAATGATTAATTGTATCATCTCAACCTTTGAGCGCATGTCTTTTTAATATTCTGTCTGATGAAACGGGAAGTACGTACAAAGTACTTCTGCTGCACACAGAAGCAAGATGTTGTCTCCAGGAAAACCACTTGTGCGGTTGAGTCATGAGCTGAACTAGCTGCTTTTCTCATGAAACATTTTTACTTGAATGGCTGACAGTCAAACAAAGGCTGGGTGTTTGGCAGACATTTTCTCAAAAATGAATGAAGTGAGCTGTCATTTCAAGGAAAACAAGTGACTGTATTTCTTGCCCAATGATAAAAGGAGCTTTCAAGTAAAAATTTGAATTTTGGCAAAAACCTGATTCTGCTTCCCAATACTTATTAAAGCTTTTCTGATGAGACCAGTGGTGATATTATTATGGTCATTTGCTACTATGTAATAAAATGTATCAACATTTGAAAGATCTTTATGACTCAGTAAGCCAGTGTTCTTCAAAGACCAGGGCATGATGTTACAAAATCATGCCTGGATAAATGATCCATTCAAAGTACAAGAAAGACCAATGGATTTTAATATAACAGAGTATACAAGTTCTTTGATAAAATCATATGATCTAGGGTCTATGCCCCATGGGAATGTCATTTGAGCACGTAAACAAAAATAAAAATTTTTGTCAATATCTATGAGCTAACCACACTGTTATTTATGAGCTTTGGGATATTTGCTCCACTTTAAACAGTCACTATTATAACAGTTAAAATCTCTTTACATCCAATAACAGTGCCATACAAGCATGTGCTTACTGTTGGTGCCAGTGCTTGTTGGAACGGAAGTGGATATTACAACATGCTCGGAAGATCAAACAACCACTAGGACATGCTGGGTAGTTGATTGAGAAGAGAGTGTGAAACCTTAGTGGAAGATCAAAAAAATTTAAAGCAACATTTAAATTAAAATATGCAATATGTTTTTTTAAAAAACATCCTCTATACTTTTCCTTTATTCCTGAGGAAATTAATAGAAAATAATGTGGTTTTGAACTTTGCAAGATCTTCAGAAACAGTCCATGCACATAGTACTCTATGTTGTTATGCATAAGGCAGTAGGGAGTTTATTTTGTGTGTGTTTATTGGGGGAAGAGTGTATATTTTCTTTTTGTACATTTCATTATTTAGTCTTTAAAATATGCATAATTTTTACAAAAATAGGATCACACTCTACATACTCTTGTGTGATCTACATTTTTTCATTTCTCAACTCATTAGATACTTCCCCCATGGAGTTAGTATACATTATCATTTTCAATGTCTCCCCAAATTCCATTTACATATCATAATTTAATTATATCTATTGGAAGATTTTTAGACTGTTTCCAGTGTTTTGCAGATATAAGCTGTAATGTGAGAACATTCATGTATATACATTATTGTACAAGATTAAAATCTATGATAATTTAAATTTTTTAACTTTTGATACAATGAGGACTTCAGAAAGATTTTATGTACTATAGTCCTACCAGAACTGTATAAAAATTTTTTCCAAGTTGTTCCAATCCTGGGTCTCATCACTCTTTTAAACATTGGCCAAACTTATAGGTCAAAATGATATTACATATGTTATCATATAGCTTTTCTTTGATTTTGAGTAGAGAGAAAACATTTTTGATAAATTTATTCTGTATGTTTCATCTTTAATTGGTTCTTCATATACTGAGCTTATTTTTCTTAATGGGGTTAAATTAACATATAAAAGGAGTTCATAAATTAAGACTACCCTTTTTCTTCATTCACGTACCATGGATATTTTCCCAGCTTATTTGTCTTTCACTTTGTTTATAGCATTTTTTTCAAAATTTGTCTCTATAGTTGAATTTGTCAATTATTTCCTTGATGATTTCTGCCTTTGGTGTCATAGCTGCTCACCCAAAGAATATAAAAAACATTCCCTTGGGCTTCCCTGGTGGCGCAGTGGTTGAGAGTCCGCCTGCCGATGCAGGGGACACGGGTTCGTGACCCGGTCTGGGAAGATCCCACATGCTGCGGAGCAACTAAGCCCGTGAGCCATGGCCGCTGAGCCTGCGCGTCCGGAGCCTGTGCTCCGCAACGGGAGAGGCCACAACGGTGAGAGGCCCGCGTACTGCAAAAAAAAAAAAAAAAACAAAAAACATTCCCTTATCATTTCTTTACAACTACTTTGATACTTTCACTTTAAAATTTAAATCGTGAATCCGGCTTATACTTAATTGTCCTAATATGCAGTTTAGGAATCTAACATTTTTTCCTCCAAATTGTTAATTAGTTGCCCAAGAATAATCATGGAAAATTCCAATCTTTCACAAGTGCTGTGAAAACAGACACTAAATTAGTATATACTCTTGAGTCTTTTTTTTTTTTCTGGAGCCAGTACTAAAAAGTTTTCATGTTTTAGCTTTGTAATACATTTTTATATCTAATAGTTATTAGTCTCTCTTTTAAAAAAATATCCGGAGTATTCTGTTTTTCTTTCTGATGAAGTATGGAATTATTCCATCAAACAAAAAATAATCAAAAGGGTACAAACAATAAATAACAAAAATACCTTGCTGAGACTTTGAGTTTTAGTAATTTACAGAGTTATGCAACAATCACTTCAACCCAGCTTATTATTTTTTTAAATTCTGGTAAAATATACATAATATGAAATTTACCATTTTAAAGTATACAATTCAGTGGTGTTAAGCACATTCACAGTGTTGTTTATCCATCACCATTGTCTCTTTTCAGAACTTTTTCATCATCCCAAATAGAAACTCCCTACCCATTAAACAGTAACTCCCATGCCTTCCCCCACTCTTGTCCCCAGCAATCTCTACTTTCTCTCTATGAATTTGCCTATTCTAGATACTTTATGTAAGCAGAATCATACAATATTTGTCCTTTTGTATGTGGCTTATTTCATTTGTATTTTCAAGGTTCATCCATGTGGTAGCATGTACCAGAACTTCATTCTTTTTTTGGCTGAATAATATTCCACTATATGTATGTACCACATTTTATTTATCCATTCTTCTGTTGATGGGCACTAAGGTTTTTTCCATCTTTGTGCTGTTGTAAATAGTGCTGCTATGAACACTGATGTACAAGTAATATATCTGAGCAGAACCCTATGATAGGGTCTTCCCAGGTGAGAACTGCCCACACCAGTGTCCTCTGCCTGCTTCTTGTTTGTAGAAAACTTTAGCCTTGTAGGCCTTCCCCAAGTTCCAAAGAGCAAATTTAATCAGAGAAGTGAGAAAATACAAAAACAAAGAAAAACAGTCAAGCAAGACGAAGTAATAATTGTTCGGCCACTAAACGAACTCAAGGACCTTTAGTTCCTTCACAAAGGCTATAGATAACATTTTGAACCATATCCCTGAACTATGTTGCAAATCCTGAAACCTCCGCCAGGTGGAAGAAGTTAACTACATGTTGACCGCAAGCACATAGACCCCAAACTGGTTGAAACCAGCAGGTTGATGATGTTGACTCCTGATTACCTCGCCACCAATCAATCATAAAGATGTCCATGAGCTGATTACTCCACACCCCACAATCCTCTCCCTCAGCCTGTCTTTAAAAATCTTTCCCTAAAAGCCATTGGGGAATTCCAGTGTTTTAAGCATTATTCGCCTGTATTCCTTGCTTGGCCTTGCAATAAACCCTGCACTTTCCTTCACCACAACCTGGTATCAATAGACTGGCTTCACTGTTTGCCTACAGACCCAAGTTTGGTTCAGTAACAGTAGCTTTTTGAGACTATATGTTGTTTTAACTAAATACTAGTTGCTACCACTACACACCTATTAGAATGGCCAAAATCCACAACACTGACAACACCAAATGCTGACGGGGTGTGGAGCAACAGGAACTCTCATTCATTGCTGGTGGGAATGCAAAATGGTACAGCCATTTTGGAAGACAGTCTGGCAGTTTCTACAAAACTAAAATATATTCTCATCATAAAATCTGACAATTGTGTTCCTTGATATTTATACAAATGAGAAACTTATTTTATTTCCACACCAAACACTGCACAGGGATGCTTATAGCAGCTTTATTCATAATTGTCAAAACTTGGAAGCAACGAAGATGTCCTTCAATTGCTGAATGGATAAATAAGTGGTGGTACATGCGTACAATGGAATATTATTCAGTGCTAAAAAGAAATGAGCTATCAAGCCATGAAAAGACATGGAGGAACTTTAAGTGCATATTGCTAAGTGAAAGAAACCAATCTGAAAAGGCTACATACTGAATGATACCAACTATGTTACATTCTGGAAAAGGCGAAAGTGTAATAGGGAAGAAATTTCGTATTCTATTACAAGTTAATCACTAAAGGGATGTTGCCTATAAGCTTAAATTATACATAATAGACCATCTCTGGGAACCCCTGCTACCCAGGTGATGTGTATTAAGCTAAAATACCTTTCTTCAGCTCACAGGAGACATCTTGACCAGGCCCACCTGTGAATGACTGCAGGAAGAAGAAATTAACATACCCCCTCCAGAGGCTGAGGGGAACCAGGAACTGTTTGACCCTACTCCCTCCCTTTTTAGTGTAAAAGAAGCCTGAGTTCTAACTCAGGCAAGATGGTTCTTTGGGACACACATTCATCTTCTTCTCCGTCTGCTGGTTTTCTGGGTTAAGTCGCTATTCCTTGCCCCAAGAACGTCTCTTGATTTATTGGCCTGCGGTGCAGCTTGGACTTGGTAACAATCCTAGGAGTACAGTAAAAAGGTCAGTGACTTTCAGGGACTCAGGGAGAAGGAGGGAAGGATGAATAGATGGAGCGCAGGGGATTTTGTGGGCAGTGAAACTATTCTGTATGATACTATGGTGGTGGATACATGTCATCATATATTTGTCAAAACCCTTAGAATGTTCAATACCCAGAGTGAACCCTAGTGTAAACTATGGACTTTGGGTGATTTGTCAGTGTACGTTCGATCGTAGCAAATGTACCACTGTGGTACTGGAGGTTGATAGTGGAGGAGGCCATGCATGTGTGGGTGCAGGTGGTATAGTGGAACTCTATGTTCCTCATAGACGAACATCTGCATCTCCTCATATTTTACTGTAAACCTAAAACATAAAAAAAAAAAGTTGCAGCACATGGTATCTTTATGGCCGATTTTATTATTTAAAAATATCAGGGCCTCCCTGGTGGCGCAGTGGTTGAGAGTCCGCCTGCCGATGCAGGGGATACGGGTTCGTGCCCCGGTCTGGGAGGATCCCATATGCCGCGGAGCGGCTGGGCCCGTGAGCCATGGCCGCTGGGCCTGCGCGTCCGGAGCCTGTGCTCCGCAACGGGAGAGGCCACAACAGTGAGAGGCCCGCGTACCGCAAAAAAAAAAAAAAAAAAAAAAAAAAAATCAGAAACGTGTGAACTTAATGTTGCATACAGTTATCTTTGAAAAGTGAGATTATGGGTAATATTTGCTTTATTTTATACATATTTTCTAATTTAAATGCTGTTACCATAGATTACCTGTGTAATCTTTAAAAGCCAGGATTTGTATTTTGGGGTAGGTAGTGGTTATAACTCATAAACCGCTCTGGTGGGAGTGAAGTCCAGGCCAAGGGATTATCTTGGTCAGCGCTCATCCGACAGCTAAACAAGGTGAAGACTTTCCTGAGAGTCCCTACGGTGAGGCCCTGCAGGCTTATGGGAAATGTAGTCCCGAAGTTCGATGGACCACCCCTCGGAGGACCCTGGGACGGCAAGCAGCCCCTGCATCTGCGCATGTGCAATGCTGCGAGCGCGCCGGTGGCCGCCCTTCCCCCACCTCCCGCCGCGAGTGGGTGACAGGGCTCCGGTCTCCACGCGTTTTAGCCGCCCCGCGCCGTGACCCGGCCTGGCACTGAGCCACGAGCGGAGGCTGTGCCCCTCCAGGTATGAGGGGGCCTGCCAGGCAGCTCCGCGGGGTCTGGGGGCCGAGGGGAAGGAGATGAGGGATGGGCTCGTGCCCGCGTGGGGTGGAAGCCCAAACTTCGGTGACTCGCAGGCGGCGGCGACCCTCGGGGTGGTGTCCGGGGCGGCCCGGCCCTCTCCTCGGCGCGGGACCGGCGGGGCCCGCCTGGCCGGACGTGCGGGGGCGGGAACGGCCGAAGGGGAGGGCGGCGGTGAGGGCCAGCCTTCCTCCCTTTGTCAGGCAAAGCGCCTCCGACCCGCCGCGAAGGTCTCCAGCGGCGCGGGAGCAGGTCCCGAAACCCGGCGGGCGGGCGGGCGCAGGGCGAGGCTGGGGGCGGGGCCGGGCGCACCTGGCAGCGCCCTGATGCCGCGTGCGGCTGCCCAGGGCCTCGCGGGGTGGAGGGAGGCTTGAAAGGTTTCGCAAGTTTCCTGATGCGCAAATTGCTGAATGAGTAAGACCTGTGACCTCTTTGCAAGAGGTTTTTCAGCTGAAGTGTTCGCCCAATCCTCACACCTACCCTGTGTCTTCGCTTAGTTCCTCAGTTTCAACAGAAGGAAAAGTGAAGGCTCTGGTGAAGTGATTTACCCAAGGTCACACAGCCAGCTGGTATTTTGTCATATGAATGGGGAATATTTTTTCATTTGCCTTTTAATTTTGCTTATTGGTGGTTTTTGCCATGGAGGCGTTTTGAATTTCTTTATGGTTGAATTTACTGCTCTTCCTTTTTATGACACCCAAAAGCCTTCACTACTTTGAGATTATACAAGTTTTACTAATGATTCCCACTGGTACTTTAGAATAAGTTATATTTTAAAGAAATTTGTAGGTACTTTTATTATGACCCAGTTAATGATTACATTTAATTAGGGGGAATGGACACCTTTATGATGTTGGATTTTACTGTAGTCCTTCCCATTTGTTCCTCTTTCATTTTTCCCCCTTGCCAGCGCTTTATAAGTTTTTTCATAAAATATTTGCATTTTTATTAACTTTATTCTTATGTAGTAATTTATTGCTATTGAAGATGGAATTTTTTTTCCATTATTTCATCTTTTTTCTCTTGAGTTTGTTGATATTTCCCAGCTTTCTTATTTTGTGTATTTGGGATTGCTCCTTTTTCTCCTTAATTAACGTAGCTAATGTTTATTAATTTTTATTGTGAAAGAATAACTTTTTAATGTCTGTAGCATCTGTAGTAACATCTCGATTATTCTTGACATTGGTTTTTTTTTTTTCTGGCTGCGTTGGGTCTTCGTTGCTGTGTGTGGGCTTTCTCCAGTTGACGCGAGCGGGGGCTACTCTTCGTTGCGGTGCACAGGCCTCTCATTGCAGTGGCCCCCCTTGTTGCGGAGACGGGCTCCAGGCGTGCGGGCCTCAGCAGCTGTGGCACATGGGCTCAGCAGTCGTGGCTCGCAGGCTCTAGAGCGCAGGCTCAGCAATTGTGGCACACAGGCCCAGTTGCTCTGCGGCATGTGGGATCTTCCTGGACCAGGGCTCGAGCCTGTGTCCCCTGCATTGGTAGGCGGATTCCTAACCACTGCGCCACCAGGGAAGTCCCTTGACATTGGTTTTAATGCTATAAATGTCCTCTAAATACTGTTCTCTAAATACTGCTTTAGCTGCATTCCTCAAATTCTGGTACGTTTTGTTTTCATTTCCATTCAATTCTGTATTTTTTTTTTTTAAACTTTCCTTGTGACTTCCTTTTTCACCCATTGGTTATTTAGAAATTTGTTATTTAATTTCCAAACATTAGGGGATTTTCTACATCTTTTTCTATTATTGATTTCTAATTTAATTCTGTTTTGGTCAAAGAATATACTTTGTTATGTATTTCAGTTCTTTAAAACTTGAGATTTGTTTCATGGCTAAGGATATGATCTACCTTGGGGATTTAAAAAAAATATTTATTTATTTATTTGGCTGTGCCGGGTCTTCGTTGCTGCATGCAGGATCTTTTTAGTTGCGGCATGTGGGCTCTTTCTTGTGCCATGCAGGGTCTAGTTCCCTGACCAGGAATTGAACCTGGGCTCCCTGCATTGGGAGTGTGGAGTCTTAACCACTGGACCACCAGGGAAGTCCCTGGGAATGTTTTTTATGTACTTTAATGACTACTGTGCTGTGTTGGTGGTAGAGTTTTCTGTCAGTACTAAATGGGTCAGGGTGGTTGATAGTGTGGTTGAGTTCTGTATCCTTACTGGTTTTTTATCTACCTCTGTTGTCACCTACTGAGAAAAGAATAGTGAAGCCTCCAGCTATAATTGTGGTTTATCTATTTATTTTTTCAGTTTTATCAACTTTTGCTTCTTGTATTTTGAAGTTCTTTTGTGCATGTACATTTAGGATTGTTATGTGTTCTGGTGATTTGATACATTTATCATGTGTCATTTATCACAGTGACATGTAATATCACACTTTATCCCTGATAATATTTCTTATTAAGTCTACTTAGCTTGATATTAATCAGTCCTACTTTCTTTTGATTAGTATGTGCAAGGAATATCATTTTTTATTTTTTATTTCTTCTTATTTTGGCTGTGCCTTGTGGCATGCAGGATCTTAGTTCCCCAACGAGGGATCAAACCTGTGCCCACTGCATTGGAAGCGTGGAGTCTTAACCCCTGGACTGCCAGGGAAGTCCCAAGGAATATCTTTTTTTATCCTTTTACTTTTGATCTAGCTATTATTGAAAATTCAATTAACAATCAAGAAGGAAGAGAATTTTATTTGAGCCAACCTGAGGATTGTAACCCAGGAGACAGACTCTAAGAAGCTCTGAGAATTGTCCTGCCTGTTAGAAGTTGAAGGCACAGTCATATACATTTTTTGAGACAAAGGATCATACATCAAAATGACATACTGACATAAAGTTCACCAATATACAGTAGTCCAGGTAAGCACCTACAAAGCAAGCAGCAAGTCATCATGACCCCCTTACAGAGTTGAGAAAGAATGTTAATCTTTTAAGAAGTTACATTGCTAGCATCAGAAGAAAGAAAAAAAGATCTTTATGGTTGAGTAGGCATTCCCATCTTTGAGAAGGTCTGGTTAATGTGTAATGCGGCTGGACGTTGCACACTAAACAGAGAGGGAGGAGGCCCAAAGGACAGAATTTTATGTTTAAATTTCTTGTTCTGCCTTAAAATTTTATTTCGTCACTGTTTTTACATTTAAAACACATTGCTTTTTTTTTTTTTTTTTTTTTTTTTTTTTTTTTTTTGCGGTATGCGGGCCTCTCACTGTTGTGGCCTCCCCCGTCGCGGAGCACAGGCTCCGGACGCGCAGGCTCCGGACGCGCAGGCTCAGCGGCCATGGCTCACGGGCCCAGCCGCTCCGCGGCATATGGGATCCTCCCAGACCGGGGCACGAACCCGTATCCCCTGCATCGGCAGGCGGACTCTCAACCACTTGCGCCACCAGGGAGGCCCAAAACACATTGCTTTTATTTTATTTATTTTTAGCTGTGTTGGGTCTTCATTGCTGTGTGCAGGCTTTCTCTAGTTGCAGCAGGCAGGGGCTACTCTTCATTGCAGTGTGTGGGCTTCTCATTGCGGTGGCTTCTCGTTGCAGGGCACGGGCTCTAGGCATGCGGGCTTCAGTAGTTGTGGCCTGAGGGCTCAATAGTTGTGGTGTGCGGACTCTAGAGCACAGGCTCAGTAGTTGTGGCACATGGGCTTAGTTGCTCCGGGACATGTGGGACCTTCCCGGACCAGGGATCGAACACGTGTCCCCTGCATTGGCAGGCAGATTCTTAACTACTGTGCCACCAGGGAAGTCCCAAACACATTGCTTTTAGACAGCATGTAGTTTGGTCTTTTTTATCCAGTTTGGCAACCTTTGTCATTTAATTGGTGTGTTTGTACAATGAATTATTGACAGGGTTGGGTTAAAATCTACCATCTTGGTAGTTCTCTTGTACTTGGCCCATCTGGTCTTTGTTCCTATTTTCCTCTTTTTCTGACTGGTTTTGGATTTAGTGGTAGTTTTTCATGAGTCCATATTTTTCTCCACTATTTGGTTATTGTTTATACCTCTTTAAATTTTTTTGTGGTTGCCCTAAGGTTTAAATAAACTTCTTGAGTGAGTCACAGTGAACCTTTAAATATAGTCTATTGCTTTGTGTGTAATGTAAGATCCTTAATATACTATTATTGTCATATATTTTACATATGCTATAAGTTCACAAAACTTTTTTACTCTTTTTGCTTTATACAGTCAAGTATCTTTTAGATTGATTAAAAGAAAAAAATGTCTTTTATATTTCTCTTCATTTTAACCATTTCCAGAGATCTTTATTTCTTTGTGTAGATCCACATTTCTGTCTGTTATCATATTCCTTCTACCTGAAGAACTTCTTTAAATATTTCTTGTAGTACAGGTCTACTGTAATGAATTTTCTGTTTTTGTTTGTTTGAAAAGGTTTTTATTTTCACTTTTATTTTTTGAAAGATGTATTTGCTGGGTATAGAATACTGGATTGGTAGTTTTTTCTTTCCTTTTTTTTTTTTTCTTTTTTAAAGCACTTTAAAGATGTCACTACATTGTCTTCCAGCTTGTATAGTTTCTGATGAGAAATTCTCTGTGATTCTTTAATTCAGTTCCAGATCACTGCAATAAAGCAAGTCACATGAATATTTTGGTTTCGCAGTGCATATAAAAGTCATGTTTACCTTATACTGCAGTCTATTAAGTGTGCAATATCATTATGTCTAAAAAACAATGTGCATACCTTAATTTAAAAGTATTTTATTACTAAAAAATGCTGACCATCATCTGACAATGCAAAGTTACCACAAACCTTCAATTTGTTTAAAATTAAAAAAAAAAAAAGGCTATCTGTGACAAGCAATAAAATGAGGTATGTCTGTATGTAACGTGTCAGGTTTTTTTTCTGGCTGCTTTCAAGAATTTCTAACTTTGGTTTCCATTGGTTTGAATATGGTATGTCCAGGTGTGTCCACTTTATTTTATTTTATTTTATTTATTTATTTTGCGGTACACGGGCCTCTGACTGTCGTGGCCTCCCCCGCTGTGGAGCACAGGCTCAGCGGCCGTGGCTCACAGGCCCAGCTGCTCCGCGGCATGTGGGATCTTCCCAGACCGGGGCACGAACCCGTGTCCCCTGCATCGGCAGGCGGACTCTCAACCACTGCGCCACCAAGGAAGCCCTTATTTTGTTTTTTGATATTTATCCTTTTTGGATAAATTATCTGAGTTTCTTGGATATGTGGTTTGATACCATTCTGTATTTTTGGAAAATCCTTGGTCATTATGTCTTCAATACTTCTTCTGTCCCATTTTTTCTTCTTTTGGGATCCCAATACATTTTTTAAAAAATTTATTATTTATTTATTTTATTTTATTTATTTTTGGCTACATCAGGTTTTAGTTGCAGCACGCAGGATTTTTTGTTGCAGCATGTGGGCACTTCGTTGCAGCACATGGGTTTCTCTCTAGCTGTGGCATGCGGGTTTTTCTCTCTCTAGTTGCGCATGTGCTGTGTAGTTTGCGGCACGCGGGCTCTCTAGTTGAGGCTCATGAGGTCAGTAGTTGTGGTGCAAGGGCTTAATTGCCCCACGGCACGTGGGATCTTGGCTCCCCAACCAGGGATCGAACCCGCATTCCGTGCATTGGGAGAAAGATTCTTTACTACTGTACCACCAGGAAAGTCCCTGGGATCCCAATACATTTTTGTTAGGCCATTTGATATTGTACTACAGCCCTTGGATTCTCTGTCCTTTTTTTTCCCCCTTTGCTTTCTCTTTGTGTCTCAGTTTGGGTAATTTCTTTTGACCTATCTTCAGATTTACTGAAAAGTTCCTCAACTCTGTTGTAATACCTATTGAAGGTATTCTTTCAACTCTGTTACTGTGCTTTTCTTAGCATTTCCATTTTTCTCTTCAAGTTTCCATCTCTTGAAATTCTCTGTTCATTCATTTTGTAAATCTTTTCCTTTAAAGCTTTAATATATGAATCATAGTTTTAAATTCCCTGTCCAATAATTTAATCAGTCATGGTTTCTTTTGACTGTTTTGTCAGTTGATAGTGGGTTGTCTTAGTCTTACCTTTTCGGATATTTCATAATGTTTGATTGAAAGTGAGTGCTGCCAGCATGATCCTTTTTGCCCCTTCTGAACAGGCAAAAGGACTAGCTCAGGAGGTGGTATTTTCTCAGGTGATGTGAAAGGATTTCCAAACAAGTCATTCTAGAAGTTCTGAGGCAGGGCTTCCCTGGTGGCGCAGTGGTTGAGAGTCCGCCTGCCGATGCAGGGGACACGGGTTCATACCCCGGTCCGGGAAGATCCCACATGCCGCAGAGCGGCATGAGCCATGGCCGCTGAGCCTGCGCATCCGGAGCCTGTGCTCCGCAGCGGGGGAGGCCACAACAGTGAGAGGCCCGCGTACTGCAAAAAAAAAAAAAAGAAGAAGAAGAAGTTCTGAGGCAGGTCAGATCTTTAATAACAATACCTTTCTTTTTCCTCTATTTCAGTTCTGCCTTCATAGTTCTCTGCCTTTACCCAAAAGCTGTAGAAAATGAACAAATCCCAGGTGAGTTGTTTGTTTATTCCCAATTTTATTTTTCTGTGCATTTGAGGAAGTTTATAAGGACCTAGAAAATGAAATAGAAAGGTATAAATGAGTAAAACTCAGGAAAACATAGTAAGAATAATCAGTACCAGCAGCCAAAAAGTAAATCAAGTTAATTAAGTGTCTTGCATTGATTATGAATACCATTTCCTTGGTTCCCTAATATTAGGTCTGAATAAATTTTATGGACTTTCATATAGATGGTGTTTTGAACAGCATCCCCAGGAAAAAAAATTAAACAGCTTATTGTTTTGTCTCTGGTTATTTCATATAGCATTCTTCAGGGTACTATAGCGTGTATTTTATTTTTCTGGTCAGATTAGCATGATGCTAGAGAACTCACTAAATATCCAGATGTGTATTTAAATTCTCCCCCTAATTTCCATGAGTTCCATTGTCATTACTTTCTTGAATGGCATTGCAGAATGTATTTGTACATATTTACACATGTATAAATATAGGTTATTATAAGACAGCATATTAATCATACTGTTCTGTTTATATGTGTTTTGTTTTACTTTTAATGAATAGACTTAACTTTTTAGAGCAGTTTTGGGCTTATGGAAAATTTAAGTGAAAAGTACAGTTGCCATATACTCCTTTTCTCCCTCTGAACAGTTTCCCCTGTTACTAACATCTTGCATTAATGTGGTATACCTGTTACAGTTGATGAGCCAATATTGATACTTTAAGTAAAGTCCATAGTTTACATTAGGATTTGCTTTTGGTGTTGTGCATTCTGTGCGTTTTGACAAATACATAATGACGTGTATCCACCATTATCGTATCTTACAGAATAGTTTCACTGCCCACAAAATCCCCTGTGCTCCATCTATTCATCCCTCCCCACCTTTCCTTGAGCACCTGGAAACCACTGATTTTTTTTTTTTTTTTTTTTTTTTTTACTGTCCCCCTGGTTTTGCCTTTTCTAGAACATCATACAGTTGGAATCAGTCAGTATGTAGCCTTTTCAAATTGGTTTCTTTCACTTAGTAATACGCATTTAAAGTTCCTCCATGTGTTTTCATGGCTTGATAGCTCATTTCTTTTTATCACTGAATAATATTCCATTGTCTGGATGTACTACCATTTATTTACCCATTCAGCAATTGAAGGACATCTTGGTTGCTGCCAAGTTTTGACAATTATGAATTAAGCTGCTATAAACATCTCTGTGCAGTGTTTTGTGTGGATATAAGTTAATCATTTGGGTAAATGCTAAGGAACATAATTGCCAGTGTGTACAGCAAGAATATGTGTAGTTTTGTGAGAAACTGCCAGACTGTCTTCCAGAGTAGCTGTAACATTTGCATTCCCACCAGCAGTGAGTGAGAGTTCCTGTTGCTCCACATCCTCATCAACATTTGGTGTCGTCAGTGTTGTGAACTTTGGCCACTTTTTAAAAAAATTATTATTATTATTATTATTATTATTATTTATTTTTGCGATACACGGGCCTCTCACTGTTGTGGCCTCTCCCGTTGCGGAGCACAGGCTCCGGACGCACAGGCTCCGGACGCACAGGCTCAGCGGCCATGGCTCACGGGCCCAGCCGCTCCGCGGCATGTGGGAACTTCCCGGACCAGGGCATGAACCCGTGTCCCCTGCATCAGCAGGCGGACTCTCAACCACTGCGCCACCAGGGAAGCCCCTTTTTAATTATTTTATATTCATTTATTTATTATTTATTTATTTATTTAGGCTGCGCCGGGTCTTAGTTGTGACATGCGGGCTTCTTAGTTGCGGCATGCGTGCGGGATCTAGTTCCCCAACTGGGGATCAAACCTGGGCCCCCTGCATTGTGAGCGTGGAGTCTTACCCACTGGACCACCAGGGAAGTCCGGAACTTTGGCCCTTTAATAGGCATTTAACAGTGTTTTATTGTTGTTGTAATTTATAATTCTCTGATGATATGACATGATGTTGAGTATCTTCACATGTGTTTATTTGCCACCTGTATATCTTCTTTAGTGAGGTGTCTGTTAAGGTCTTTGGCCCTTTTAAAAAATTTATTTTATTGAAGTACAGTTGATTTACAATATTGTGTTAATTTCTGCTGTACAGCAAAGTAATTCAGTTATATATACATTGTTTTTTTTAAATATTCTTTTCCATTATGGTTTATCATAGGATATTGAATATAGTTTCCTGTGCTATACAGTAGGACCTTCTTGTTTACCTAATAGCTTACATCTGCTAACCCCAACCTCCCACTGCATCTCTCTCCCAACCCGTGACTCTGTTTCTGTTTCACAGAAAGGTTCATTTGTGTCATATCTTAGATTCCACATATAAGTGATATCATATGATACTTGTCTTTCTCTGAGTTATTTCACTTAGTATTGTAATCTCTAGGTCCATCCATGTTGCTGCAAATGGCATTTTTTCGTTCTTTTTTATGGCTGAATAGTATTCCATTGTATATATGTACTATATCTTTATCCATTCCTCTGTCAATGGACAGTTAGGTTGCTTCCATGGCTATTGTGAATAGTGCTGCTATGAACATAGGGGTGCATGTATCTTTTTGAATTATAGTTTTGTCTGGTGATATATGCCCAGGAGTGGGATTGCTGGATCATACGGTAATTCTATTTTTAGTTTTCTGAGGGACCTCCATACTGTTTTCCATACTGGCTGCACTTTGGCCCATTTTTAAATCAGGTTGTTTGTTTTCATATTGTTGAGTTTTGAGAGTTCTTTATATATTTCAGATAACAATCCTTTATCAGGTATGTGTTTTGCAAAGATGTCTTTGTCTTTTCATTCTCTTGGTTATGTGTGTTTTTATCACTCAATAACATATTTTTGAAGTCTTTCCATATCAGAGCATAGAGTTTCCTCATTTTTTTCTGATTTTTTTTATTGTGTAATGTAATATGTATACAGATGAGTGTATAAAGCATTATAATACTCTTTATACATGTTATAACATGTATAAAAATATGTATACATTAAAGAATAAATGGGCACTCACATTAAGAAATAGAACATTATCTGTTCTTTTTAAAAAGTATTTATTTATTTGGTCGTGCTAGGTCTTAGTGTGGGCTCCTTAGTTGTAGCAGGTGGGCTTCTTAGTTGCGGCTCTCCAGCTCCTTAGTTGTGGCATGCAAACTCTTAGTTGTGGCATGCATGTGGGATTTAGTTCCCTGACCAGGGATCTAACCCGGGCCCCCTGCATATTGGGAGCGTGGAGTCTTAACCACTGTGCCACCAGGGAAGTCCTTATCTGTTCTTTATGATACATTCTCTGATTGAATCCTGCTAGTAGGTAGTCACTATCTTGACATTTTTGTTATTTATTCCCTTGCTTTCCTCAAAGATTTTACCATGTATGTATATATCCCTAATCAATACAAAATTCAGTTTTGAAAAACTATAACTGCGATTTATATTGCATAATTTTTTGTCTGATTGGTGGAGTTTTTTTTCTTTTTCTAGCTGTATACAGTCTAAAAGATGTCCTTTTATGTACCCATGTTTCCTTTAGCAAGACTTAAGATTTTTATCATTGTTTTTTCAAGATATATTAGCCAGTGTTAGCTATAGAGAGGTGAAACCACTCATGCATTGTTTGTGGTAGTAAAAAGTGGTACAGACTTACTGGGGAGCAATGTGGCAAAACTTATCAAGCAAGCACAAATCTAATTGTGTGTAGAAATTCTGCTACTATTGAATAAAGGCTCCTAGGAGATGAGCTGAATAGAGTCCCTGAGTCATAGTCTGGCTTCAGTTTTTCTGAGTTTACAAAAATCTCATTTGGAGAAGTCATTGGCAAGGTCATGAAAAACATAGGAAAACATAGGGCTCACATGGTTGGACCATCTGGCAGGGTCAGAGTGTGAATCAGGTATTGAATGTCTGACAAGAATATAATTAGAGTGAGTGGGCTGCTCCGTGTTCTCTGCTTCTTAGCTCACTAGTCAACTGCCAACTCTCAGGAGTAGATCAAAGCAGAGTACTTCTGTGAGATGAAATGAGTGTCCTCATGTGATCCAAGGCAGCCTGGTGTGGAGGGGAGAGATAGATGTCATCAGGACTTGTTCAAGACAAGCCAAACCAAAGTTAAATCAACCCCAACAGATAAGAAGCTGGGCCAGGATCACCAAGGTATTCTGCCCTCAGGTTAACAAGGTGATCCAATATCACTAGACATCTTATGACAGCCCTCAAAATACCTGCTTTTGAATCACACTATTCCAATCTGTATGACAAACAATTTAGTATTAATGGAGAATCACTACCATTCTGCGATCTCCTTCAGACTCCTCCTAGGGATTTCCTTCACCTTTCCTATTGATCTTTTGTTTGCCTTTTCCCCTGTCTTTGTCTTTTTTGAATTACTATTTTATTGCAGTAGATTCTTCAGTAGCTTCTTGAGAAAGGATATGTGAGAAATATATTTTTTTAAACTTTGCTTTTCTGAAAGTATCTTCATTCTGATCTGATACTTGGTTGATAGATAATATGAAGGTGGATTTGTCCATTCTTCACTTTAGTTCTGTCCGTTTTTGCTTGATGTAATTTGAAGCAGTATTGAGTTCATGTGCATTTATTGAGTGCATGCACACTTACGATTTTTCTACCTTCCAGATGGATTTACCGTTCTATCATTTTGGGATGTCCCTCTTTATCTCTGGTCATACCCCTTGTCTGATTTAAATATAGCCATACCTACCTTTTTTTTTTTTTATTGGAGTATATTTGACTTACAATGTTGTGTTTCAGGTGTACAGCAAAGTGATTTAGTTAAACATACATATATCTATTCTTTTTCAGATTCTATTCCCATATAGGTTATTAGAGTACACTGTGCTATACAGTAGATCCTTATTGATTATCTTTTTTTTAAATTATTGATTGATTGATTGATTTTGGTTGCGCCTGGTCTTAGTTGCGGCATGCAGGATCCTCGTTGCAGCACACAGGATCTTTAGTTGCGGCATGCGGACTTCTTAGTTGCAGCATGCATGTGGGATCTAGTTCCCCGACCAGGGATCGAACCCAGGCCCCCTGCATTGGGAGCGCGGAGTCTTACCCACTGGACCACCAGGGAAGTCCCTGATTATCCACTTGATTTTATTTTGTTTACTTTTTTAAAATACATCTTTATTGGAGTATAATTGCTTCACAATACTGTGTTAGTTTCTGTTGTACAACAAAGTTTATCAGCCATATGCATACATATATCCCCATATCCACTCCCTCTTGAGCCTCCCTCCCACCCTCCCTATCCCACCCCTCTAGGTCGTCACATAGCACCGAGCTGATCTCCCTGTGCTATGCGGCTGCTTCCCAGTAGCTATCTGCTTCACATCTGGTAGTGTATATATGTTGATGCTGCTCTCATTTCGCCCTAGCTTCCCTCTCCCCTCCCCATGTCCTCAACTCCATTCTCTGTGTCTATGTTTATTTCTGCCCTGCCACTAGGTTCATGAGTACCTTTTTTTTTTTTTTAGATTCCGTATATATGTGTTAGCGTATGGTATTTGTTTTTCTCTTTCTGACTTACTTCACTCTGTATGACAGACTCTAGGTCTATCCACCTCACTACAAGTAACTCAATTTCGTTTCTTTTATGGCTGAGTAATATTCCATTGTATATATGTGCCACATCTTCTTTATCCATTCATCTGTTGATGGACATTTAGGTTGCTTCCATGTCCTGGCTAATGTAAATAGTGCTGCAATAAACATTGTGGTACATGTCTCTTTTTGAATTATGGTTTTCTCAGGGTATATACCCAGTAGTGCGATAGCTGGGTCATATGGTAGTTCAATTTTTAGTTTTTTAAGGAACCTCCCTACTGTTCTCCCTAGTAGTTGTATCAGTTTACATTCTCACGAACAATACAGCAGGGTTCCCTTTTCACCACACCCTTTCCAGCATTTACTGTGTCTAGATTTTTTGATAATGGCCATTCTGACCAGTGTAAGGTTATACCTCATTGTAGTTTTAATTGCATTTCTCTAATAATTAGTGATGTTGACCATCTTTTCATGTGCCTCTTGGCCATCTCTATGTCTTCTTTGGTGAAATGTCTATTTAGGTCTTCCGCCCCTTTTTTAATTGGGTTTGTATATTTTAGAGATTAATCCTCTGTCTGTTGTTTCACTTGCAGATATTTTCTCCCATTCTGAGGGTTGTCTTTCATCTTCTTTATGGTTTCCTTTGCTGTGCAAAAGGTTTTAAGTTTAATTAGGCCTCATTTGTTTATTTTTGTTTTTATTTTTATTACTCCAGGAGGTGGGTCAAAAAAGATCTTGCTGTGGTTTATGTCAAAAAGTGTTTTTCCTATGTTTTTCTCTAAGAGTTTTATAGTGTCTGATCTTACATTTAGGTCTTTAATCCATTTTGAGTTTATTTTTGTGTATGGTGTTAGGTAGTGTTCTAATTTCACTCTTGTACATGTAGCTGTCCAGTTTTCCCAGCACCACTTATTGAAGAGGCTGTCTTTTCTCCATTGTATGTTTTTGCCTCCTTTGTCATAAATTAGGTGACTATATGTGATTGGGTTTATTGCTGGGCATTCTATCCTGTACCATTGATCTATATTTCTCTTTTTGTGCCAGTACCATTCTCTCTTGATTACTATAGCTTTGTAGTATAGTTTGAAGTTGGGGAGCCTGATTTCTCCAGCTCCGTTTTTCTTTCTCAAGATTGCTTTAGCTATTTGGGGTCTTTTGTGTTTCCATACGAATTATAAGATTTTTTGTTCTAATTCTGTGAAGAATGCCATTGGTAGTTTGATGGGGTTGCATTGAATCTGTAGATTGCTTTTGGTAGTGTAGTCATTTTCACAATATTGATTCTTCCAGTTCAGGAACATGCTATATTTCTCCATCTGTTTGTTGTCTTTGGTTTCTTTCATCAGTGTATTTCAGTTTTCAAAGTACAAGTCTTTCCCCTCCTTAGGTAAGTTTATTCCTAGGTATTTTATTCTTTTTGTTGCAGTGGTAAATGGGAGTGTTTCCTTAATATCTCTGATTTTTCAATGTTAGGGTATAGGAATACCAGAGATTTCTGTGCATTAATTTTGTATCCTTACCAAATTCATTGATTAGTTCTAGTAATTTTCTGGTAGCATCTTTAGGATTTTCTGTGTATGTATCATGTCATCTGCAAACAGTGACAGTTTTACTTTTTATTTTCCAATTTGTATTCCTTTTATTTCTTCTTCTCTGATTGCCGTGGCTGTGACTTCCAAAACTATGTTGAATAAGAGTGGTGAGAGTGGACATCCTTGTCTTGTTCCTGATCTTAGTGGAAATGCTTTCAGTTTTTCACATTGAGTATGATGTTTGCTGTGGGTTTGTCGTATATGGCCCTTATTATGTTGAGGTAGGTTTGCTCTATGCCCATTTTCTGGACAGTTTTTATTATAATAAATGGGTATTGAATTTTGTGACAAGGTTTTTCTGCATCTATTGAGATGATCCTATGGTTTTTATTCCTTAATTTGTTAATATGGTGTATCATATTGATTGATTTCTGTATATTGTAGAATCCTTGCATCCCTGGAATAAATCCCATTTGATCATGGTGTATGATCCTTTTAATATGTACTTGGATTCTGTTTGCTAGTATTTTCTTCAGGATTTTTGCATCTGTGTTCATCAGTGATATTAGTCTATAATTTTCTTTTTTTTGTGATACCTTTTTCTGGTTTTGGTTTCAGCGTAAAGGTGGCTTGTAGAATGAATTTGGGAGTGTTTCTCCCTCTGCAATTTTTTGGAAGAGTATGAGAAAGATTGGTGTTAGCTCTTCTCTAAATGTTTGATAGAAATCGTCTGTGAAGCCATCTGGTCCAGGACTTTTGTTTGTTGGAAGATTTTTAATTACGGTTTCAATTTCATTACTTGTGGTAGGTTTGTTTATATTTTCTAATTCTTCCTGGTTCAGTCTTGGAAAATTGTACCTTTACAAGAATTTGTCCATTTCTTCGTGGTTGTCCATTTTATTGGCATATAGCTGCTTGTAGTAGTCTCTTACAATCCTTTGTATTTCTGTGGTGTCAGTTGTGATTTCTCCTTTATCATTTCTAATTTTATTGATTTGCATCCTCTCCCTTTTTTTTTTGGTGGGTCTGGCTAAGGGTTTATCAATTTTGTTTATCTTCTCAAAGAATCAGCTTTTAGTTTTATTGAATTTTGCTATTGTTTTCTGTGTTTCTGTTTCATTAATTTCTGCTCTTTATGATTTTTTTTCCTTCTACTGACTTGGGGTTTTCTTTGTTCTTTTTTCTCTAGTTGTTTTAAGTGTAGGGTCAGATTATTTATTTGAGATTTTTCTTGTTTCTTGAGGTGAGATTGAATTGCTATAAACTTCCTTCTTACAACCGCTTTTGCTGCATCCCATAGGTTTTGGGTCGTCGTGTCTTCATTGTTATTTGTTTCTGTGTATTTTTTTTATTTTTTCTTTGATTTCTTCAGTGATCTCTTGGTTATATCGTAGCACACTGTTTAGCCTCCATGTATTGTGGTTTTTACAGTTTTTTTCTGGTAATTGATTTCCAATCTCATAGCATTGTGGTCAGAAAAGATACTTGATACGATTTCAATTTTCTTAAATTTTCCAAGGCTTGATTTGTGATCCAAGATGTGATCTATCCTGGAGAATGTTCTGTGTGCACTTGAGAAAAAGTGTATTCTGCCACTTTTGGGTGGAATGTTAAATCTATCTCATTTATTGTGTCATTTAAAGCTTGTGTTCCCTTATTTATTTTCTGTTTGGATGATCTGTCTATTGTTATAAGCGGGGTGTTAAAGTCCACTACTATTATATTGTGTTACTGTCCATTTTCCCTTTCATGGTTGTTAACATTTGCTTTATGTATTGAGGTGCTCCTATATTGGGTGCATAAATATTTATAATTGTTATATCTTCTCTTGGATTGATCCGTTGATCATTATGTAGTGTCCTTCTTTGTCTCTTTTATCTGATATGACTATTGCTATTCCAGCTTTCTTTTGATTTCCATTTGCATGGGATATCTTTTTCCATCTCTTCACTTTCAGTCTGTATGTTTCCCTAGGTCTGAAGTGGGTCTCTTGTAGACAGCATATATATGAGTCTTGTTTTTGTATGTACTCAGCCAGTGTGTGTCTTCTGGTTGGGGCATTTAGTCCATTTACATTCAAGGTTATTATCAATATGTATGTTCCTATTACCATTTTCTTAATTGTTGTGGGTTTGTTTTTGTGGGTCTTTTTCTTCTCTTGTGTTTCGCGCCTAGAGAAGTTTCTTTAGCATTTGCTGTAAAGCTGGTTTGGTGGTGCTGAATTCCTTTAACTTTTGCTTGTCTGAAAAGCTTTTGATCTCCGTCTAATCTGAATGAGATTCTTGCTGCGTAGAGTAATCTTGGTTGTAGGTTTTTTCTTTCATCACTTTAAGTATATTCTACCACTCCCTTCTGGCCTGCAGAGTTTTTGCTGAAAAATCAGCTGATAACCTTATGGGGATTCCTTTGTATGTTACTTTTTGTTTTGCCCTTGCTGCTTTTAATATTTTTTTAAATTAAATTTTGTTAGTTTGATTAACGTGTCTTGGTGTGTTTCTCCTAGGGTTTATCCTGTATGGGACTCTCTGTGCTTCCTGGACTTCGGTGACTATTCCATTCCCATATTAGGGAAGTTTTCCACTATAAATCTCTTCAAATATTTTCTCAGACCCTTTCTTTTTCTCTTCTTCTTTTGGGACCCCTATAATTCGAATGTTGGTGCGTTTAGTGTTGTCCCTGAGGTGTCTGATACTGTCTTCAGTTATTTTCATTCTTTTTTCTTTATTCTGTTCCTTGGCAGTTATTCCCACCATTTTGTCTTCCAGCTCACTTACTCTTTCTTCTGCCTCTTTTATTCTGTTGATTCCTTTTTTTTTTAAACTGTGATTAGCATTTAATAATTCAGAGAAAGCCTGAGGCCTTCCTGAAGAATCACCTGGAGATTGAACTTCGAACAGCCATAATGAAGAGATAGCTACACCACAACCAGTGGTGATAATTAAATATGTAAAATTTTCGTAGAATTGAGATAAATGAGAAATACAAGGTAAACAGTAGAGTGTATAATGACTATGTGATCTTGTTATGGATTCCTTCTAGTGTAGTTTTCATTTCAGTTATTGTGTTGTTCATCTGTGTTTGTTTGTTCTTTAGTTCTTCTAGATCTTTGTTAAACATTTCCTGTATTTTCTCAGTCCATGCCTCCATTTTATTTCTGAGATTCTGAATCATCTTTACTTTCATTACTCTGATTTCTTTTTCAGGTAGATTGCCTATTTCCTCTTAATTTATTTGATCTTGTAGGTTTTTACCTTGCTTCATCTGTGACATACTTTTTTGCTCTCTTTTTTTTTTTTTTTTTTTCTGATTGGTGGGATTGTGTTCCTGTCTTACTGTTTGTTTGGCCTGAAGCTTCCAACACTGTAGTTTGTAGGCTGTTGGGTAGGGCTGGGTCTTGGTGCCGATATGATGACCTCCGGGCGACTTCAATGAATATTCCTTGGGGTCTGACGTTCTCTGTCAGTACAGTGGTTCAGATTCAGAGCTCCCACCGCTGGAGCTTCGGCCCAGCCCCCAGCTAATGAATCAAGATCCCGCAAGCCGTGCATGGTGGGAAAAAAAGAAAAGAACAATAACAGTTCAAAAATAAATTTAGGCTAGGAAATTAATAGATATGTTAGAAAGAATATAAAAATAAAAATGTAACAACAACTGGAAGGTAAAACAGAACCTCAATAGTAAAAAAGAGAAGAAGAAAAAAGTGGAAAAGGCCTTGGCTGTGGAGGGCGGGGCCGATGCAGGGGCGGGGTTTGTGTGGTAGGCGGGACCTATGGTTAGGACCTACAGGGCTGGAAAAGGCCCTGGGTGGTGTGGGGGGTGGAGCTTAAGCTCAACGGAACAGAAGGGGCCAAGGCATGGCTCTCGTCTCAGAGAGCGGGGGACCCCACCTGGGAGTCCAGCAGGCTTCCTGGGCCTGAGTGGGCGGGTCTGTGCTTTCCACTCTTCTCCTGCTCCTCTGGTCCTGGAGGGCCTCTCCCACCTGCGTTCTCCCCCCGACCTCCTGTTCTCCCCCAGCTTTCTTTCTATGCCCCCAGGACCCATGCAGCCTGGAGGGGGCTTTGGAGGGTGGGGCACCCGGCATGGGAGCTCAGCAGGCTTCCTGGACCAGAGCTGGTGGGGCCAATGCCTTCCGCTCCTCTCCCGCTCCTCTGGTCCTGGAGGGCCCCTCCTTCCTGCTTCTCCTGTTCTCCCCCGACCTGCCTCCTTGCCCCTAGGACCAACGCGGCCCAGAGGGGGGCCTCTGAAGGTATAGGACCTAGCCTGAGATCCGGGCAGACTTCTCCGGCCGATTGGGCAGGGGAAATGCTGGGCGCACTCCCCCCTGCTCTGAGCCCCCAAGGGTCCTTCCAGGCACGGGAACCCCTCCCCCCCTCTCAGCCACCCCTCAGGGTGCTGGTCCTGTCTGGCCTCCACTTCTCCTCCCCCCTCAGTCCCCCCACATCCTACCGGTTTGCTTGGGCATTCCTCCCATCTCCTTGGGCGTCAAGGTCCCTCACCAGTGTCTGGCAGGTGCCCTAGTTGTGGGGAGATGTGAACTCTGCGTCGTCCCACACTGCCATCTTGACTCCGCCCCCCTGTTATAGAGTAGTGTGTATATGTTAATCCCAACCTCCTACTTTATCCCTCTCCCCACCTTTCCACTTTGGTAACCATAAATTTGTTTTCTAAGTCTGTGAGTCTTTCTGTTTTGTAAATAAGTTCATTTGTATCATTTTTTTAGATTTCACATGTGTGATATCATATATTTTTCTTTCTCTGACTTACTTCACTTAGTATGATAATCTGTGGATCCATCTGTGTTGCTTCAAATGGCATTATTTCATTCTTTTTTTGGCTGAGTAATATTCCTGTGTGTGTGTGTGTATGTACCACGTCGTCTTTATCAGTTCCTCTGTTGATGGATACTTAGGTTGCTTCCATGTATTGGCTTTTGTAAGTAGTGCTGCAGTGAACATTGGGGTGCATGTATCTTTTCGAAGTATGCTTTTCTTTGGATATATGCCAAGGAGTGGGATTGCTGGGTCATGTGGTAGCTCTATTTTTAGTTTTTTAAGGAACTTCTGTGCTGTTCTCCGTAGTGGCAGTACCAATTTAAAATTCCCACCAGCAGTGTAGGAGGGTTCTCTTTTCTCCACAGACTCTCCAGCATTTTTTGTTTGTAGACTTTTTGATGATGGCTATTCTGACTGTTCTGAGGTGATACCTCATTGTAGATTTGATTTGCATTTCTTTAATAATTAGCAATGTTGAGCATTTTTTCACGTGCTTTTTGGCATTTTATATGTCTTCTTCGGAAAAATGCCTATTTCGATCTTCTGCCCATTCTTTGATTGGGTTGTTTTTTTGCTCTTGAGCTGCATGAGCTGTTTGTATATTTTGGAGATTAATCCCTTGTTGGTTGCTTTGTTTGCAAATATTTTCTCCCATTCTGTGGGTTGCCTTTTTGTTTATGGTTTCCTTGGCTGTGCAAAAGCTTTTAACTTTAAATAGATCCCATTTGTTTATTGTTTTATTTTCATTCCTCTAGGAAGTGGATCAAAAAAGGTACTGCTGCCATTTATATCAGTGTTCTGCCTGTTTTCCTCCAAGAGTTTTATGGTATCTGGCCTTACATTTAGCTCTTCAATCTACTTTGAGTTTGTTTTTGTGTATGGTGTTAGAGAATGTTCTAATGTCATTCTCTGACGTGTAGCTGTCCAGTTTTCCCAGCACCATTTTTTTTTTTTTTCTCGGTATGCAGGCCTCTCACTGCTGCGGACTCTCCCGTTGCAGAGCACAGGCTCCAGACGCGCAGGCTTAGCGGCCATGGCTCACAGGCCTAGCCGCTCCGCGGCATGTGGGATCTTCTTGGACCGGGGCACGAACCCGTGTTCCCTGCATCGGCAGGCGGACTCTCAACCACTGCACCATCAGGGAAGCCCCCCAGCACCATTTATTGAAGAGACTATCTTTTCTCCTTTGTATGTTTTTGCCTCCTTTGTCAGATTAATTGACCATAGGTGCATGGGTTTATCTCTGGGTTTTGTATCCTGTTGCAGTGATCTATATTTCTGTTTTTGTGCCAATATCATACTGGTTTGATTACTGTATCTTTGTAGTATAGTCTGAAGTCAGGGAGCCTGATTCCTCCAGCTCTGTTTTTCTTTATCCGGATTGTTTTGGCTATTCTGCATCTTTTTGTGTTTCCATACAAATTTAAAAAAATTTTTCCTACTTCTGTGAAAAAATGCCATTGGTAATTTGATAAGGATTGCATTGAATCTGTAGATTGCTTTAGGTAGTATGGTCATTTTGACAGTATTGATTCTTCCACTCCAAGACCATGGTATAGCTCTCCATCTGCGTCATCTTTGATTTCTTTCATCAGTATCTTATAGTTTTCTCAATACAGGTCTTTTGCCTCCTTAGGTAGGTTTATTCCTAGGTATTTTATTCTTTTTGATGAGATGGTAAATGGAATTGTTTCCTTAATTTCTTTGTGATCTTTCATTTTTAGTGTATAGGAATGCAATAAATTTCTGTGTAGCAATTTTGTATCCCGCAACTTTACCAGATTCATTGATGAGCTCTCTAGTAGTTTTCTGGTAGGATTTTCTGAGTATAGTATCATGTCATCTGCAAACAGTGACAGTTTTACTTCTTGTTTTCCAATGTGGATTCCTTTTATTTCTTTTTATTCTCCTATTGCTGGGACTAGGACTTCCAAAACTATGTTGAATAATAGTGGCGAGAGTGGACATCCTTGTCTTGTTCCTGATCTTAGAGGAAATGCTTTCAGTTTTTCACCATTGAGAATGATGTTAGCTGTGGGTTTGTCGTATATGGCCTTTATTATGTTGAGGTAGGTTCCTTCTATGCCCATTTTCTGGAGAGATTTTTATCATAAATGGGTGTTGAATTTTGACAAAAGCATTTTCTGCATCTATCTTTTTTCAGTTTGTTTTTTGTTTGGTTTTTTTAATGTGGACCATTTTTAAAGTCTTCATTGAATTTGTTACAATATTGCTTCTGTTTTTTATGTGTTTTTTTTTTTTTGTTTTGTGGCCACGAAGCATGTAGGATCTTAGCTCCCCAACCAGGGATTGAACCTGCACCCCCTGCATTGGAAGGCAAAGTCTTAACCTCTACACCACCAGGGAAATCCCTTTTTCTGCATCTATTGAGATCATGCGGTTTTTATTCTTCAAGTTGTTAATGTGGCATATTCTTCAGGTTGTTAATTCGGTGATTTGCAGATATTGAAAAATCCTTGCATCCCTGGGATAAATCCCACTTGATCATGATCCTTTTAATGTATTGTTGGATTTGGTTTGCTACTATTTTGTTGAATTTTTGCATCTATGTTCATGAGTGATATTGGCCTGTAGTTTTCTTTTTTTTGTGGTATCTTTGTCTGGTTTTGGTATCAGGGTGATGGTGGCCTTGTAGAATGAGCTTGGGAGTGTTTCTTCCTCTGCAATTTTTTGGAAGAGTTTCAGAAGGATACATGTTATCTCTTAATGTTTGATAGAATTTGCCTGTGCAGCCATCTGGTTCTGAACTTTTGTTTATTGGAATTTTTTAAATCACAGTTTCAATTTCAGTACTTGTGATTGGTCTGTTCATGTTTTGTATTTCTTCCTGGTTCAGTCTTGAAGGTTGTACCTTTCTAAGAGTTTGTCCATTTCTTCTAGGTTGTCCATTTAATTGGCGTGTAGTTGCTTGCAATAGTCTCTTATGATCCTTTGTATTTTTGTGGGGTCTGTTGTAACTTTTTCATTTCTAATTTTATTGATTTGAGCACTCTCCCTTTTTTTTCTTGATGAATCTGGCTAAAGGTTTATCAATTTTGTTTACCTTTTCAGAGAAAGTTTTTAGTTTCATTGATCTTTAATTTTCTTTGTCTCTATTGCATTTATTTTGCTCTGATCTTTATGATTTCTTTCCTTCTGCTAATTCTGTGTTTTGTTTGTTGTTTTTTCTCTAGTTGCTTTAGGTGTAAGGTTAGGTTGTTTTTGTGAGATTTCTCTTGTTTCTTGAGGTAAGAATGTTTTGCTGTAAACTTCCTTCTTAGAACTGCTTTTGTTGTGTCCCATAGGTTTTGGATTGTCATGCTTTTTGTCTTCATTTGTCTCTAGGTTTTTCTTGATTTCCTCTTTGATTTCTTCAGTGATCAATTTGTTGTTTAGTAACATATTGTTTAGCCTCCACGTGTTTGTGTTTTTTACAGTTTTTTTCTTGTAGTTGATTTCTAATCTCATAGTGTTGTGTTCAGAAAAGATGTTTGATATGATTTCAATTTTCTTAAATTTACTGAGGCTCGCTTTGCCTCCCAGCATGTGATCCATCCTGGAGAATGTTCCATGTGTCCTTGAGAATTTGAGAAGAAAGTGTATTCTGCTACTTTTGGATGGAATGCTCTATAAATACCAATAAGTCCATGTGGTCTAATGTGTCATTTAAGGTCTGTGTTTCCTTATGGATTTTGTCTGGATGATCTGTCTATTGATGTAAGTGGGGTGTTCAGGTCCTTCACTATTACTGTGTAACTGTTGATTTCTCCTTTTATGGCTCTTAGTAATTTGCTGTATATATTGAGGTGCTTCTAGGTTGGATGCATATGTGCTTGCAATCGTTATATCTTCTTTTTGGATTGATCTCTTGATCATTATGTACGTCCTTCTTTGTCTCTTGTAACAGTCTTTATTTTAAAGTGTAGTTTGTCTGATATAAGTATTGCTACTCCAGCTTTCTTTTGATTTCCATTTGCATGGAATACCTTTTTGCATCCCCTCACTTATAGTCTGTATGTGTCCCTACATCTGAAGTGGGTCTCTTGTAGACAGCATATATACATGTCTTGTTTTTGTAGCTATTCAGCCAGTCTGTGTCTTTTGGTTGGAGCATTTAATTCATTTAAATTTAAGGTAATTACTGATATGTATGTCCTTATTGCCTTTTTGTTGTTTTGGGGTTGTTTTCTTAGGTCTTTTTTCTTCCCTTCCTCTTTTGTGCTCTTCTCTTGTGATTTGGTGACTATTTTTAGTGTTGTGTTTGGATTCTTTTGTGTGTGTGTATATCTATTGTAGATTTTTGGTTTGTGGGTACAAAAGATTTTGATATATCAGTCTATATGTATACAAAATTGTTTTTAACTTGCTGGTCTTTTAATTTCAAGTCTATTCCCAATACACTGCATTTGTACTCCTCTTCTCACTGTTGCTGGTTTTGATAGCATATTTTTGTGTGGATGATTTCCTACGTTTATGTTTGCCTTTACTGGTGAGCTTTGCCATTTGTAATTTTCTGCTTTCTAGGTGTGGGTTTTTCTTTCCCGCCTAGAGAAGTTCCTTTAGCATTTGTTGTAAAGATTTTTTGGTGGTGCTGAATTCTCTTAGCTTTTGCCTGCTGTAAAGCTTTCAATTTCTCCATTGAATCTGAATGAGATCCTTACTGGGTATAGTATTCCTGGTTGTAGGTTTTTCCCTTTCATCACTTTAAATGTATCATGCCACTCCCTTCTGTGCTGCAGCTGAAAAATCAGCTGATAACTTTATGGGGATTCCCTTGTATGTAATTTGTTACTTTTCCCTTGTTGCTTTTAATATTTTCTCTTTGCCTTCAATTTTTGCCAGTTCGATTAGTATGTGTCTTGTCATGTTCCTCCTTGGGTTTATCCTACCTGGGACTCTCTGTGCTTCCTAGACTTGGGTGACTGCTTCCTCTCCCATGTAAGGGAAGTTTTCAGCTATTATCTCTTCAAATACTTTCTAGGCCCTTTCTCTCCTCTCCTTCTGGAACCCCTATAATGTGAATGTTGGTGCATTTAATGTTGTCCCTAGATGTGTCTTAAACTGTTCTCAGTATTTTTCATTTTTTTCTTTATTGTGTTCCATGACAGTGATTTCCACTATTCTGTCTTCCAGGTTACTTATCCGTTCTTCTGCCTCATTTATTCTGCTGTTGATTCCTTCTAGTGTGTTTTTCATTTCTCTTATTGTATTGTTCATCTCTGTTTTTTAAATTTTCTAGCTCTTTGTTAAGCATTTCTTGTATCTTTTCAGTCTGTGTCTCAGTTCTCTTTCCCATATCTTGGATCATCTGTACTATCATTACCCTGAATTCTTTTTCATGTAGATTGCCTGTCTCCACTTCACTTAGTTGTTCTTTTTTATCCTGTTCCTTCTTCTGGAACATATTTCTCTGCCATCTTATTTTCTTTAACTTTCTATTTTTGCATTGCACAGCCTGCAGGATTGTAGCTCCTCTTGTTTCTGATGTCTGCCCCCTGGTGGATGCAGCTGGTCTAAGAGGCTTGTGCAAGCTTCCTGTTGGGAGGGTCTGGTGCCTTCCCACTGGTGGGTGGGGCTGGGTCTTATATATCTGGTGGGCAGGGCCGTGTCAAGGGGCATGTCTATAGGTGGCTGTGGGTTTAGAAGACTTTAAGCAGCCTGACTGCTGATGGATGGGGCTGTGTTCCCACCCTGTTGTTTGTCCTGTGGTGTCCCAGCACTGGAGCTTTGGAGCTATCTGGTGGGGCCAGGACTTGGTGTCAAAATGGTGGCCTCCAAGACAGCTCACGCCCATGAATACTCCCCAGTTTCTCCACCACCAGTGTTCTTGTCCCTGCAGTGAGCCACAGCTGCCCCCCCGCTCCCCAGGAGACCCTCCAGGACCAGCAGCTAGGTCTCTGAGGCTCTTACGAAGTCACTGCTTTTTCCCCAGGTCCTAGTGTGCACACGAGACCTTGTGTGTGCCCTCCAAGAGTGATATTTCTGCTTCCCCCAGTCCTATGGATTTCCAGCAATCAAGCCCCACTGGCCTTCAAAGCCAGATGCTCTCAGGGCTCCTCCTCTCAATCCAGACCCCCAGACTGGGGACCCTGTCATGGGGCTCAGAACTCTCACTCCTGTGGGAGAATCTTTATGAATATATTTTCCAGTTTGTGGGTCGCCCACCTGGCAGCTATGGGATTTGATTGTATCAGGAATGCACCCCCCGCCACTGTCTCGTTGAAGCTTCTTCTTTGTCTTTGGAAGTAGAATATCTTTTTTGGTAGGTTCCAGTCCTTTTTTGTCCGTGGTTGTTCAGCAGTTAGTTGTGATTTTGGTGTTTTCGTGAAAGGAGGTGAAGTCAGGTCCTTCTGCTCCACCATCTTGTCCAGGCATCCCTGCCTCTAGAGTCACAGGCTGTATATCTACCTTTTTATGATTAGCATTTTCATGGTATATCTTTTCCATTTTTTTGCTTCAACCTCTTTGTGTTCTTATTTATATTTATAGTGTGTTTCCTACCTCTAAATAACATATAGTTGGGTCATAGTTTTTATCCAGCCTTTTAATTGACTTATTATTTTGTCTGTAATTAAGTTCATTATACGCACAGTTGGATTTAAGTCTGTCATCTTGCTGTTTGTTTTTCATCTGTCCTATATGTGTCTTTTTTCCTTTGTATCTTTCTTTTTTTAAGAAAATGGTTTCTCTAGGGATTATAGTTTCTGTACTGTAGTAATCACCTCAAATTAGGATTATACCACCTCACTACAATCCAAGAGCAGAAATCAGTATACTGCAGTGAATTCTTAAAGCTTTTGTTTATCTGTATATGCCTTTATTTTGCCTTCATTTTTTTTTTTTTTTTTTTTTTGCGGTATGCGGGCCTCTCACTGTTGTGGCCTCCCCCGTTGCGGAGCACAGGCTCCGGACGCGCAGGCTCCGGACGCGCAGGCTCAGCGGCCATGGCTCACAGGCCCAGCCGCCCCGCGGCATATGGGATCCTCCCAGACCGGGGCACGAACCCGTATCCCCTGCATCGGCAGGTGGACTCTCAACCACTTGCGCCACCAGGGAGGCCCTTGCCTTCATTTTGAAAAGTATTTTCCCTGGGCATAGAATTCTAGGGTTAATTTTTGTTTCAGTACTTTAAACATGGAATTCCATTTCTGTCTCACATCTATGGTTTCTGTTAAGAAATAATTCTTCATTTTTATTGTTCTTCCCTAAAGGAAGTGCGTCTTTTTTTTTCCTTCTTTCTTTTGGCCATGCTGTGCAGCATGCAGGATGTTAGTTCCCTGGCCAGGGATCAAACCTGCACCCCCCTGCAGTGGAAGCACAGAGTCTTAACCACTGGACTGCCAGGGAAGTCCCCCCTCTGGCTTCTTTTAAGATATTCTCTCTTTCTCTGACACTCAGCAGTTTGAATGTGATGTATTTAGGTATAATTTTCTTTGTATTTATTCTGCTTGGGCTTTACTGAGTTTCTTAGATTGGTGGTCATTGCCTTTTATCAAATTTGGAATATTCTCAGCTATTATTTCTTCAAATATTGTTTCTGTCCCATTCTTTTTTCCTCTTCTTCTGGGACTACACATTATCCTTTTGTGTTTTTCCTTTTAGCATTTTAAGGAATGGTGCATTAGACTTTTTTGGCCATGCTTCACATCTTGTTAGTGCTTTGTCTTTTCCCCCATTTTTTTCTCTTCTGCTTCAGTTTGAATATCTTCTATTGACCTGTCTTCAAATTCACAATTCTAATCTTCTGCTGGGTCTAGTCTACTCTTAAGACTATACAACGAGTTTTTAATTTCAGTTAAAAACTACATTTCACAGTTCTACAGTGTCTATTTGCTTTCTTTTTGTAGATTCCAGTTTTTTGTTGAAATATTTCCATATTTTCACTGTATTGTTTATCTTTTTTCTATATTTTTAACATATTACTGAACAGTTAATCTGAACTCTTTGTATGCTAACTAATACATGAATTATCGCTTTCACAGTTCTACAATGTCTATTTGCTTTCTTTTTGTAGATTCCAGTTTTTTGTTGAAATATTTCCATATTTTCACTGTATTGTTTATCTTTTTTCTATATTTTTAACATATTACTGAACAGTTAATCTGAACTCTTTGTATGCTAACTCTAATACATGAATTATCGCTATGTCTGTTCTTGACTATTTCTTGGTTTTTTGTCTTTTAATTGCTTTTTGGTTTTTTTGCATGTCTAGTAATTTTTGTGTGTTGGACATGTTGTATGGTGCATAATTCCCTCTAAAGAATGTAAAGTTTTATTCTGCCAATAACTTAACTATCTGGTGGAACAAAACTGCTATACTCTGCTAGTTCTCCTGGAGGCTTGCCTTCCACCTGCACATGTTAGGAGCCAGCCAAAGATCTGAGGTGAATTTTTTTTTTTTCTTTTGCGGTACGCCTCTCATTGTTGTGGCCTTTCCCGTTGCGGAGCACAGATTCCAGACGCACAGGCTCTGCGGCCGTGGCTCACGGGCCCAGCCACTCTGCGGCATATGGGATCTTCCCAGACCGGGGCACGAACCCTTGTCGCCTGCATCGGCAGGCAGACTCTCAACCACTGCGCCACCAGGGAAGCCCTGAGGTGAATTTTTATGCAGAATTTTAGAGCCCCTTCTCTATGGCTTCCTTATCTCCATTACTCTGTCCCCAAATCCCAGTTGTTTTGCAGACCCAAATCCAATTTTTATTTAAGTCTATGTAGCAATACTGTCCCTTTCTGCTTGATTTCTATTTCTCTGTGCCACAGTCTAGAAAATATCTTTAGGGACATTTTGCTGGATATAAAACTCAAGATTGATCATTTTTTCCTTTAGCACTTTTATCATCAGTGTGAATGTGGAGTTCTGTCATGTTCACCCGTCTTTTCAATAATTGTAGCCCTGCAGTGGTTGCTTTCCAGTACCTGCAAACTGTTTTATTTGTTTGCACAGCTTTTGTTGTTTTCTTCTTTCAGAATTTTGAAGTCATTGCTTTTTGGTGTTGTATTTCAACAAGTACAAAGTCCTGTCTATTTATCAGAATGTGACCTGTTCAGTTCTCTCCTGAAACTTATAGGCTTTTCTCCTTTTTCCTAGGGTTCTAAATTTTTCTGATTTCTCTTCCTTTTTGCCTAGTAATTCATAAAATATTTTTATTTTTTCTTTCTTTTTATTATTTTTTCTTACCATTTTCTTCGGGTTGAGCTCCAAGGAAGTTTATTACTTACCTGTGTTTGGTTTGATTCTGTGAAGTATGAAAATGCACAGAAATACAGATAAAAGCATATTAGGTTGAGCTATATGAAATTGCCATTTTTGTATGTCCAAATAGTTGAATGTCATCACTTGCAATACAGTTCAGTCTAATAACTATCAACCAGTTACACCATCCAGTAGTCAATATTTATCATCTTGGCATATTTGCCTCCACACATAATACATGTTTTTTCCTTTCTGTTACACAATTCATACATGAATTCTGTCTCTTACTCTCTCTCACTGTATCATGGTTCTGCCTTCCTAGCACGCTGTCACTGCTGGTATTAGGTCACCTCATTCAATGCTAAAATCTTTTTGACTATTAAAGCCAGTCTCCTCGCTTTAGAGGTAGCCAGTTCTCTTTTCTGATATTCATTAAGTAGAATTTGAGGATCATGGTATATACATATTTTTAGAATTTTGTTTTAACTAATTAGTGATGTTCCTGGGCTAGCCGTTACAATGCCTTTTATTTTCAAGCTTTGTGTTATTTAAGTTTGTCTCTTGTAAAAAGTATGTTGTGGTTTTTGTTGTTGTTTCTAAACTTCTCTGAAGGTCTTAATCTTTTATGAAATGTTTTCAAATCTCAGTGTCCCTCGATCAAGTTTTATTGGAACACAGCCATGTCCATTTGTTTACATATTGTCTGTGCCTGCTTTCGTGGTAAAACAGCCAACTTGATTAGTTGTAGTTGAGGCTACATACGGTCTACAAAACCTAAAATATTTACTAATTGGCCCTTTATAGAAAAAATTTGCCAACTCACATTCTAGTATTATCAGCGCTCTGAGGGTATTCTGTTACTTTCTGGCTTCCAGTGTTTGTATTGAAACAACAGAAAACAGTGTATTTTTTTTCTTCTGAGATTGTTAGTTTTTTATGATGTGCCTAAATGTGGTTTTCTTTATATTTATTCCTGGGGTTAGAGGTATTCTATAGTCTGATGTGAGCTGTTCCAGAAAATTCTCAGCCATTATCTCTTCAAATATCTTTCTGTTGCATCTTGCTTCTCTTACTGGGGCTCCAGTTGCAAGTATATTAGACCTTTACTTTGTGCCATGTATCTCTTAGGCATTTTGGTGTGTTTTCCATCCTTTGCTCTTTTTCTATTTCAGTCTGGACATTTCTCACTGACCTATCTTCAGGTTTACTAATCATCTCTTCAGTTGAATCTAACCTGCTGTTAAATCCAATTATATATATTTTCTAAGATTTTTTTTTCTACTCAGTTTTATGGCTGTGCTGTTCCTTTCTTTTGTGAAAGGTTATTTAGCCCATGACTTATGTCTCTGTGATGATGAGTCACATTGTGACTCTACTTACGTGGTACTGACAATGTAGTGATGATTTTACTTATACTTACTCCATGAATAGAGTGACCATATCCTGGATGCTGAAGAGCTAAATTACCACTAATAAGACCAATACCAAAATGCAAATAAATTGTCAGGAACAAGTTCAGCCAGAATTGATCTGGGAATCATGTAGATTACCAACAATAAAAAGCATTTTTAATGAAGAGACAAGCATACTAGGGCATGCATGACATCTCAGGAAAATAAGCCACATTTTAGGATTTACCAGAGATTACCAAATTTTTTTGTGTAATGTGAGTACAGTTCAGATGCTATATTATTTTAGCTAGCTACTTAGGATGTTGCTATAGGAATTATGTGGCATGGCTCTTCAGGAAGCAAGAAAATAGTGGGAGAAAAATTTGAATACTGAGCACCATTCAGTTAGCATTGTTTTTTGGTTTTTATAAATTTATTTATTTATTTATTTATTTTTGGCTGTGTTGGGTCTTTGTTGCTGCATGCAGGCTTTCTCTAGTTGCGGTGAGCGGGGGCTGCTCTTTGTTGTGGTATGCGGGCTTCTCATTGCGGTGGCTTCTCTTGTTGCAGAGCACAGGCTCTAGGTGCGCGGGCTTCAGTAGTGTGACACGCGGGCTCAGTATTTGTGGCTCACAGGCTGTAGAGCGCAGGCTCAGTAGTTATGGTACTCAGGCTTAGTTGCTGCATGGCATGTGGGATCTTCCTGGACCAGGGCTCAAACCCGTGTCCCCTGCACTGGCAGGCGGATTCTTAACCACTGTGCCAACAGGGAAGTCCCCAATTAGAATTGTTTTTATTTTATTTTATTTGAGTCCCTAACTTGTACTCATGTATTTTGTGCTAACAGAAATACAGAGATACAATTTCTGGTCTAAAAAATCATAACATCTAATGGGGAGAGTAAAAGAAATAGGGCACATTTTTTTAAAAAGGAAAGAAAAAAGAAAGCAGAGTGAAATATATGCCACGAGAAATACAAATGAAGTACTCCAGGTTTAAAAGAGAGTAGGGACTCAAATTATGGAAGATCACATCTAAGTGATCTGTGATGTGACCTAAGTGGGAGGATCTGTGCAGAGGATCTGAGAGAGGGGAGTCAGGGGAGAGAGGGATGGAAGAGGAATTTGAATGGTGTTGAATGCTAGGCAGTCATAGTTTATTTCAAGATAATGGATGGTGTTTCTAATCAAGGTAATTGTACGAGTAGAGCTATACTTGAGAAAAATCACGTTAGCTTTATAATGTGGAGTAGATGGGAATGAGAAGAGACAGGAAATAAGAGGAAGCTTTTGTAATAGCTGGGGTGGCAGTGGAAAGAGGAAGCAAAGGGAAGACCTGAGGGGTTCTGTAGCTTGCCTATAAGGGTGAAGAGTGGTCTTGGGTCTTGTGCCCTTAGTACTTAATTTAGTCCCTGGGAAATTTCCTAGTGTTCCTATTTTTAAAGCTATAATTTCAGAAGTGATCTGAAAGTGGGAATAAATATTTACTACTGGTAAAATCTTGACTCCATGATTGTTGACCTCAATATCACTGATCTCAGGCATAGATGACCCACCACTGGCATTCTCTGCTCCCATGCCATGTGGCTAAAGATTCCTATAAGATGTCATAAAATAATACTATTGGGTTACCTGAAAATTTGTGCAATATAACTAGGTCATTTGTAGTGCTCAGACCTTTATCTCATTTTTTTCTTACTTTCTGTGACTTTTCCTGAGGCTACCAGTTATGAGTGGGAGATGGTGGGAAGTCACTGGGGCATGTATTTTAAAGATGGTGACAAGCGTAATGTAGATTTTGGAGGTATTTGGAAAAAGGAGCGGTTAAGGAACTGGAGGTCATAACTGAAGAGAACAGTTACATGGATTCAGTAGACAGGGAAGGTGAATAGGTTAAAGAGGATTTTTGTACTCAGAAGTAAATCCGTAGGTGAAGATTTTAAACATTTAACAGTTTGAAGTGTTGAGGTCTGCTCTGGGTGTCAAATACACTAAATACACCTCTACTCGTGGCCATAGGATTTGTGCTCCGAACACCAAATTGAGTCCACATCAAAACTGCATCTGTCATTGACAAAAGTAATTCTTTGAGGACAGTCATGTTTGACATCCTTTTAGTCCTATACTATCAGAATTGTGTTTTATCTCTAATTTTTGGAGTTTTTTTGTTTGTATAGAGTATGGAAAACAGCATTGTGAGAAAAAATACAGAATATTTTCATATTTGATGGTAGAGTCATTTCTAAATCATTGTAACTTGAGCCAAAATGATGTGCCACAGGTTTAGTAACCCTTGTTGGTCTGGCAGCGATGCGAAAGTTCTTATTATACTTATCCTGTGGCCAAGTGAATGTAGGTGATTTTTGAACCAAACCATTACAGTCTTGGTTTTCTAGCTCATGACTCTTCATATTTATATGCTTCAGCATGTCTTTTGTTCCATGCAGATTGTTTACTGTAGTGAAAAGTGTCATATATATATTCACACCAAGAAATAAAAATTAGCCAGCATTCTTGAAACCCTTGTGAAATCCTCCCTCTGTAGCTGGAATTAGTTCCTTTTCATTGCTTTATAGTACTAATTGTTTTAATGTACCACGAGAAATTAATCTACTATTGATGAATGTTTGTTTTTCCAGTTTAGGGCTCTTATGTAAAATGCTGCTTAGGATTTTTTTTATTAAAAGTAATAGACTTAACTTTTAATTATTTTTTATTGAGGTATAATTGACATAACATTTTTAGTGTCAGTTGTACGTTATTTGATATTTGTGTGTATTGTGATCACCACAATAAGTCTAGTTAACATCCATCATCACCATACAGTTATAATTTTTTTTATGATAAGAACTTTCAAGATCTGTTAGCAACTTTCAAATCTGCAATACAGTATTATTAACTACAGTCCTCATACTGTACATTACATGACTTACTTTGTAACTGAAAGTTTGTACCTTATGGCCCCTTTCATGCATTTCTCCTACCTCCACTCTCCACCCTCTGGCAACCACCAATCTGTTCTCTGTATCTATGTGCTTGTTTTTCTTTTTTTTAGATTCTACACAGAATTGAGATCATATGGTTTTTGTCTTTCTCTGTCTGACTTATTTCACATAGCATAATGCCCTCAAGGTCCATCCATGTTGTCACAAATAGCAAGACTCCCTTCTTTTTTATGGCTGAATATTCCATCCGTGGATACTTAGGTTGTTTCCATATGTGGCTTTTGTAAATAATGCTGAAATGAACATGGGAATAGTCATTCTTCAGTATCCTAGGGGAGTTGGTTCCAGGGCCCCCCTTGGATACCAAAATACGCAGATACTCAAGTCCCTTATATAAAAGGCATAGTATTTGCATATAACCCATATACATCCTCCCTTATACTTTAAATTATCTCTAGATTACTTAAAGTACCTAGTACAATATAAGTGATGTGTAAATAGTTGTAAATGTCTTTTTTTATAATAGCCTTTCTTACAGGTGTGGTGATATTATTTCACTGTGGTTTTGATTTGTATTTCCCTGGTAATTAGTGATTTTGAACACCTCTTGTACCTGTTGGCCATTTGTATGTCTTCTTGGGGAAAATGTCTATTTATCTCCTCTGCCCATTTTTTTTTTTTTTTTTTTTTTTTTCAGTACGCGGGCCTCTCACTGTTGTGGCCTCTCCCGTTGTGGAGCACAGGCTCCGGACACACAGGCTCAGCAGCCATGGCTCACGGGCCTAGCTGCTCTGCAGCATGTGGGATCTTCCCGGACTGGGGCACGAACCTGTGTCCCCTGCATCAGCAGGCGGACTCTCAACCACTGCACCACCAGGGAAGCCCTCCTCTGCCCATTTTTTAATCGGATTGGGTTTTATTTTTTTCTTTGCTATATATTAACCCCTTAGCAGATATATGATTTGCAAATATTTTCTCCCATTTGGTAGGTTGCCTTTTTCATTGTGTTGATTGTTTCCTTTGCTGTGCAAAAGCTTTTTAGTTTGATGTAGTCTCACTTGTTTTTGCTTTTCTACCCTTTTTATGGCTTGGATATGGTAGAGAGATCTTTATTTATGCCTGATATTTTATCTTATAATTGGAATTTCATCTTCTGCCTTTAAATATTCAAAGCTTTAATTAACTCTTTAATATTGTCTAGTTTGAGACCACAAGAATAATACCTATATGAGCATCATCACTAACTGGTAACATTAAATACTGCATAATAATGTTTATGTAACTGTCTTCATATGTACATCTTCAGAGGAGAAACAATGTTTTAGTAATCTTAAATACCTGCTTAATATGACAGCACCAGAGATATAGGAGAATCTGAATAAATGCTTTAATTATTTATAAAAATATTTTTGGAGACATGACAAAACAGTTGGTGTCACATGTAAGTTTTTTAAATGAGTGATTCTTTTACAACATGGTAAGAGTAAGTTTTCATATGTCCTTCCCACATCACCAAATGCTGATCATTTCAGAATGAATAGCAATATGCCATTTCAGGGATCAGTGTCATTCACGGATGTGACTGTGGACTTCACCCAGGAGGAATGGGAGCAACTGGACCCCTCTCAGAGGATCCTCTACATGGACGTGATGCTGGAGAATTACAGCAACTTACTATCAGTGGGTAAGGACAGCTTTCAGGTGTAGTTCATAGTTCAATGTGGCCTAGTAGTGTTTAGGTCCTTTCTCAGTTACCAAAAATGATAAGCTTCTGAATTACTAAATGGTTTTGGTGTCAAGCTTCATGTATTAAAGCTGAGAGAGAGTACAGACTCTGAAGTTCTACCTTCTTTATTTTCAGGCTTTCTGAAGTCCAAGCAGTTAGGAGCTGTGTTCCATTATCAAGTTCTCTGATATTATCAAACCAGATTTTCATGTTGGATCAGTGAGAAGAGTTATGGATACCAGAGTTAGAATTTCCAGTTCACAACTTTCTAGGGAAGATGTGGAAGGTCGGAAGGAGAATCAGATAGAAGCCAGTGGAAGTAATATCCTAGAGATTATGAATGGGTTGGTATCTTTGAAATATTTTTTAGGAATCTATTTTTCAAATCCCTAAACCTTTAGAGGTAGCTGAGAACAGATGACGTGTGCACCTCATGTCCTGGGCCATACCTCCAAATATCAATCTCTTGCTGCTTCACGTTTTTCCTGTTTAATTTCTATGGCTCTTCACCTCTCACACTCAAGCCTTGATTCTTGCCCAACATGTTTTAAACCTTTGTTCTGTGATTAGTTCCTCTTTCATTCGTAGTCTCACTTAGCCAGCATGGTGACGTCTGTATTTTAGGTCACGGGAATTGGTTTATAGCCTCAAGGAAAACACAAACTCTTCAGTACAAGAGTGACATAGATGGCAGGATCACAAGAGTCAGGAGTAACCAGTAAGACAGAGGTCAGAGTAACGGTTCTTAAAGCATAGCTTGAGGCCGCGTAAACTTGATCCTTAAGATTCCTTCAGATAAAAGCAGGGACGGGGTTGGTTTGAGGAAGAAATTAAACACAGGAAACGGAGAAACACAGGATACACTGATGGAAACACTTTCTCTCTCCAACAACTTCCATAGAAAAAGTAGTGCAACCCGCAGTAGCAGTGAGCAATTCTGTCAAAAATATCTTAGATCCATTTTATATTTCCTACAGAATCTATGAATTTCTGGATTTTGCCTTCCACTTGGAAAAGTCCTACCTGGGAGATTTGGAGCTCTGCATAGGGTTCTCTCTGCAAACCTGTGAGAAAGGTTGCCTTTAGGACGTTATTGGTGCAGATGAAAAAGGAGAGGAAAGGGGAAGGAGCCTCGAGCATGTAGGTGAGGTGGCCATCCGACCACAGTAATTCAGAGTCTCAGTGTTGGCTGCTCAACTTAGATCTGCCTGGGTTTTTTCCCTTAACATCTCCTTATTTTCTTGGTCTGTACCAACTGGTGTCCTCGAGGACACCAAATAGCCTTTGTCTCTGGAATTGCCAGCCTTCTTACATCATTTGCTTTTATTTATTTCCCTTCACCCACTTTTAAGGCCGTTTTGTAATCTGGCAGTGCTATTTGTGTCCATTTTGCCACAGGCTTTGTCTTTTTCTTTCAGAGTTTAAGAGCTAGGAACACTTGGAACTGGGGACTTTTTTATACTGGAAGACTGGGTCCCAAACTAAAGAGGTAGCCCTACAATGGAACATTTGTGGAGTCTTCACATTCCATAACATTGTGGTGAAAGGATTGACAGAGTATTTCATGTGCTCTTTCCTAGAGGTATGGAAGGCTGATGACCAGATGGAGAGGGACCACGGAAACCCAGATGAGCAGGCAAGGCCATTTATAATCTTTAAGAACCAAACCCCAAATGAAGAAAGAGATAATCTCTTTGGAAAAACATTTAATCTTAGCACAGACTTTGTTTCTTTAAGACAAGTACCCTATAAATATGACTTCTATGAAAAAACTTTGAGATATAATTCAGACTTACTTACTAGCGATAGAAGCTATATAAGAAAGAAAGATGACGACTGTAATGGATTTGGGAAAGCACTCCTCTATCTGAAGCAAGAGAAAACCCATACCGGAGTGGAATACTCTGAATATAGTAGAAGTGGAAAAGCCTTCAGTCATAAAGAAGGCATTTTTAAACACCAGAAAATCAGAAATTTGGTGCAACCTTTTATCTGTAATTATTGTGACAAGGCGTTCTCATTTAAATCACTCCTTATTAGTCATAAGAGAATACATACTGGAGAAAAACCTTATGAATGTAATGTGTGTAAGAAAACCTTCTCCCATAAGGCAAACCTCATTAAACATCAGAGAATCCATACTGGGGAGAAACCCTTTGAATGTCTTGAATGTGGAAAAGCTTTCACCCACCAGTCAAACCTCATTGTACACCAGCGAGCACATATGGAGAAGAAGCCCTATGAATGCGGTGAATGTGGCAAGACCTTTGCCCAGAAATTTGAACTTACTACACACCAGAGAATTCATACCGGAGAACGGCCCTATGAGTGTAATGAATGTGCCAAAACCTTCTTCAAGAAATCAAACCTCATAATACACCAGAAAATTCACACAGGGGAGAAACGCTATGAGTGCAGTGAATGTGGAAAATCCTTTATCCAGAACTCACAACTCATTATACATATGAGAACTCATACCGGAGAAAAACCCTATGAATGTACTGAATGCGGCAAAACATTCAGCCAGAGGTCAACTCTTAGATTACATTTGCGAATCCACACAGGAGAGAAACCATATGAGTGTTCTGAATGTGGGAAGGCCTTCAGCAGGAAGTCCCGACTCAGTGTTCATCAGAGGGTTCATACTGGGGATAAACCCTGAGACTGCAGCCAGGTTGTACTGTGAGAACCCTTCCAGTAGGGAGAAACCTTACGAAGGTGCTGAAGGAACATGGGAACTCACACTGAGATACAATCTGTCAACTCAAAAATGTGTAAAAATGAGGTCCCCTAAGAACAATATTGTGCTGAGAGTTAGGTATATGATACCCAACTAAAGAATACATATCAGAATATATCCAATTGTAAATAGATGTACTTAGCTGTATTACAGTGAGTTTTTTAAAATCTTGAATAATTCATTCAATAATGAAATATTTTGGGCAGCAAGCAGCATAAAGGAGCTAGAGACAGTACCCTAGGAATTCAGTGGTTATGTGCGAGAATATGCCACAAAAAAAACCACTATATTTTAGATCTGTACATGTAAATTTAACAGACACTAAGAATTTGGAATTCTTGTCTTGATAATCAAATTAGGACACATCAAACATGATTTTCCATACTGAACATGTGTTTTTCAGTACCTTTACAATCCTGTCTGCATTCCAAATGAAACACATTTTCATAGCATGTAGCGTATGTTTTCTCCTCCTCCTTGCTGGCATATGTAAGTTGGTATGACCATTGTTACTGAGCTGCCTCTTCAGTCAACAGAAGACAGTGTTGTTGAAGTTTTAACCTTCTGGGTTTGTTGAAGATTTCCTAGAAGTATTATTGACATAAATATGCAAGTGTGAGATAATTAAGAGAGACTGAAGAGAGTGAAAGGCGGCAGATGTGGGTTCTGTCACTCAGAGTGCACCACGGAATAAATGGGCTGTGTAAAGAGTAGCCACACCCATCATGCTCTTGTTATTTTCCACTGGGATATTTACATACAAATGCAAATGCATGTCTTTTACCAAAATATTGTATAACCCAGAAACTACATGTATTTTGGGGTGTTTCCCTATTTCTCTCAATATTTTATAAATTGTCTTGCAAAAAATAGGATGCATATGTAGTTCAAGTGTTACATTTCAGATACCTTAGAGGAAAAATAATTTAAGAAACTGTCAATAAATGTCTTATATTGCTTTTTAAATTTTCCATGTGCTTAGTCCACTTTAGAAATAAATTTTTGCAGAATTCTGTTTAAAGGAGGCATTTCTTCCATGAGTTTCACTACCATCAACTTTCAAAAGCCCTTTGGAACCTGACTTAGTGTAAGTTACAAGTTTGCTTTAAAGGCTCACAAACACTTCATAAATTAGACTTTAGTGATCTCCCCATATATTGATTATTAACCTTAAAAAATTTCTTATTTTTGCATAACTCAAAGATTCCATTTTAGGCTTGATTTCAAATTCACCAGTTCCTTTCCCTATCCATCACAAATCATGCATTAGAATTGTAAATGGCCACAGTAACTGGCCTTTTTTTTTTGAAGATTATTGATGTGCTGTGACTGTATATGAACATGAATGATTTTTCTGAACAAATTTATCAGAATATCCGTAGTCCAGTAAGTCTTTGTCTTTCTAAATTGTCATCTTATCTATACTAATGGCAAGGAAGCAAGGGAAGAGGTTAACTTCCTACACTGCTGTTAGAAATACAAATTGTGACAACCTCCTTGGAAATAATTGTGACTCTGTCTTTTAACGTTAAGACATGCAGTTGACTCTTGAACAGCACCAGTTTAATATGTGCAGGTCCGCTTATACACGGATTTTTTTCAGTAAGTGCTACAGTCCTGCACAATTCACGGTTTGTTGAATCTGTAGATGCAGAACCTTGGATACGGAGGACTGACTTTATACTTGGGTTTTCGACTACACTGAAGATCTGTGCCTTTAACCCCTATGTTATTCAAGGGCCAACTGTACTCTTCAACCCAGCAGACTCACTTCTGGGAATCCATCCCTAAGAAAATAAAGTGCCAGTACCTAAGACTATGTGTTTATCAATGTATATTATATTTTTTGGTAAGGACAAAAAAGGAAACAATGTGAATTGACCATCAGTAAGGGAATGATTGAATAAACTGTGGTAAAGATGTACCACAGCTGGACAGTATTCCATAGGAAAGAGCGTTTAGGGGCAAATGCCACCAAGACAGATGGGGGGAGGGGGGAGAGAAAAAGTGTGTGTGCGTGCCTGTGTGTGTGTGTGTACACCGAATTTTGTAAAATAAAATCTAAAAACGTTGTGTTTATGTGTATTTGTATACGATTTCATGGGCCTGGAGAGTAGAATTCTCCAAAGTCAAAAATATAATTAACATTAATTTCAATGGAAAATTTTTCCTGCATTCCTTAGTCTCCTAACATTTGTTTATTCTGGAATACCAACATAACCCATTTAAGTGGACACAGTTAACTAACATGAGTTAACATAGCATGACATAAGGCAGTTCCCTTACTCTGTACGGTGGCCGGCTGCTGTGTTCTGCTCCAGCTTTCATGGCTGTGTTGTAGTCTTGAGCCTGTGTTCTCAACTAAAACACATATTTGACATTCCTTGTTGACATGATGGAACCTTTAATACAAAAAAAAAAAGACTAGTAAAGACAGAAAAACCAACGAAAAAAATGCAGGGAATGCCAAGGTTATCATTACTCTAAATTAGCAAGTAACAAATGCTTTGAGAAAATTCAGCATAAACACCTTTACAAATAAACAAATGACCACAAGGGTGACTGTCCTTTCATGAGCTGTTTGCTCCCAAGGCCTTAGAAATCCAAATCAGAACTCATAATTTTTTTTAAAAGTGCCTTGTAATCCTCATATACAGAAGTGGCCTTAGAGGAGGAAACTCCTGAAGACGAGTTCTTATACCCTGGACATATGACTTTATTTCTTCAACCTTACAGCAAGCTAGAAGGCAAGTTGTCATTTCACTGGTGAGGTGCAGGCCAAGAGGCGGGACAGTTTGCACAACAAATTCTACCTGTCTGACTCCAAAACCCATGCTCACTGTACTTGACCCCGTGACATCTTCACTCCACTGATTTTTTAAAATTTATTTATTTTTGGCTGTGTTGGGTCTTCATTGCTGCACACAGGCTTGCTCTAGTTGCTGTGAGTGGGGGCTACTCTTTGTTGTGGTGCACGGGCTTCTCATTGCAGTGGCTTCTCGTTGTGGAGCGTGGGCTCTAGGTGCGCGGGCTTCAGTAGTTGTGGCACGTGGGCTCAGTAGTTGTGGCTCGTGGGCTCTAGAGCACAGGCTCAGTGGTTGTGGTGCACGGGCTTAGTTGCTCCGTGGCATGTGGGATCTTCCTGGCCCAGGGCTTGAACCCATGTCCCCTGCATTGGCAGGCGGATTCTTAACCACTGCGCCAGCAGGGAAGTCCCCACTCCACTGATTTTAATTAGACATTTTCTTTCCATTTCCAGATATCTTCTTCATAACTAGAGTGCTTAAGTATTTTAACTTTTCCACATTGTTCTATGCTCTATAAATGTAAAGTTGGGAACATCTTCTTGGCGTAAAGCCAGTGTGGCTAAATGGAATTGGTGTCACTCTACTGTTGGTAAGTCTCAGGACTAGTCAAATGGGGCGTAAGGTGACAGCACCATAGGCAGGAGGCACAAAGCTCGCAAAGGCGTGGAAATGCGAGACACTGGGTCCTCCTCAGGAGGTGGGGGCTCTGGGGGGTGCTGCTGGAGGTTTAGTCCCAGCCACCCCTGCTGTATCCCGTCACATTCGCGACTCTCGCCCACAGTCCGTCTTCATCTCTTCAGCTGAGTGACCTACACAGAGCCCTGTGCCAACCCCAGGCCGTGTGTGACTCAGCCCCTTACCTGACTGTCACATCAAATCCTGCTGGCCAAAGTACAGTGGACTCTTGGGACCTGGTCTCCACTCGACAGTCTTGCGACTTCATCCGGTCTGTTCTCTGGTGTTTTGGAGAAGGAAACTCCCATAGCTTGTCCTGGGTTGCACAGTCAGGGGACCACAGCTGGGATCCCTCGGCTTTATTTTCCAGACCTCAGCTGGATGTTAGTGACCTCCTCAGGTCTTAGCTCTCCTCCTGCCCCCAGAGAGAGGCTGCGCTTCTCCCTCAGACACGCACACTGAATCATTTCATGTGTGACACATGTTTTACTAATGTAGAACCCACCTTTCTCGGTTTTATAAGGACTGTCAGAATGTTAAAATGCAACTAACAAGCCAGAACATATAAAAATGTTAGGGACTCATGTGAAAGAACCCCGAGATGAATACTGAAGAACTTAAGGGAGCATAAAACCCCAGTGAGACATCTGGACCATGGCTACTGACACTAATCATCGCAGCAGATGAGGGACATTCATTCATTCCAAAAAGACATTGTAAGCCCCAACCAGGGAGCAGGCACTGTGGGCCTCTGGGGATACTCTGGTGAACAAGTTATACTATGATAGAGGGCTCCTGCCCTTGGGGCATTTACGTATTAGCAGTGCATCCCAGGAGCAGACAGACAACCCAGGCAGAGGATAGATTCCTGAAGCTGGAAATGCAGGTATGGGCTGGGCCTGTCCCTGTGAGAAAAATGAGGAGCCATAGTAGGGTCTTAAATAAGGAGTAGCATCATCTGCTTTTTAAAAAGTAAATGAGCTTGATACGAACTGGGAGGAGAATTTGGGTAGAGCTGCCCAGAAGCAGAAACCCGCTCTCAGGAAGAGAAGCCTAAGAGATGGCGTTCTGCCCATTGATAGCTCCCATCTGACTGCTTTCAACAAAACTCCTGCAGAGAGTAAGCAGTGTTTCCTCCTGTTACTCATTGTTGGCAATTAGTGAGAAACCATCTTGCAAGGATCCAGGTTCACTTCCTTCTGCCTTCCTAGATCTGTTCCTAGTGTCTTGTGGTGTTTGCCCTATTCCTCCTGCCTCCAGCCTATCCAGACCCCTGAGGATTACCTATGCCCACCTCAGAACTGGGATTCCATGCCCTGAAAAACATTTACAGTAGTTCATGCAGGTTGTTTGGGGGTGGAGCTGACATTAGCACTTTTCCTTTGTCTGGTTGATGCTGAATGTGGGAGGAGGAAGTTATTCTGTGTCCCTGCAGGTCGCTGAGGCCATTACTGAAAGAGAAAACTTGGGGCAGGAGGTGGGGCTTGATACCTCTTAGGGAGATGAAGAGACACCAGGGCTGAGCAGAGGCTGCCCCCTAAGATACGGGGAGTCCTGTCATGCGGGAAGGATGCATTTGAAGATAGCGGGAGGCCTGTGGGACTGTGGCCTCAGATTATTTTGCTCAGAGTAACAGACGGTGTAATGTTGAAAAGAAGCCAGGCTTTGTCTGTGATGAGGACCAGCCTACGGGCGGGCCTGGCTCTGAGCAGCTGATTTGGCTCTCCTGGGTCCAAGAGCAGCCTGAAGAGTAGGCACAGGATGGCTGAGCCTGAGTAAGGAAGAGGCAGCTGAGGGTTGCCCTGCTGAGACAAAAACTGTCATCAATGGAGCAGGCCACCTAGAGGAGTGGGTGGAAAAATGTGACCTCAAGGGGGTCAAGCTGGTGAGGATGTCACCTGTGGCCTCAGGAGGTCAAACAACAACAATAGCAACAGCAACTGCCACCAGACCAGTAGTAGTAGTGGTGATAATAGTGAGACAAGCTGGGACCTGGGACCCTTTGCTGCACTGCTTACACCTGGACAAACGTCTCCCGGAGCAACAAAATACAGAGAAATTTTAAGGGACTAAAAACTGTGTGCATGCACAGTTGGGGCAAATTATGGACAACAAGGCACAAAAAGACATAACCCAACCCAACTCAACTGCCACTTCTGAAGAGCTGGGAGCAAAAACAGGGTGTCGGGAGCAAAAGCAGGGTCCTGCACATGCCCCCTGCACTCACCACCACCAGAGGGGGGTGCAGACCACCTAAGCCACCCCTCCGGTGTGACCCCTGGACACACCCCTACCCTCACCTCATATAAGGAACCAGCTCGCACTGCCCCCCTTTATGGAGCGAGAAGGGGAACCTGTTACTTGTTCTCGCTCCCTCCTGCTGCAGCAGGGGCCCCAGTAAAGCCTTGCCTGAATTTCTTGTCTTGCCCCTATTGATTGGGGGAAGGCCAAGAACCCTGTTCTGTATCAGACTTGGTGGCACCCAACGTGGGGCACTTGCCCCACGTTGTTCCAGGGAGAGGATCTGGGCACCTCCAGGACCACCGAATGCAGCTTCCCTGTGGGTGACAAGTGGCCACCTGAACCTCTTGTTTCAGCATCACCACATTTGGTAAGTCTGCCTTCCTGGCCCCTGGGGGCCTCGGTACCCTCATTCAGGCAACGCTTTCCCCTCCCCTTTGGCCCTTTCCCTCCTGAAATCTCTCTACTTCTCCTTTCTCCGTCCTCTCCTACTTCTGTCCTGTGCTTCCGAGAGAGTGGATGTTGGGCAGCTACAGCATCGCTCCTCCCAGCTTGTGAGACCTGCTCCCTCTGGCCGGCAGTGGCTCACCTTGACGGGTGACAAGCAGAGGTGGGAGAGGCTCGCCTCACACCGTGCCGACGCTGGCCCAGCAGGCTCTTCTTGATGGGAGATTTATGAACGATAGAGGTTCAAACCTCATACTGTGTGCTGGCTGGAAGTCCTATCGTCTCAGTATTCCCACCTTTCTTTTCTTGCTGTCTCTTTCTCTTTTTCAGTCTTTTCTGTTCCTCCTCCCTTTACTTCTCCATTGATCCTTATACCTGCATTCCCGTCCCCTTTATCCTGAAAACTTCTTGTTTGTGTCGTTAAGTTTTTGTCATTGGTGTCTTTGTTTCATGTAGTTTTGTCTGTCCAGCTGCTCCTGCAAGTCTCTGCTGAAACTGTGGGCACGATGGAGCATTTAAGCCTTGAGATACAAATATAGCCCACATTACCTGAGACTCCAGCCTTGGGTTACTTGGTGGGATTTTAAAGAGCGAAAAAGAAAAGAGAGGCGCTTGCATTTCTCTCTGCCTTTGCAATGTAGCTCTTCTGCCTGGGCTCTCAGGAGCTACCTGATCCATCTGTGGTCCCCCAGACTGAGGGAAAAAAGAGGGGCCTTTTTAAATTCAAGCGGGAAATCCATGAGGTCTCTGGTTCTGTCTGTCTGTATGTAAAAACTAACTTTTAAATGAGTTGTATTTAATTGGCTTAACAGAAAGTAAGCACTTAAATACATTCTCAGAAATAATTTTTTAAAAACTCACCAGAATACTTTTCAGGTTCATGTGATCTGGGAAATACTCAATATTGAATTAATATCTGGTATTAAAGCTAGCTTAAGTTTGTGGGTTTAATTAATACACACCTGTCTTTAGAGTCATCAACATTACATATAATACTTCTGCTGTACCTAGGGTTACTGGAAGTCAATAAGTGCACATTGTTATGAAATTTGCCAACAGGGAAAGTAACCTGATATGATTAAACTTTTAAGTAAATGTAACTGAGATGAGAGCTTTTTGGTAAACTCTATAGGAATAATTATGTTTTGGAAATGTCCATCTAAAACAGTCCCCCCAGATTTTGGTAACTTGAAACTAAATTAAGTTAAATGATAGGAATTCATTGAATATCCAGGCCATTTCAAATAAGAAAAGGGAAAAACTTAAACTCTACCATAACACTGCCTGGCCTTTATATAAGTTGGGGGATGGAGAAAAATGGTCTGAAATGGGTCTCTAAATTATAATACCATCTTGCAATTGGATTTTTACTGTATCAAGATGGGAAAATGGACTGAGGTTCCCTATGTTCAAGCCTTCATGATCCTTTACCAAAACCCTGCTCTGTGTAGCTCCTATAATCAAAAGCCTGCGGAATCAGAAAGCACTCCTGACATTTCAGACGATCCCCTTTTAACCTTCTCCAGCTCTCAGGGGGGAACCAAGTCTCCCCTTCTTTTCCGGAGCCACCTACTTCCCCAGATCCCTCTGACCGGTCCCAAACTCCACCTCCCTATGTCCCTTTATACCCTCTGTTACCCCAGAAAGAAGAGACTAGTCCCTCTGGGGTAACTTTTAGTGGAACTTCCTATCACCCAGGATCAGGAAAATATGGCCTCTTAGGCAAGTGGCAAACGGTGAAGGGACAATCAGAGTACACGTGCCCTTTTCTATAACCAATTTAGCCCAATGCAAACAGAGACTGGGCCGATTTTCTGAAGACCCTAGTAAGTTTGCTGGAGGGTTTCAGGCCCTAACTCTGACCTTTGATTTAACGTGGAAGGATGTCCAGAGAGTCGTATCCAGCTTGCCAGGGACCAACCCAAACATTGTGGTATGGGTGGGGAGGCGGTCCCAAATCAGGAGCCCTGCTGGAATTATAATTCCCAGGACGGAACAGAAACCAGGAAGCAAATGATCCAATGTGTATTAGAAGGGATGAGAAAGTATATCAAAAAGCCAGTTAACTATGAAAAGGTTAAAGGAGTGACCCAAGAAGGAAAGGAAAATCCAGCTCTCTTTCAGGGATCGCTTGTGGAGGCTTTTAGAAAATTTACTGATATTGATCCATCTACTCCCGAGGGCCAATCCCTACTTGGACAACATTTTATCAGCCAGTCTGCCCCTGGCAAAAGCTCCAAAAGTTACAATTAGGCACACAAACCCCGATGCCCAACTCCTAGAGGTGGCCTTCGGGGTATTTAATAATTGAGACCAAGCTGAGGAGGAACAGGGAACTCGGTGTGAGAACAGGCAGACCAGGGCTCCTGCTAAACCAATGGCCATGGCTGTCAGCCACGCCTTATGACCTCAGGGCAACCCAAGGGGGCCAAGGAAGTTTAACCATCCACCTGGAGACAAAACCAGCAAGGGGAAATGCTTCAAATGGAAGTCAACCGACCACTGGGCCCAAAACTGCCAAAAAGAGCCCCTGGTCCATGCCCAGTCTGCAAACGAACAGGTCACTGGAAATGGGACTGTCCCCAGTTCCGAAGGGGAAGGGAGGCTCCCGCTCCCGAGATGGCCATGCTAGACGACTGAGGAGGCCCAGGGACTCTGGCGGCTCCCCTTTGTGAGACATCTATCTCTATCGAGTAGCCCCAGGTGGTCCTTGACATGGCAGGTAAGAAAACCAATTTTATAATTGATACAGGAGCCACTTACTCTGTCTTGATCTCTCATGCTGGGTCTCTTTCCTCCAAAAGCTGTACAGTGACTGGTGTCGATGGAAAGCCTCACACCTCTTATTTTACTGGGCCTCTCACTTGCCAATTTGAACAGCATTTAATTTCACATGTCTTTTAAGTTGTGCCTGAGTGTCCTACCCCACTAGTGGAAAGAGACTTTCTAGGCTCCCTTGGAGCCATATTACCATTAGGAGGCGCCGAGCAGCCCCTTTTCTTGACTCTAAGACAAATCAGCTGGAAGAACAAAGCCCTATTCCCAGCCATATTCTACACACAGTAAACCCTGCAGTTTGGGACAAAGGAATCCCCAAGAAGGCTATCAGCGTCCAACCTGTAAAAATTAGCCTTAAGCCAGAAGTCACTTATCCTAACGTGACAGTATCCCATAAAGTTGAAGCAAAGAAGGGTTTGCAACCCCTCATAGATAAAGTCCTGAAGCGTGGCCTCTTAGTGCCCTGGTCTCTGTGCATGACCCCGAGTTTGCCAGTTGTTCAGCCAAATGGGGAATATCAAATGGTACAAGACCTCAGAGCAGTAAATGATGTAGGGATCCCTATACATCCCCTTATGGCTAATCCTTATATATTAGTCCAGATTCCTGGAGATGCCAAATGGTTTACTGTCCTTGACCTCAAGGATGGATTCTTTTGCATCACAGTTCATCCCTCATCTCAGTATCTGTGCCTTTGAGTAGACTAACCCCCACTCAGGCCAAATGCAACAATATACCTGGACAGTATTGCCTCAGGGGTTTCAGGACAGCCCACTTGTTTGCCCAGGCCCTAGGAAAAGAACTAAGGGAAATGCACCTAAAAGAAGGGGCTGTCCTACAGTATGTAGATGACATAGTAATATGTACCTCCACCGTGGAGGCCTCAGATCAGAATACCATTGAAGTCCTTAATTTCCTTGGGGCCCGGGGCTACAGGATCTCCCAGAAAAAAGCACAAATCTCAAAGCAACAAGTTAGGGCTTCCCTGGTGGCGCAGTGGTTGGGAATCTGCCTGCCAATGCAGGGGACACGGGTTCAAGCCCTGGTCTGGGAAGATCCCACATGCCGCAGAGCAACTAAGCCCATGAGCCACAACTACTGAGCCTGTGTGTCTGGAGCCTGTGCTCTGCAACGGGAGAGGCCACGACAGTGAGAGGCCCGCGCACCGCGATGAAGAGTGGCCCCCGCTCTCCGCAACTGGAGAAAGCCCTCGCACAGAAACGAAGACCCAACACAGTCAAAAGTAAATAAATAAACTTATAATAATAATAAAAAAGCAACAAGTTAAATATCTGGGATATATTATAAACCCTGGAAGTAGACAGTTATCTCCAGATAGAAAGCAAGCTATATTAGGCCTCAGTGTCCCAAAGACAAAAAAAAAAAAGAACAAAAACTTCATACTTTCTTAAGCATGGCAGGGTTTTGCAGAATTTGAATTCCAGGATTCTGACTAATGCCTAAGCCTCTGTATGAAGCCACGAAAGGCCCAGAAACAGAAGCATTACTTTGGGGAACAAGAAAAGGCTTTTAATAATATCAAACAGGCCCTCACCAGAGCTCCTGTTCTAGGTCTCCCCAGTTTAAAAAAAGCCATTTATCCTGTACAGAGCTGAAAATCAGGGGACAGCCCTGGGGGTCCTTGTACAAAAGCTAGGAGAAGTTCCTCGGCCTATAGGCTATTTTTCCAAACAACTAGATTCCATGGCCCAAAGCTGGCCTGGCTGCCTCCAAGTGGTAACTGCCACTGCTTTATCAGTGGAAGAAGCTGACAAGCTTACCTGTGGACAGCCACTGGACGTCCAGACCCCTCATCAAGGACAAGGGATTCTGGAGATTAAAGGCCACCATTGGTTAACTGGAGGCTGCCTTACTAAGTACTGGGCTTTACTCCTTGACTCCCCGGAGGTAACCTCAACGTGCCACATCCTTAACCCGGCTACACTGATGCCCACTGAAAGCCCAAAGCTAACACATTCCTGCCTCGAAAACCGTGACCAGGTTTGTGCCTGTAGGCCTGATTTAACAGACCAGGCCGTAGAAAACCCTGAGGGAGAATGGTTTACTAACGGCAGTAGTTTTGTTAAAGACGAGTCAGGAGGGCAGATTATGCTATTGTGAGCGCTCATAGTGTTGTAGAAGCAAAACCTTTGCTCCCTAACAAGCCCAGAGGGCTGAGCTAATAGCCCTAACTTGAGCCTTAACGTGAGGGAAAGAAAAAAGTATAAATATGTACACATATCAAAATATGCCTGCCTTGTTTTACACGCCCATGGTATCTGGAAAGAAAGAGGACTCCCTGTAAAATACGGGGCTGAGATTTTACATCTCACAGAAACGGTTCAAAAACCAAAACACATCTAGATTCCCTGGCCAAGGTGGTACCTGACAAACAACTGACCCTCGATTATCTACTGGCAGAACAAGGAGGGGTCTGTGCAATTGCCAGTACTTCTTGTTGCACACACATCAACACCTCTTCCCAGGTAGAAACCAACATTGAGAAAATTCGACAAGCCACCTGGCTTCAGTGGTCAATTAACCACCAATCCTTGCTATTCAACATGGGCGGGGAAATTGAAAACTGGTTCTCTAGTTGGTTCTCTTCGATCCCACAGGGTATAAAAAACTTTCTGGCAGGAGGTTTTCATTTTCTCATAATCCTTTTCAGTCATGCTGATTTATGCTATATTTCACCCAGTGCTCCGTTGTCTTCCCTACTGGTGTAAACCTGTGACTAAGACTTTTCAGTCCAACAAGGAGACCTGGGACCACTAGGTCCAGACCTTCCATTCTAAAAATAGAGAATCATGTTAAACTTTAACCCTGAGATTAACAAAAATATACACCCAAGCAGAATGGCTTCTTGGCAGGGGTGACATCACCTCCCCTGTCTGGTCAACAGTTAAGGAAGCTCCCCCAACGTTACCCTGGTTCCTTCCCTTTCTAGGCCCTTTAATGGCTGCTGGTGTTCTCCTTTTTAGCCCTTGTTTAACCTTTAGGTTAAGTTTGTGTCTTCTAGGCTCCAACAGTTTGAAGTAAAGCTTGTGATGGTTCAAGAAATTCAACCCATATCGGCGCAAAGTGGCCCAGGTCCCTACAGGTCCTTGGAACAGTCAGCGAGGGACTTCTACACCTCTAGGGTAGGCTAGGGTCTGCGGCCCCTGTCCAGCAGGAAGAAGTTTCAGAAGAAGAGATCTTCAGCTCGTTACCCCTTAAGAGTAAGGGTGTAGTGTCTCTCGGGGGGAATGAGATAGGCTGGGACCCGGGACATTTTGCTGCAGTGCTTACACCTGGACAGACATCTCCTTGAGCAACAAAATACGAAGAAACTATAAGGGACTAAAAATAACTGCATGCATGTGCAGTTGGGGCAAATTATGGACAAAAGATACAAAAAGACAAAAAAGAAAACAAAAAACAGCCCAACTGCCAGTTCTGAAGAGCTGGGAGCAAAAACAGGGTGTTGGGAGCAAAAGCAGAGTACTGCACATGCCCCCTGCACTCACCACCACCAAACGGGTGGGCAAAACACCTAAGCCACCCCTCCGGCCTGACCCCTGGACACACCCCACCCTCACCCCACATAGAACCAGCTCGCCCCCAATCAGGCAGTGAGCAAGGGAACCTGTTACTAGTTTTCGCTGCCCCCTGCTGCAGCAGGGGCCCCAATAAAGCCTTGCCTGAATTTCTTGTCTGGCCTCTAGTCAATTTCTATTGATTAGGGAAGGCTAAGAACCCTGGTTGGTATCAATAATAACAACAGCACTGCTGTTAGTGATGATGGTACAAAGGTATTACCTTGCTTATTCTGCTCTTGAAAGCATACTGTTTGCTTCATATGCGTTAGCTCGTTCAATAGTCAAATAACCCAAGACACAAGTTGTTTATTCTTGTTTATAAAGGAAACTGAGGTTCAGAGAGGCTAAGGAATTTGCTCAAGGTACATGACGTGATACAACACTAAGACTATGAGAAGTTCAGGTATATTGTAATCTAGAGCCACCACTGAAAAATTATGGAAAGAAGTATATCTAAAAAGCTAACAGATAAATTAAAATGAACTCTTAAGAACATTTTTAATCCAAAAAGAAGGCAAGAAAGAAGAAAGGAACAAGAAGGGGGGGAGGGACAAACAAAACACGTAGTATGATGGTAGACCTAAAGTTCAATCATATAAATGAAAGGCAGAAAGTGTCCAGTGGATTAAAAAAAAAAGCAAGGCCAAACTATATGTTCTATAAGAATCATGCTTTTAATGTAAAGACAGATGGAAAAGTAAGTGGATGGAAAAAATATTTCATAACTGGTAAACATAAGAAGCTTGGAGGGTACTATTACTATCAGATAAAGCAGACTTCAAGACAGAGTATTACTAAAGGGTGATCATAATGGGGTTAATTTGGGGAGACAAACATGTATGTGCCTAGTAACAGAGCTTCCAAATAGACAAAGCAAAAATGGACACATTTAAAGAAAGACAAGACAAACCCACAAGCACAGTTGAAGATTTTAACATCTTCTCTCAGCAATTGATAGAACTAGACAAAAATTCAATCAAGATATATAAAATATGAACACCACTATTAACCACCTTGATCTGACATTGATAGAACATTTCACCAGGACTTCCCTGGCAGTCCAGTGGTTAAGACTCCACACTCCCAGTGTATGGGACATGGGTTTGATCCCTGGTTAGGGAACTAAGATCCCACATGCCACACAGCACAGCCAAAAAAACAAAAAAAATTTTTTTCCACTAATAGCTGTGGAATATACATTCTTTTCAAATGCACATAGCACATTCAACAGAATAGATATATGCTGGGCCATAGAAGTTTGTTTAGAAAGACTGAAATCGTACAGAGTGTTCCCTGACCACAATAGAATCAAATTAGAAGTCGGTAACAAGATAACTGTAGTATAAGCATCTGACTGCTGAATTTTTTTAAATTGTAATGCAGGTGCCTGGCTTAAGCTTTTGCCACTGAGGCATCCATCTAAAAGACAGGTATCCAAATAACAGGAGACCCTACCTGTGACCACTGAGTCGGTGGGTCATGCCTGGACCGTGTGTCCTGACCCAGACAAGTGAAATGGCACCATGAAAGGGGTAAATACAGTGGAGGCGTCAGGTCTCTGTGTCACCACTTGACTCACTGGTATTGGCTCTTCCTCCCCTGACCCAATGGGATATATCATGGGTCCAACCCCTGGTGCAATGTTGCTAAAAAATTAATAGACCAATATGAACGTCCTAAACATCTGGTGCCAGCTTCTCCTAAGAACCCTGCAGAGGTGCACCAGCTCCTTGATAAACTCAGAACCTCCAACGAAGCATCCTGTGCTGCCGCACACCAGCATGCCAGGCCCTTATGTTCCACTCCAGAGGCCGAGGAGCTGTTCCCAAAGACCCTGTGAATACTGTGCTAGTGGGAGCAGACCCCAGCCCCAGCAAGGTCAGCTGGGGCACCGTGGAGAGGAGAGCAGCCGCTTACAAAGAGGGCTCACAGGGACGTCATCCACAGACATCCAGTAACAACGCATAAGATGAAGGTAACGGGAGAGAATCACAAAGTAGAAACAGATCAGAAACTGTACCTTAACTGAAATTCAAACCTTCCTGTAAGATTTTGGGAGACAGGATCAAGATGGCAGAGGAGGAGGACAGGAAGCTCACCTTCTCCCACAGAAACATTAAAAATACATCTACAAGTGGAACAGTTCACACAGAACATCTACTGAACACCAACAGAAGACCTCAGACTTCCAAAAGGGCAAGAGAACCTCCACATAACCAGACAAAAGGAAAAAGAAAAAGGAGTTGGGATGGGGCCACCGCCCAAGGGAGGGAGCTGTGAAGGAGGAAAGGTTCCCACCTCCTGGGAAGCCTCCTCACTGCAGGGAGATCAGCCTGGATGGAGGGGGAGCTTTGGAGCCTAGAAGGCGAGTGCAGCAACTGGTTTGCAGAAGGCAAGATGGAGAATAACCTGCACAGAAGGTCAGCACCACTGCCCTGCGCTCCCCACCCTGAGACCCCCGTCTGTTGGTGCAGGTGGGGGCTGGGTGCTGACGTTCAGGCTTCAGAGGTCAAACCCAGGGAGAGGACTGGGGTTGGCTGCCCAGAGACAGCCTGAAGAGGCTGGACTGTGGCAACTGAGGGTGTACTCAGAAGAAGCCTGGGCCCACCAGAGAGGCAAGGTACCATTACTGGGGGGCACATGAGGAGAGGGGCAGGACCACCGTAAGAGCTTCTTTCCTGTGAGCCCTCCCACACAACAGGACACTGCCTACAGGAGCTTCGGGGGTGAGTGCAAGTTGATGCCACCATCGTGGGCTGCAGAGGTGGGCACAGGCCACTGCTACAAGACCCATAATCAGGTACCAAGCACTGCCCCTGCTGTCCTCAGAGTGTGCAGACAGCAGCTGCACATACAAGACCCGTGAGCAGGCAGCAAGGCCTCCGCCCCCACCATCCTGGGAGCACGCAAGGGCCGCTGCACCTGCACACCCCATATCAAGAAGGTAACAGCCAGCACACACTGAGGAAAGAGACAGCAAGCATCCGAACTAAAAGCAGCCCCTCGATTTCAGGAAAGATGGCAGAGTAGAAGGGCCTGAGCTCCCCTCCCCTCACGAAGACACTCAAATCACAACTAACTGCTGAACAACCATCTACAAAAAAGACTGGAACCTACCAAAAAAGATATTTTACATTCAAAGACAAAGAGGAAGCCACAACGAGACAGGAGGAGGGGCACTTGAGCAACATAATCAAATCCCACACCCGCAGGGAGGGTGACCCACAAACTGGAAAATATTTATATCACAGAGGTTCTCCCACAAGAGTGAGAGTTCTGAGCCCCCCAGCAGGCTCCCCAGCCTAAGGTCTGGCATCAGGAGAAGTAACCCCCAGAGCATTTGGCTTTGAAGGCCAGCAGGGCTTGAGTGTAGGAGCTCCACAGGACTAGGGGAAACAGAGACTCCACTCTTGGAGGGAGCACACAAGCTTACACATACACTGGGGTCCAGCACAAATCAGTAACTCCACAGAAGCCTGGGCTGGACCTACCTACGCATCTTGGAGGGTCTCCTGGGGAGGGGGAGGTTGGCTGTGGCTCACAGTGAGGGCAAAGACACTGGTGGCAGAGAGGCCCCCGAGAAAACTGATGGGTGTGAGGCCTCCCAGAGGTCGCCATTTTGGCATCAAGACTTGGCCCTACCCAACAGCCTACAGGCTCCAGTGCTGGAACACCTCTGGCCAAACAACCAGCAGGATAGGAACACAGCCCCACCCAACAGCATACAGGCTGCCTAAAGCTGTTCTGAGCTCTTGACATGGCCCTGCACGTGAGATGGACAAGACCCAGCCCACCCACCAGTGAGCGGGCACCAGTCCCTCCCACCAGGAAGCCTGCACAAGCCTCAGGACCAACCTCACCCACCAGGGGGCGGACTCAAGAAACAAGAGGAGCTACAATCCTGCAGTCAGAGGAAAGGAGACCACAAACACAGAAAGTGAGACAAAATGAGACTGCAGACAAATACATTCCGGACAAAGGAACAAGAGAAAAACCCACAAGAACAACTAAATGACGTGGACATAGGCAAGTTACCTGAAAAAGAATTTAGAGTAATGATAGTAAAGATGATCCAAGATCTCAGAAAAAAGAATGGAGTCACAAGAGATGTTTAACAAAGAGCTAGAAGATTTAAGGAACACACAAACAGAAATGAACAGTACAATAACTGGAATGAAAAATACACTAGAAGGAATCAATAGCAGAATAATTGAGGCAGAAGAATGAATAAGTGAGCTGGAAGACAGAATGGTGGAAATCACTGCCATGGAACAGAATAAAGAAAAAGGAATGAAAAGAAATGAGGACAGTCTCAGAGACCTCTGGGACAATATTAAATGCACCAACATTGGCATTATAGGGGTCCCAGAAGGAGAGAGAGACAGAGGGCCTAAGAAAATATTTGAAGAGATTATAGTTGAAAACTTCCCTAACATGAGAAAGGAAACACTCACTCAAGTCCAGGAAGTGCAGAGAGTCCCAGGCAGGATAAACCCAAGGAGGAACATGTCAAGACACATATTAATCAAACTGACAAAAATTAAAGACAAAGAGAAAATAGTAAAAGCAACAAGGAGAAGTAACAAATAACATACAAGGGAATCCCCATAAGGTTATCAGCTGATTTTTCAGCAGAAACTCTGCAGGCCAGAAGGGAGGGAGTGGCACGATATATGAAATCATGAAAGGGAAAGGGAAAGTGATGAAAGGGAAAAACCTACAACCAAGAATACCCAGCAAGGCTCTTGTTCAGATTCGACAGAGAAATCAAAAGCTTTACAGACAGGCAAGAGCTAAGAGAATTCAGCACCACCAACCCAGCTTTACAACAAATCCTAAAGGAACTTCTCTAGGTGGAAAAGAAAAGCCCACACCTAGAAACCAGAAAATTATGAATGGGAAAGCTCACTGGCAGAGGCAAATATAAAGTAAAGGTAGGAAATCATCCACACTCAAATATGATATTAAAACAAGCAATCATGAAAAGAGGAGAGTACAAATGCAGGATACTGGAAATTAAGAGACCAGCAACTTAAAATAATCTTGTACATATATAAACTGCTATATAAAAACTGCACAGGAACCACAAACCAAAAATCTACAATTGATTTCTACAAAAAAGAAAAAGGAATCCAAACACAATACTAAAGATAGACATCAAATCACAAGAGAACAAAAGAGGAATGGAAGCAAAAAGACCTTCAGAAACAAATTCAAAACAATTAACAAAATGCCAGTAAGAAGATACATATTGATAATTACCTTAAATGTAAATGGATTAAATGCTCCAACCAAAAGACATAGACTGGCTGAATGGATACCAAAACAAGACCTGTATATATGCTGTCTACAAGAGACCCACTTCAGATCTAGGGACACATAAAGACTGAAAGTGAGGGGATGGAAAAAAGTATTCCATGCAAATGGAAATCAAAACAAAGCTGGAGTAGCAATTTTCATATCAGATAAAATAGATTTTAAAATAAAGACTGTTACAAGAGACACAGAAGGACACTACCTAATGATCAAGGGATCAATCCAAGAAAAAGATATAACAATAATAAATATATAGGCACCCAACATAGGAGCACCTCAATACATAAGGCAACTGCTAACAGCTATGAAAGAGGAAATCAACAGTAACACAATAATAGTGGGGGACTTTAACACCTCACTTACACCAATGGACAGATCACACAAAATGAAAATAAATAAGGAAACAGAAGCTTTAAATGACACAATAGACCAGATAGATTTAATTGATATTTATAGGACATTCCATCCAGAACCAGCAGATTACACTTTCTTCTCAAGTGCACATGGAACATTCTCCAGGAGAGATCATATATTGGGTCACAAATCAAGCAACAGTAAATTTAAGAAAGCTGAAATCATATCAAGTATCTTTTCTGACCACAACACTATGAGATTAGAAATGAATTACAAGGAAAAAAACTTAAAAAACACAAACACATGGAGGCTAAACAATACGTTACTAAATAACCAAGAGATCACTGAAGAAATCAAAGAGGAAATCAAAAAATACCTAGAGACAAATGACAATGAAAACACGATGATCCCAAACCTATGGGATGCAGCAAAAGCAGTTCTAAGAGGGAAGTTTATAGCTATACAAGCCTACCTCAAGAAACAAGAAAAATCTCAAATAAACAATCTAACCTTACACCTAAAGGAACTAGAAAAAGAAGAACAAACAAAACCAAAGTTAGCAGAGGAAAGAAATCATAAAGATCAGAGCAGAAATAAATGAAACAGAAACAAAGAAAACAATAGCAAGGATCAATAAAACTAAAAGCTGGTTCTCGGAGAAGATAAACAAAATTAATAAACCATTAGCCAGACTCATCAAGAAAAAAGGGGAGAGGACTCAAATCAATAAAATTAGAAATGAAAGAGAAGAAGTTACAACAGACACCGCAGTAATACAAAGCATCCTAAGAGACTACTACAAGCAACTCTATGCCAATAAAATGGACAACCAGGAAGAAATGGACAAACTCTTAGAAAGGTATAAGCTTCCAAGACTGAACCAGGAAGAAATAGAAAATATGAACAGACCAATCACAAGTAATGAAATTGAAATGTGATTAAAAATCTTCCAACAAACAAAAGTCCAGGACCAGATAGCTTCACAGGTGAATTCTATCAAACATTTAGAGGAGAGCTAACACCTATTCTTCTCAAACTCTTGCAAAAATTTGCAGAGGAAGGAACACTCCCAAACTCATTCTATGAGGCCACCATCACCCTGATACCAAAACCAGACAAAGACATTACAAAAAAAGAAAATTACTGGGCTTCCCTGGTGGCGCAGTGGTTGAGAGTCTGCCTGCCGATGCAGGGGACGCGGGTTCGTGCGCCAGTCCAGGGGGATCCCACGTGCCGTGGAGCGGCTGGGCCTGTGATCCATGGCCGCTGAGTCTGTGCGTCCGGAGCCTGTGCTCCACAACGGGAGAGGCCACGACAGTGAGAGGCCCGCGTACCACAAAAAAAAAAAAAGAAAAGAAAATTACAGACCAATATCACTGATAAATATAGATGCAAAAATCCTCAACAAAATACTAGCAAACAGGGCCTCCCTGGTGGCGCAAGTGGTTGAGAGTCCGCCTGCCGATGCAGGGGATACGGGTTCGTGCCCCGGTCTGGGAGGATCCCATATGCCGCGGAGCAGCTGGGCCCGTGAGCCATGGCTGCTGAGCCTGCGCGTCCAGAGCCTGCGCGTCCGGAGCCTGTGCTCCGCAACGGGGGAGGCCACAACAGTGAGAGGCCCGCATACCGCAAAAAAAAAAAAAAAAAAAAAAAAAATACTAGCAAACAGAATCCAACAACACTTTTTTTTTTTTTTTTTTTTTTTTTTTTTGCGGTATGTGGGCCTCTCACTGTTGTGGCCTCCCCCGTTGCGGAGCACAGGCTCCGGACGCGCAGGCCCAGCGGCCATGGCTCACGGGCCCAGCCGCTCCGCGGCATATGGGATCCTCCCAGACCGGGGCACGAACCCGTATCCCCTGCATCGGCAGGCGGACTCTCAACCACCGCGCCACCAGGGAGGCCCCCAACAACACTTTAAAAGGATCATACACCATGATCAAGTGGGATTTATCCCAGGTATGCAAGGATTCAATATACGTAAATCAATCAATGTGATAAACCATATTAACAAATTGAAGAATAAAACCATGTGATCATCTCAATAGATGCAGAAAAAGCTTTTTGACAAAATTGAACACCCATTTATGATAAAAACTCTCTAGAAAGTGGGCATAGAGGAACCTACCTCAACATAATAAAGGCCATATACGACAAACCCACATCAAACATCATTCTCAATGGTGAAAAACTGAAAGCATTTCCACTAAGATCAGGAACAAGACAAGGATGTCCACTCTCATCACTATTATTCAACATAGTTTTGGAAGTCCTAGCCATGGCAATCAGAGAAGAAAAAGAAATTAAAGGAATACAAATTGGAAAAGAAGAAGTAAAACTGTCAGTGTTTGCCGATGAAGTGATACTATACATAGAAAATCCTAAAGGTGCTACCAGAAAACTACTAGAGTTCATCAATGAATCTGATAAACTTGCAGGATACAAAATGAATACACAGAAATTTGTTGCATTCCAATACACCACCAACAAAAGATCAGAAAAATTAAGAAAACGATTCCATTTACCATCTCATCAAAAAGAATAAAATACCTAGAAATAAACCTATCTAAGGAGGCAAAAGACCTGTACTCTGAAAACTATAAGATGCTAATGAAAGAAATCAAAGATGACAGAAACAGATGGAGACATATAACTTGTTCTTCAATTAGAAGCATCAATACTGTCAAATTGACTATATTACACAAAGCAATCTACAGATTCAATGCAGTCCCTAACAAATTACCAATGGCATTTTTTACAGAATTAGAACAGAAAATTTTACCATTTGTATGGAAACACAAAAGACCCTGAATAGCCAAAGCAATCTTGAGAAAGAAAAACGGAGCTGGAGGAATCAGGCTCCCTGACTTGAGACATTACTACAAAGCTACTGTAATCAAACCACTATGGTACTGGCACAAAAACAGAAATATAAATCAATGGAACAGGATAGGAACTCCAGAGATAAGCCCATGCACCTATGGTCAACTAATCTATGACAAAGGAAGCAAGAATATACAATGGACAAAATACAGGCTCTTCAATAAGTGGCACTGGGAAAGCTGGACAGCTATATGTAAAAGAATGAAATTAGGACACCCCCTAACACCATACACAAAAACAAACTCAAAGTTGATTAAAGACCTAAATGTAAGGCCAGATACTATGAAATTCTTATAGGAAAACATAGGCAGAACACTCTCTGACATAAATCACAGCAATACTTTTTTTGATCCACCTCCTAGAGGAATGAAAATAAAAACCACAATTAACAAATGGGACCTAATTAAACTTAAAAAGCTTTTGCACAGGGATTTCCCTGGTGGTCCAGTGGCTAAGATTCTGCACTCCCAATGCAGGGGGCCCAGGTTCAATCCCTGGTGAGGGAACTAGATCCTACATGCCCCAACTAAGAGTTTGCATGCTGCAACTAAAGATCCCGCATGCCGCAACTAAAGGTTCCGCATGCCGCAACTAAAAAGATCCCGCATGCCGCAACTAAAAAGATCCTGCATGCCACAACTAAAAGATCCCACATGCAGCAACAAAGATCCTGTGTGCTGCAACTAAGACCCAGAGCAGCCAAATTAATTTTTTTAAATTATTTATTTATTTAAAAAAAAAAAAAACTTTTGCACAGCAAAGGAAACCATAAACAAAACGAAAAGAGAACCCACAGAATGGGAGAAAATATTTGCAAATGAAGCAACCAACAAGGGATTAATCTCCAAAATACATAAACAGCTCATGCAGCTCAACATCAAAAAAAAACAAACAACCCAATCCAAAAATTGGTGAAAGATCTAAATAGATATTTCTCCAAAGAAGACATACAGATGGTCAAAAAGCAGACGAAAAGATGCTCAACATCGCTAATTATCAGAAAAATGCAAATCAAAACTACAATGACATATCACCTCACACCAGTCAGGATGGCCATCATCAAAAAATCTACAAACAATAAATGCTAGAGAGGGTGTGGAAACAGGGAACCATCCTACACTGTTGGTGGGAATGTAAACTGGTACAACCATATGGATAACAGTATGGAAGTTCCTTAAAAAACTAAATGTGATCCAGCAATCCCACTCCTGGGCATTGACAGATGAATGGATAAAGAAGATGTGGTATACATATATACAACGGAACATTACCCAACCATTAAAAAGAATGAAGTAATGCCATTTGCATCAACATGGATGGACCTAGATATTATCATACAGGGACTTCCCTGGTGGTCCAGTGGTAAGACTCCGCGCTCTCAATGCAGGAGGCCCAGGTTTGATCCCTGGTCAAGGAACTAGGTTCCACATGCATGCCGCAACTAAGAAGTCTGCATGTCACAACTAAGAAGACCACCTGCCACAATAAAGATCCTGTGTGCCACAACTAAAACCTGGTGCAGCCAAAATAAATACATACATATATACATACATAAATAAATTTTAAAAAAATTTCATACTAAGTAACCCAAATAAAGATAAATATCATATGAGAGACCTTCAAGATGGTGGAAGAGTAAGATGTGGAGATCACCTTCCTCCCCCCAAATACATCAGAAATACATCTACATGTGGAACAACCCCACAGAACGCCTACTGAACACTGGCAGAAGATCTCAGACCTCCCAAAAGGCAAGAAACTCCCCACGCACCTGGGTAGGGCAAAAGAAAAAAGAAAAAAGAGACAAAAGAATAGGGATGGGACCTGCACCAGTGGGAGGGAGCTGTGAAGGAGAAAAGTTTCCACACACTAGGAAGCCCCTTCACTGGCAGAGACAGGGGGTGGCAGGGGGAAAGCTTCAGAGCCACGGAGGAGAGCACAGCAACAGGGGTGTGGAGGGCAAAGCGGAGAGATTCCCGCACAGAGGATTGGTGCCGACCAGCGCTCACCAGCCCGAGAGGCTTGTCTGCTCACCCGCTGGGGCGGGCGGGGGCTGGGAGCTGAGGCTCGGGCTTCGGTCGGATCCCAGGGAGAGGACTGGGCTTGGCTGCCTGAACACAGCCTGAAGGGGGCTAATGTGCCACAGCTAGCCGGGAGGGAGTCCAGGAAAAGGTCTGGACCTGCCTAACAGGCAAGAGACCATTGTCTTGGGGTGCTCGAGGAGAGGTGATTCAGAGCACTGCCTAAATGGGCTCCAGAGACGGGCGCAAGCCGTGGCTATCAGCACGGACACCAGAGACGGGCATGAGACACTAAGGCTGCTGCTGCAGCCACCAAGAAGCCTGTTGCAAGCACAGGTCACTATCCGCACATCCCCTCCTGGGAGCCTGTGCAGCCCGCCACTGCCAGGGTCCCGTGATCCAGGGACAACTTCCCCGGGAGAACACACGGCGCGCCTCAGGCTATTGCAACGTCACACTGACCTCTGCCGCCACAGACTCGCCCCGCACTCCATACCCCTCCCTTCCCCCGGCCTAAGTGAGCCAGAGCCCCCTAATCAACTGCTACTTTAACCCCGTCTTGTCTGAGTGAAGAACAGACGCCCTCAGGAGACCTACACGCAGAGGAGGGGGCTGAAGCCAAAGCTGAACCACAGGAGCTGTGCAAACAAAGAAGAGAAAGGGGAATCTCTCCCAGCAGCCTCAGGAGCAGTGGATTAAATCTGCACAATCAACTTGATGTACCCTGCATCTGTGGAATACCTGAATAGACAACGAATCATCCCAAAATTGAGGTGGTGGACTTTGGGAGCAAAAATAATTTTTTTTCTTTTTCTCTTTTTGTGAGTGTGTATGTGTATGCTTCTGTGTGTGATTTCATCTGTATAGCTTTGCTTTTACCATTTGTCCTAGGGTTCTGTCTGCCCGTTCTTCTTGTTTTTTTTTTTTTTTTAAGTATAATTTTTAATGCTTGTTATCATTAGTGGATTTGTTTTCTGGTTTGGTTGCTCTCTTCTTTCTTTTTTATTAAAAAAATTTTTTTATTACCTTTTAACTTTAATTTTTAATAATTATTTTTTACTTTAATAACTTTATTTTATTCTTTCTTTCTCCCTTTCTCTCTTTCTTTCTCCCTTTTCTTCTGAGCCGTGTGGCTGACAGGCTCTTGGTGCTCTGGCCGGGTGTCAGGCCTGTGCCTCTGAGGTGGGAGAGCCGAGTTCAGGACACTGGTCCACCAGAAACCTCCCAGCTCCACATAATATCAAACAGTGAAAGCTCTCCCAACGATCTCCATCTCAACGCTAAACCCAGCTCCACTCAATGACCAGCAAGCTACAGTGCTGGACACCCTATGCCAGAAAACTAGCAAGACAGGAACACAACCCCACTGATCAGCAAACAGGCTGCCTAAAATCACAATAAGGTCACAGACACCCCAAAACACACCATCAGACGTGGACCTGCCCACCAGAAATACAAGATCCAGCCTCATCTACCAGAACACAGGCACTAGTCCCCTCCACCAGGAAGCCTACACAACCCACTGAACCAACCTTAGCCACTGGGGGCAGACACCAACAACAACAGGAACTACGAACCTGCAGCCTGTGAAAAGGAGACCCCAAACATAGTAAGTTAAGCAAAATGAGAAGACAGAGAAACACGCAGCACATGAAGGAGCAAGGTAAAAACCCACCAGACCAAACAAATGAAGAGGAAATAGGCAGTCTACCTGAAAAAGAACTCAGAGTAATGATAGTAAAGATGATCCAAGATCTTGGAAACAGAATGGAGAAAACACAAGAAACATTTAACAAGTACCTAGAAGAACTAAAGACCAAACAAACAATGATGAACAACACAAGAAATGAAATTTAAAATTCTCTAGAAGGAATCAATAGCAGAATAACAGGCAGAAGAACAGATAAGTGACCAGGAAGATAAAATAGTGGAAATAACTACTGCAGAGCAGAAGAAAGAAAAAAGAATGAAAAGAATTGAGGACAGTCTCAGAGACCTCTGGGACAACACTAAATGCACCAACATTCGAATTATAGGGGTCCCAGAAGAAGAAGAGAAAAAGGGACTGAGAAAATATTTGAAGAGATTATAGTTGAAAACTTCCCTAATAAGGGAAAGGAAATAGTTAATCAAGTCCAATAAGCAGAGAGAGTCCCATACGGGATAAATTCAAGGAGAAACACGCCAAGACACATATTAATCAAACTATCAAAAATTAAAGACAAAGAAAAAATATTAAAAGCATCAAGGGAAAAACAACAAATAACATATAAGGGAATCCCCATAAGGTTAACAGCTGATTTTTCAGTAGAAACTCTGCAAGCCAGAAGGGAGTGGCAGGACATATTTAAAGTGATGAAAGGGAAAAACCTACAACCAAGATTACTCTACCCAGCAAGGATCTCATTCCGATTCGATGGAGAAATTAAAACCTTTACAGACAAGCAAAAGCTAAGAGAATTCAGCACCACCAAACCAGCTTTACAACAAATGCTAAAGGAACTTCTCTAGGCAGGAAACACAAGAGAAGGAAAAGACCTACAACAACAAACCCAAAACAATTAAGAAAATGGTAATAGGAACATACATATCGATAATTACCTTAAATGTAAATGGATTAAATGCTCCAACCAAAAGACATAAACTGGCTGAATGGATACAAAAACAAGACCCATATATTTGTCTATAAGAGACCCACTTCAGACCTAGGGACACATACAGACTGAAAGTGAGGGGATGGGAAAAGATGTTCCATGCAAATGGAAATCAAAAGAAAGCTGGAGTAGCAATTCTCATATCAGACAAAATAGACTTTAAAATAAAGACTATTATAAGAGATAAAGAAGGACACTACATAATGATCAAGGGATCAATCCAAGAAGAGGATATAACAATTGTAAATATTTATGCAGTAAACACTGGAGCACTTCAATACATAAGGCAAATGCTAACAGCCATAAAAGGGGAAATCGACAGTAACACAATCATAGTTGGGGACTTTAACACCCCACTTTCACGAATGGACAGATCATCCAAAATGAAAATAAATAAGGAAACACAAGCTTTACATGATACATTAAACAAGATGGACTTAATTGATATTTATAGGACATTCCATCCAAAAACACTTTCTTCTCAAGTGCTCATGGAACATTCTCCGGGATAGATCATATCTTGGGTCACAAATCAAGCCTTGATAAATTTAAGAAAATTAAAATCATATCAAGTATCTTTTCCGACCACAACGCTATGAGATTAGATAATAATTACAGGAAAAAATCTGTAAAAAATACAAACACATGGAGGCTAAACAATACACTACTTAATAACCAAGAGATCACTGAAGAAATCAAAGAGGAAATCAAAAAATACCTAGAGACAAATGACAATGAAAACACGACGACCCAAAACCTATCAGATGCAGCAAAAGCAGTTCTAAGAGGGAAGTTTATAGCAATACAGTTCTACCTTAAGGAACAAGAAACATCTCAAATAAACAATCTAAACTTACACTTAAAGCAATGAGAAGAACAAAAAAAAAAACCCCAAAGTTAGCAGAAGGAAAGATATCATAAAGATCAGATCAGAAATAAATGAAAAAGAAATGAAGGAAACAATAGCAAAGATCAATAAAACTCAAAACTGGTTCTTTGAGAAGATAAACAAAATTGATAAACCATTATCCAGACTCATCAAGAAAAAAAGGGAGAAGACTCAAATCAATAGAATTAGAAATGAAAAAGGAGTAACAACTGACACTGCAGAAATACAAAGGATCCTGCTAGATTTCACTACAAGCAACTATATGCCAATAAAATGGACAACCTGGAAGAAATGGACAAATTCTTAGAAAAGCACAACCTTCCGAGACTCAACCAGGAAGAAACAGAAAATATAAACAGACCGATCACAAGCACTGAAACTGAGACTGTGATTAAAAATCTTCCAACAAACAAAAGCCCAGGACCAGATGGCTTCACAGGCGAATTCTATCAAGCATTTAGAGAAGAGCTAACACCTATCCTTCTCAAACTCTTCCAACATATAGCAGAGGGAGGAACACTCCCAAACTCATTCTACGAGGCCACCATCACCCTGATACCAAAACAAGACAAAGATGTCACAAAGAAAGAAAACTACAGGCCAATATCACTGATGAACATAGATGCAAAAATCCTCAATAAAATAGTAGCAAACAGGATCCAACAGCACATTAAACGGATCATACACCATGATCAAGTGGGATTTATCCCAGGGATGCAAGGATTCTGCAATATATGCAAATCAATCAACGTGATACACCATATTAACAAATTGAAGAATAAAAACCATATGATCATCTCAATAGATGCAGAAAAAGCTTTTGACAAAATTCAACACCCATTTATGATAAAAACCCTCCAGCAAGTAGGCATAGAGGGAACTTATCTCAACATAATAAAGGCCATATATGACAAACCCACAGCCAACATCATCCTCAATGGTGAAAAACTGAAACCGTTTCCACTAAGATCAGGAACAAGACAAGGTTGCCCACTCTCACCACTATTATTCAACACAGTTTTGGAAGTTTTAGCCACAGCAATCAGAGAAGAAAAAGAAATAAAAGGAATCCAAATCGGAAAAGAAGAAGTAAGGCTGTCACTGTTTGCAGATGACATGATACTATATAGAGAGAATCCTAAAGATGCTACCAGAAAACTACTAGAGCTAATCAGTGAATTTGGTAAAGTAGCAGGATACAAAATTAACACACAGAAATCTCTTGCATTCCTAAACACTAGTGATGAAAAATCTGAAAGAGAAATTAAGGAAACACCCACATTTACCACTGCAACAAAAAGAATAAAATACCTAAAAATAAACCTACCTAAGGAGACAAAAGACCTGTATGCAGAAAACTATGACACTGATGAAAGAAATTAAAGATGATACAAACACATACAAATCCATGTTCTTGGATTGGAAGACTCAACATTGTGAAAAGGACTATACTACCCAAAGCAATCTACAGATTCAATGCAATCCCTATCAAACTACCAATGGCATTTTTCACAGAACTAGAACAAAAAATTTCACAATTTGTATGGAAACACAAAAGATCCCATATAGTCAAAGGAATCTTGAGAAAGAAAAATGGAGCTGGAGGAATCAGGCTCCCAGACATCGGACTATACTACAAAGCTACAGTAATCAAGACAGTATGGTACTGGCACAAAAACAGAAATATAGATCAGTGGATAGAAAGCCCAGAGATAAACCCACACACATATGGTCACCTTATTTTTGATAAAGGAAGCAAGGATATACAATGGAGAAAAGATAGCCTCTTCAATAAGTGGTGCTGGGAAAACTGGACAGCTACATGTAAAAGAATGAAATTAGAACACTCTCTAACACCATACTCAAAAATAAACTCAAAATGGATTAAAGACCTAAATGTAAGGCCAGACACTATAAAATTCTTAGAGGAAAACATAGGCAGAACACTCTGTGACATAAATCACAGCAAGATCCTTTTGGACCCACCTCCTAGAGAAATGGAAATAAAAACAAAAATAAACAAATGGGACCTAATGAAACTTCAAAGCTTTTTCACAGCAAAGGAAACCAATAACAAGATGAAAACCTCAGAATGGGAGAAAATATTTGCAAATGAAGCAACTGACAAAGGATTAATCTCTGAAATATACAAGCAACTCATGCAGCTCAATATCAAAAAAAAAAAAAACAACCCAATCCAAAAATGGGCAGAAGACCTAAACAGACATTTCTCCAAAGAAGATATACAGACTGACAACAAACATGTGAAAGGATGCTCAACATCACTAATCATTAGAGAAATGCAAATCAAAACTATAATGAGGTATCACCTCACACTGGTCAGAATGGCCATCATCAAAAAATCTACAAACAATAAATGCTGGAGAGGGTGTGAAGAAAAGAGAACCCTCTTGCACTGTTGGTGGGAATGTAAATTGATACAGCCACCATGGAAAACAGTATGGAGGCTCCTCAAAAAACTAAAAACAGAACTACCATATGACCCAGCAATTCCAACACTGGGCATATACCCTGAGAAAACCATAATTTAAAAAGAGACATGTACCACAATATTTACTGCAGCTCTATTTACAATAGCCAGGACATGGAAGCAACCTAAGTGTCCATCCACAGATGAATGGATAAAGAAGATGTGGCACATATATACAATGGAATATTACTCAGCCATAAAAAGAAATGAAATTGAGTTATCTGTAGTGAGGTGGATGGACCTAGAGTCTGTCATACAGAGTGAAGTAAGTCAGAAAGAAAAAAACAAATACCATATTCTAACACATATATATGGAATCTGAAAAAAAAAAAAGGGTGATCAAGAACCTAGGGGCAGGACAGGAATAAAGACGCAGACATAGAGAATGGACCTGAAGACCGGGGAGGGGTAAGGGTAAGCTGGGACGAAGTGACAGAGTGGCATGGACTTATATACACTACCAAATGTAAAACAGATAGCTAGTGGGAAGCAGTCGCATAGCACAGGGAGATCAGCTCAGTGCTTTTTGACCACTTGGAGGGGTGGGATAGAGAGGGTGGGAGGGAGACGCAAGAGGGAGAAGATATGGGGATATATGTATATCTGTATAGCTGATTCACTTTGTTATAAAGCAGAAACTAACACACCATTTTAAAGCAATTATACTCCAATAAAGATGTTAAAATATATATATATATATATAAAATATCACTTATATGTGGAATCTAAAAAATAATAATAATAATACAAATGAACTTATTTCCAAAACAGAGACTCACAGACATGGAAAACAATCTTATGGTTACCAAAGGGGAAAGGGAGGTGGGGTGGGGGATAAATTAGGAGGTTGGGATTAACATATACACACTGCTATATATAAAGCAGTACTCGCTTCGGCAACACATATACTAAAATTGGAACGATACAGAGAAGATTAGCATGGCACCTGCACAAAGACCCACAAATTCAGGAAGTGTTCCATATTTTTGTTCAGAAAACGTAATGAAGATGAAGATTCACCAAACAAGCTCTATACCTATGTTACCTGTGTTACCTATGTTACATGTTACCTATGTTCCTGTCACCACTTTGAAAAATCTACAGTTAATGTGGATGAGCACTAACTGCTGATTGTCAAATAAAGTTATAGAACTGCAAAAAAAAAATAATTAAAATAAAATAACCAACAAGGACCTACTGTATAGCACAGGGAGCTATACTCAATATTTTGTAATAACCTATAAGGGAAAAGAATCTGAAGAAATATATATATATATATATATAATCACTGTGCTGTACAACTGAAACTAACATGATACTGTATCACTAAATCAACTACACTTCAATTTTTTAAAAAACAACAAGAACAACAAAAAAGTCTTAGGAGCTCTGTGCCAGAAATGGGGATGAGGATCAAATATTTATTTCTTATTATAAATCACAGTTTCACAGTTGTCAACCAAGAAATAGTGCAGGAGGTTGCAAATAAGAAACGAGTTTACTGGGCGTCGTAAGAATTGCAATTCAGGAGACACAGATTTAAGTAAAACCAAAAGAGTGTTTCCAGGAAGAGTCACGGCTTACAGAGGCAAAAAGCCACAAAGTTAAAAGTTGCCTGGCAAGAACTGTGATCAACTCTGACACAAGTTGGAAAACATTTGTCCTTAAGGAATCACAAGTTATTTTAGGGTCGGGTCCAGTAGGTAGACAGGCTATCATGAGTTATTTTAGGGTAAGGGTCTGATAAGTATCTTGAGTTTCTGGCAGATGTTCTGAAAGACTCCATTAGGACAGTAAGTGGTCAAAAGGTCAGATTCCATACAGGTTGAGATGTGTATAAGCCACACTTCCTTAATGGCCTCCAGGCTCTCTTAGCAATGGCAACTCCATTTTGCTTTTCCTTTCACATGGTCCACCCCTTGGTCTTCAAACATGAATCCTTTATAACAAAACAATCTTAAAAATCAAAAGATACTGGCACATTACTAGAATCCCATTTAGTTGTTTTTTTTTTTTTTTTGCGGTACGCGGGCCTCCCACTGTTGTGGCCTCTCCCGTTGCGGAGCACAGGCTCCGGACGCGCAGGCTCAGCGGCCATGGCTCACGGGCCTAGCCGCTCCACGGCATATGGGATCTTCCCAGACCGGGGCACGAACCCGTGTCCCCTGCATCGGCAGGCGGACTCTCAACCACTGCGCCACCAGGGAAGCCCCCATTTAGTTATCAATAAGTATCCAGTCCACCAGCATTTCATATGAAAATGTCTACCACAGTGAGGTTGAAACCGAGTGCAGTCAAGAGTTCGATCCCTTAAACACTAACTTGCTTAGTAACATCCCATAACCTGCCCTCACCAATCAAGCTTGTCTTAATTGTTCCTGCAAATTGTATACCCTCCAAGCTTCACATAGCTTAGACACATAGCTTATGGTAAGACTCTTTTAACCACCCCAACAGATAACACCTGTGACACAAGGGTCACTATAGTAACGGTTACTTAGCTTGTTTTTCAGGAACATGGAGTTAGTCTTGCCAAGTTCAAACTGACTGGCACCATGGACCCTCCGGCTGGGCCTGCACAAGTCCAATGGATAACTTTTTTTATGTCAGGGCCAAAATCTCTACCCTCTGATCATGCTACCACCACCATTTTCTGAACATGCACCCCTGAAGAAGCATGTAACTCAGATATGCCTGTACAGAGCAGCCAGTACTTCACCTTTTTCCTGCCTCTAATCAGCTGGAAAGTCAGCTGATAGCTTTCTGGGAGTTTCCCTTGTACATAACTTGTTGCTTTTCCCCTGCTGCTTTTAAGATTCTCTGTCTTTAATTTTTGCCATTTTAATTACAGTGTGTCTTGATGTGATTCTCTTTGGGTTGATTCTGTTTGGGACTCTCTGTACTTCTTGGACCTGAATGTCTGTGTCCTCTCCCAGGTTAGGGAAGTTTTCAGTTACTCTATCTTCAAACACATTCTCGGTCCCTTTCTCTCTCTCTTCTCCTGGGATCTCTATCATGTGAATTTTAGTATGCTTGATGTGGTCCCAAATTCTCTTAAACTGTCCTCATTTCTTTTTACTTTTCCTTTTTTCTGTTCAGCTTCAGTGATTTCCATTACTGTCTTCCAGCTCACTGATCTGTTCCTCTGTCATCTAATCTACTTTTGATTCCTTCTAGTGTATTTTTTATTTCAGTTATTGTATTCTTTAGCTCTGTTTGGTTCTTCTTTGTAAATATAAAGGCTCTTTGTTAAACTTTTCTTTTTTTTTTTTAATTTTTATTTATTTATTTATTTATTTATTTATGGCTGTGTTGGCTCTTCGTTTCTGTGTGAGGGCTTTCTCTAGTTGCGGCAAGTGGGGGCCACTCCTCATCGCGGTGCGCGGGCCTCTCACTATCGCGGCCTCTCGTTGCGGAGCACAGGCTCCAGACGCGCAGGCTCAGTATTTGTGGCTCACGGGGCTAGTTGCTCCGCGGCCTGTGGGATCTTCCCAGACCAGGGCTCGAACCCGTGTCCCCTGCATTGGCAGGCAGACTCTCAACCACTGCGCCACCAGGGAAGCCCCTTTTCACTGTTTTCATCCATTCATCTCTCGAGTTCTCTGATCATCTTTATGATCCTTACCTTGAACTTTTTTTTTGGCTGCATTGGGTCTTCATTGCTGCATGTGGGCTTTCTCTAGTTGCAGCGAGCGGGGGCTACTCCTCTTTGCGGTGCGTGGCCTTTTTTTTAGTTCTTCTTCTGGGGTTTTATCCTGTTCCTTTGTTTAGAACATGTTCCTCTTGTGACATCATTTTGCCTAATTTTGCTGTTTTTATTTCTGTGTATCTGGTACATTGGTATTATTTCCTGATCTTGGAGATGTGGCCTTTTGTAGGAGATGTCCTAAGTCTCCCAGCAGCACACTCCCCTCTGGTCACCAGAGTTACGTGCTCTAGGGGTGCCCCTATGTCCATGAGGGCTGCATGGGTCCTTCTGTTGTAGTGGGTTGACTATGTGGGTGGTCTGGTAGGCAGGGCTGGCCCCTGGTCCAGTTGGTTGCCAGGCCCTCCTTGTGCAGAGACTGCCAGCCATGGTTCCCGGGGCTGGATCACAGGCAGCTGGCGGTGGAAGCCTGGGGGAGGGGGGTCCCAGGGCTACTGCTGGCCCACTGGTGGGCAGAATGGGGTTCTAGGGTGAGTAGCTGTGGGGCTGGGGCTCCCAGGTCCATTGTCAGCCTGCTGGCAGTTAGGGTCAGTTCCCGACATGGCTGGCTGCAGGTTCCGCGATGTCCCAAAGCTGGACTTGGCCCACTGGTGAGTGGGGCTGGAAACTGGAGTGGCTGGCTGAGCAGTGCAAGGTGTCTCAGAGCTGGTGTTGGCTTGCTGGTGGGCACAGCTGGGGGCCAAGAAGCCCTGGGGCTGGTGTGTTAGCTGGGTCCTGACAAGGCCAGCTGCAGAGCTGCAGTGATCCTGGGGCTGGTGCCCACCCACCAGTGGGTGAAACCAAGTCCTGGGGCCAGTACCAGCCCACCAGCATACAGAGTCAGGTCCTGGGATCCCAGAGCTGGTGTCGGCCCACTGGTGGGTGGGGCTGAGGCCCAGGGGGTCCTGGGGCTAGCGCTGGATCGCTGGTGGGTGGATCCAGGTCTCAGGGTCTCTGGCTGCAGGCCCCTGGGGGTCCCTGAGTTTGAACCCAATTTTCATTGTATGTGTGAGGAGATTTTCCCCACACCAAACAACTCAATTCTGAGGCCATCTACCTGGATATATAAGCAGCTTTTGGCAGGAAAGAGCTCTTGGCAGTAAAGAGCTCTCCGCAGGCAGCCCCTTTTGTCTTGTCACTTTAGCTAAGCTATATTCTAACTAACCTTAAGCCAGGCACCCCCATGCTCTACACATCTCCAGCCCAAGCACACCTTTCCTTTTTTTTTCTTAATAAATTTATTTATTTTTGGCTGCGTTGCATCTTCATTGCTGCACGTGGGATTTATCTAGTTGTGTTGAGCAGGAGCTACTCTTTGTTGCGGTGCACGGGCTTCTCATTGCAGTGGCTTCTCTTGCAGAGCACGGGCTCTAGGCACGCGGGCTCAGTAGTTGTGGTGCATGGGCTAAGTTGCTCCGCGGCATGTGGGATCTTCCCAGACCAGGGCTGGAACCCGTGTCCTCTGCATTAGCAGGTGGATTCTTAACCACTGTGCCACCAACTTTCCTAACTTTTGATCACACAATACCGTGCCTAACCTGTTGGTTCTTTCCATAGATCAAAGAAGTAGAAAGGAGGAATAAATAATTAACAGATGACCAGATCGCCTCCCTAGCTTCCCCTTCAGTAATCTCTCAAACTGTGTGAACAAGATAGCATCTAAAGAAAGGTCGACAAGCCTGCATGCAGTGGGAGATGGTGACAAGTCTGATCCCCTATTTCAAAGAGTAACTGAGACCACTTCCCCTTTTCCCTTTAAAAACTTCCATGGCCGATGCTGGGTGCGGGAGGCGTGGGGCTCACGGGCCAGGACGCAGGCGTGGCTACGCGGCTGACACGGCTACTCCCTGGCCTTGGCGCACGCGGCCCGCGAGCCCCACACGGGAGACTGGCGGCCCTCGGCGGGGCTGGGGCCGGACGGCACTGTCTGCAGCCCCACCTGTGCCTCATGCGGTTGGACAAGCCCATCGGAACCTGGCTGCGGTACCTGCCATGTACGTGGAGCACTGCTTTGGCCGCCCAACAGGTTGTTTTCCGGATTGGTACGTTATCCCTCTTTGGCACTGGAGCTGTTCTGCTGCGTGGAGCAGGCTGTACTATTAATGACGTGTGGGACTAGGACTATGATAAAGGCTACAAGAGGGCTCCCCTGGTGGCGCAGTGGTTGAGAGTCCACCTGCCGATGCAGGGGACACGGGTTCGAGGGCTCCCCTGGTGGCGCAGTGGTTGAGAGTCCGCCTGCCGATGCAGGGGACACGGGTTCGTGCCCCGGTCTGGGAAGATCCCACATGCCGCGGAGCGGCTGGGCCCGTGAGCCATGGCCGCTGAGCCTGCGCGTCTGGAGCCTGTGCTCCGCAACGGGAGAGGCCACAACAGTGAGAGGCCCATGTACCGCAAAAAAAAAAAAAAAACAAAAAACAAAAAACAAAGTGACAAGAACAGCAAGTCACCCAATAGCTGCTGGAGACATTTCAACTTTTCAATCCTTTGTTTTTCTCAGGGGACAGCTGAACTTGGCACTAGGTGTTCTTGTGTCTGAATTACTACAGTATATAGCTCTTGGAGCAGCATCCCTACTTCTTGTCATCACCTACCTGCTAATGAAGAGAATTACATACTGGCCTCAGTTAGCCTTGGGGTTGACTTTTAACTGGGGAGCATTACTTGGATGGTCTGCTATCAAGGGGTCCTGTGATCCATCTGTTTGCCTCCCTCTTTATTTTTCTGGAATTATGTGGACTCATATACGATACTATCTATGCTTGTCAGGACAAGACAGATGATGCTCTGATTGTGCTGAAGTCCACGGCAGAGCTGTTCCGTGAAGATACCAAGCAGTGGCTCGGTGGCTTCAGTGTGGCAATGCTGGGGGCACTGAGCCTGGTGGGAGTGAACAAACTGTGCCCTACTACACTGCTCTGGCTGCTGCAGCAGGAGCCCATCTGGCTCACCAGATTTACACTCTGGACATCCACAGACCTGAGGATTGTTGGGATAAATTCACCTCCAACAGAACAATAGGACTAATAATTTTTTTAGGGATTGTCCTTGGGAATTTATGGAAAGAAAAGGAGACAGATGAAACAAAGAAAAATATAGATAATAGAATGGAAAATTAGCAAATTAAGTTTATCTGGGGATTTTTAAAATAAACTTTTACAAAACACTCTCAGGTCTTATTCCCACATAACTGGGTCTGAATAACAGTCTTACAATATGTTAATGAATTAAAAACCAGTAGATGAAGTTTTAGAGCATTTTTGCCTGGATTTTAGTTCAAGTATGTACTAGTCGAATTCTTACCATCACAGAAACCAGGAACTCTTCAGGATTTGCCATCACCTGGAGTATTTTTAAGTTAATGCATGCTTCTCATAATAATTCTCATCTGCAGTTACAGGAATTATGTGAGTTTTGGCACTTTAGGAAAAAACCTAATGTGTGCCTCATCTAAATGAATGTCTCTGTATGAAAATGGACTCTCTTTTTAGGGGAAAATAAAAGTTGCTACAGAAAGTTTGGGCTTATTGTTCTTTGTGTTGACCTTTACTTACTGCCAAAAGCTGTAATTCAAGAAACCATTCTATTTTTTATATTTTAAGAGAATTTAAATCAGTAAATAAAGATTTTTACCTATTATACCTGTTAAACAAAACAAAACAACAAACATCTATGGCCAAGCATAACCTTCAGTGTTAGATTTGGGACACGAGCCTGCCTTCTCCCCAGAATGCTAGCTTTCTGATTAGGAACATTAGGAAAGGGAACATTTTCCATTTCTCCTAACACTTGCCTCTTGAGTACTGATTTTCAAGCAGTGAGCAGCTGGACCCGAGTTTGGTAGCAGAGGTAGCCTCAGATTCTGCACTTTAAGGGTTCAGTCCTACCAGACAGCACCCCGACTCATTTCACACTCCAGTCACAGGTCCACATTGTTACCTGTGCTTCTGACCAACCAGCTATAAATCAGAGGTTCCCACGACCCCCTCCTTGGGTTCAATTAATTTGCTAGAGTGGCTCTCGGAACTCCAGAAACTCATTTTTACTCACTGAATTTATTATATAAGAATATAAGTCAGGTGGAACAGAACAGTAGTCAGTTGAGAGCCCAGAAATAAACCCACACACCTACAATCAATTAATCTGCAACAAAGGAGGCAAGAATACATAATGGAGAAAAGACAGTCTCTTCAGCAAGTGGTGTTGGAAAAGCTGGACAGCCACATGTAAATGAATGAAGTTAGAACACTCCCTCACATCATACACAAAAATAAACTCAAAATGGCTTAAAGACTTAAATATAAGACTGGATACTATAAAACATCTAGAAAAGAACATAGGCAAAACATTTTCTGACATAAATCGTAGCAACATTTTCTTAGGTCAGTCTCTCCAGGCAATAGAAATAAAAGCAAAAATAAACAAATGGGTCCTGGTTAAACTTACAAGCTATTGTACAGCAACGGAAACTATAAACAAAATGAAAAGACAACCCACAGAACGGGAGAAAATATTTACAAATGATGCGATCGACAAGGGCTTAATTTCCAAAATATACAAACAGCTCATACAGTTCATACAGCTCAATATCAAAAACAAACAACCCGGGCTTCCCTGGTGGCGCAGTGGTTGAGAATCTGCCTGCTAATGCAGGGGACACGGGTTCGAGCCCTGGTCTGGGAAGATCCCACATGCCGCAGAGCAACCAAGCCCATGAGCCACAACTACTGAGCCTGCACGTCTGGAGCCTGTGCTCCACAACGAGACGCCGCGATAGTGAAAGGCCTGCACATCGCGATGAAGAGTGGCCCCCGCTTGCCGCAACTAGAGAAAGCCCTTGCACAGAAACGAAGACCCAACACAGCCAAAAATAAATAAATTAATTTTAAAAAAAAACCAACAACCCAATCAAAAAATGGACAGAAGACCTAAATAGACATTTCTCCAAAGGAGATTTACATATAGCCAATAGGCACGTGAAAAGATGCTCAACATCATTAATTATTAGAGAAATTCAAATCAAAACTACAATGAGAGGCTTCCCTGGTGGCGCAGTAGTTGAGAGTCCGCCTGCCGATGCAGGGGACACGGGTTCGTGCCCCGGTCCGGGAGGATCCCACATGCCGCAGAGCAACTAAGTCTGTGAGCCACAACTACTGAGCCTGCGTTCTACAGCCCGTGAGCTACAACTACTGAGCCCGTGTGCCACAACTATTGAAGCCCACATGCCTAGAGCCCGTGCTCCACAACGGGAGAGGCCACGGCAGTGAGAAGCCCGTTCCCAACAAGGAGTGGCCCCCGCTCGCCACAACTAGAGGAAGCCCGTGCCTAGCAACAAAGACCCAACTCAGCCAAAAATAAATAAATAAATAAATTTATTTATTTTAAAAATAAAACTACAATGAGGTACCACCTCACGTGGGTCAGAATGGCCATCATCAAAAAGTCTACAAATAACAAATGCTGGAGAGGGTGTAGAGAAAAGGGAACCCTCCTACACTGTTGGTGGGAATGTAAATTGGTGCAGCCACTATGAAAAACAGGATGGAGGTTCCTCAAAAAACTAAAACTATAGTTGCCATATGATCCAGCAATCTCACTCCTGGGCATACATCCAGAGAAAACTATACTTCAAAAAGATACATGCACCCCAATGTTCATTGCAGCACTATTTACAATAGCCAAGACATGAAAACAACCTAGATGTCCACTGACAGATGAATGGATAAAGAAGTGTGGTACATATATACAATGGTATATTACTCAGCCATAAAAAGAAACGAAACTGAGCTATTTGTAATGAGGTGGATAGACCTAGACTCTGTCATACAGAGTGAAGTAAGTCAGAAAGGGAAAGACAAATACCGTATGCTAACACATATATATGGAATTTAAGAAGAAAAAAAATGTCATGAAGAACCTAGGGGTAAAACAGGAATAAAGACACAGACCTACTTGAGAATGGACTTGAGTATGGGGAGGGGGAAGGGTAAGCTGTGACAAAGTGAAAGAGAGGCATGGACATATATACACTACCAAACGTAAGGTAGGTAGCTAGTGGGAAGCAGCCGCATAGCACAGGGAGATCAGCTCAGTGCTTTGTGACCGCCTGGAGGGGTGGGATAGGGAGGGTGGGAGGGAGGGAGACGCAAGAGGGAGAGGATGTGGGAACATATGTATATGTATAACTGATTCACTTTGTTATAAAGCAGAAACTAACACACCATTGTTAAGCAATTATACTCCACTTAAAAAAATTTAAAACCTAAAAAAAAAAGTGTGCTACATATATACAATGGAATATTACTCAGCCATAAAAAAGAATGAAATAATGCCATTTGCAGCAATGTAGATGGACCTAGAGATTACTTTCTGAAGTCAGTCAGAAAGAGAAAGACAAATACCAGATGATATCACTTATACGTGAAACCTAAAATATGACACAAATGAACTTATCTACTAAACAGAAGCAGAATCACAGACACAGAGGACAGGCTTATGGTTGCCAACGGGTGGGGGGAAGGATGGACTGGGAGTTTGGGATTAGCAGATGCAAACCATTATATAGAGAATACATAAACAAGGTCCTACTGCATAGCACAGGGAACTATATTCAATATCCTGTGATAAACCATAATGAAAAAGAATATGAACAAGAATTTGTATATATGTATATACATATGTATAACAGAATCACTTGGCTATACAGTAGAAATAAACACATCATTGTAAATCAACTATACTTTAATAAAATATATATTTTTTAAAAAGAATATAACTCAGGGGACTTCTCTGGTGGCACAGTGGTTAAGAATCCGCCTGCTGGGCTTCCCTGGTGGTGCAGTGGTTAAGAATCCGTCTGCCAATGCAGGGGACACATGTTCGAGCCCTGGTCCAGGTAGATCCCACATGCTGCAGAGCAACTAAGCCGTGCGCCACAACTACTGAGGCTGTGCGCCACAGCTACTGAAGCCCACACACCTAGAGCCCGTGCTCCAAAACAAGAGAAGCCACTACAATGAGAAACCTGCGCACTGCAATGAAGAGTAGCCCCCGCTCGCCGCAACTAGAGAAAGCCCACATGCAGCAACGAACACCCAATGCAGCCAAAAATAAATAAATAAATGAACGAGTGAATGAATGAATATAACTCAGGAACAGCCAGATGGAAGAGATGCACAGGGCAAGGTATGGGGAAGGGCACGGAGTATACACGCTCTCTCCAGGTCTACCACTCCCCCTGAATCTCCACGTGTTCACCAGCCCAGAAGCTCTCCAAACCCCGTCCTTTTGGGGTTTTATGGGTGCTTCGTTACATAGGCATGATTGATTCAACCTCCCTGGAGGTCAGATCCCTCTAATCACATGATTGGCTTCTCCAGCAACCAGCTCCCAAAAGGTGAGTTTCAAAAGTCACCTCATTAACATAAAAAAGACACCTTTATGACTCTCATCACTTCAGAAATTCTAAGAGTCTTAGGAGCTCTGTGCTAGAAATCGGGATGAAGAGCAAATATTTGTTTCTTATTATCAGTCACAATATCACAAATGGGTTTATTATTTTCATGGCCATAGTGACCCAAATGACCCCTTCATTTCCAGCCCTGAAGAGGCCCAATTTGACCCTGAGTCCAGAGAATTCTTCTCACGGGGCACTCCCACGTGTTACAGGGTGGCAGGACTACATTTTATTGGAGCTGCTGAAACCATCCAAAAGGCACTGGAGGGCGCTGACATGGTTGCTAGACATGGAGGAGATTCCCACCCAGAAGCCCAGATACTTCAGACTTGTGAAAATTAATTCGGGGAAACCTCACTAAAATGGAGCCAAGAGGCCAGAAGAGGGAGCTCTCCCCCACATACCACTCCACCATCAACACACACCTTGACAGGAAGACCCTTACTTGGCATCTCCCACAGGCAGTGACAGCGCCACCTCCAGTAGGAGGAAGATTTTCTCCTCGTCTGGCAGCAACTCAGCCAATGAGAGACGGTCACCACTCAACCATGAAAAGCCCCTATACTTCAAACTCCCAGCTTCCCCCAATGGACTGTGGTTTATAACAGCCCCTCCCAACTTCCCCTTCTCTAGGAAAGAGGTTCCTCTCCTTTGTTTTACTGGACTTCCATGTGGTTTGCCATAGTTGCATGTCCCAAATCGCAATTCTCTGCTGTTCTCGAATAAACCAATTTTGCTAGGCTGTTTTACTGTTTTAGGTTACAGACTCATGGCCCACTACTCCAGTTGCCCTGGAAGGGTCTCCCTTGAACAAATTTCCCTCAACAAAAAAGATTCCCCACTCCCTCTTCAACAAACCCCCAACTTAGACAATAAGTTGCCTCTTATGGGAATACTTATGGGACTACTTAGGGAAGGCTTATGGGAAGACTTAGGGAAGCCTCGACTGGGAGTTCCAAAAACTCAGGGGTCCTGGCCACTTGACCTCTGGGTAGCCAGTCTCCACTCCAGGCCCTGAAACCTGCATTCTCCAGCTACAGCCTCCCTCTGCTGTCCACCTTCCTGCCACACAGACACCTTCTGACCCCGAGCCTGTCCCTGATACTCCCTCTGCCCGCTTCCCTAACCTCCAGGACTGGCAGCCACCTAAGCCCCTACCCTAGAAAACTGGCAGCTCCCTGAGGCTTGTCCCACCTCCTGAGGACAATCACCCTTATACCACTCTGGTGGTCCATTTGGGATAATAAAAATTTTGTCCTTTTGGCCCTATTAGGCTCTGGGGCCCAAGTCACTGTCATTTGAGGCAATTCCTCTAAATTCCCTAAAAGGAAGTCCTTTGCCTATAAATCAATCAAAGGTGTAAAAACCCATTTGGGGCTTCCCTGGTGGCGCAGTGGTTGAGAGTCCACCTGCCGATGCAGGGGACACGGGTTCGTGCCCCGGTCCTGGAAGATCCCACATGCCATGGGGTGGCTGGGCCCGTGAGCCATGGCCGCTGAGCCTGCGCGTCCGGAGCCTGTGCTCCGCAACAGGAGAGGCCACAACAGTGAGAGGCCCGCATACCGCAAAAAAAAAAAAAAAAAAAAAAAAACCATTTGGATGTAACTATTGGGACCATTCATCTCAAACAGCTAGCTACCTCTGGTGGTGCCCCCCTGGTTCTTTCTTTGCCTATTGCAGGCATGGATCCATCGACACAACACCATGCCCCATGGACTAAGCCCAAGCTCTTGGCTTTTCTGGTATGACTCGCCAATTGGACACCAGTGACTCTTTCTCCGGGTCAAGATGGTAAACATTCCCCAATACTGATTTAAACAGGGCACTGAAGGCCCATGTCCTATCATTAAAGATATGCTTGAGGGACTTCCCTGGTGGTCCAGTGGCTAAGACTCCGAGCTCCCAATGCAGGGGGTCTGGGTTCCATCCCTGGTCAGGGAACTAGATCCCACATGCAGCAACTAAGAATTAGCATGCTGCAACTAAAGATCCCGCACGCTGCAGTGAAGATCCTGCATGCCTCAACTAAGACCAGACACAGCCAAATAAACAAATATTTAAAAATAAATACATAGGACATCCCTGGTGGTGCTGTGGTTAAGAATCCGCCTGCCGGGCCTCCCTGGTGGCGCAGGTGGTTGGGAGTCCGCCTGCCGATGCAGGGGATACGGGTTCGTGCCCCGGTCTGGGAGGATCCCATATGCCGCGGAGCGGCTGGGCCCGTGGGCCATGGCCGCTGAGCCTGCGCGTCCGGAGCCTGCGCGTCCGGAGCCTGTGCTCCGCAACGGGGGAGGCCACAACAGTGAGAGGCCCGCGTGCCGCAAGAAAAAAAAAAAAAAAAAAAAAAAAAGAATCCGCCTGCCAATGCAGGCCACATGGGTTCGATCCCTGGTCCGAGAAGATCCCACGTGCTGCGGAGCAACTAAGCCCGTGTGCCACAACTGAGCCTGCGTGCCACAACTACTGAAGCCCGTGTGCCTAGATCCCGTGCTCTGCAACAAGAGAAGCCACCGCAATGAGAAGCCCACGCACCACAACGAAGAGTAGCCCCCATCACCGCAACTAGAGAAAGCCCGCATGCAGCAACAAAGACCCAACGTAGCCAAAAATAAAAACAAATGAATTTTAAATAAATACATACATAAATAAAGATATGCTTCAGCTGAGAGTTATTAGGCCCACAGTCTCCTTTGCAATAGCCCCATGTGGCTGGTACTTAAGCCAGCCACTAATGATGGTGCCTTACCATAGACAATGGAAACCTCAATGCTCAGGTTCTCCCCGATTAAGGCTTCAACTCCTAACATCATAGAACTCATTGAGGACATACAACGGGTCCAGGAAGCATCCTACTCACCAGTTCTATTCTGTTCCCATTATGGAGACGGGGACGTGTTCCCCGGGAGACCCACCACTCCCTCGGGCAGATTGATCTCCTCGGCCGCTGCCCCCTCCTGCCGACACACTCATCGCTGCTGACACGCGGGACCCCTCTGCTCGACCCCTGCCCGGGGTTCCTCCTCAAACAGGCCTCTCCTGACTACATTTGTCTTGTGCCCTTTGCATCACTAGATATTACTGACTCTGACCTGGGCACCCACTTTGCTGGCCTCACCAAGCACGAGAACAGCGTATTTTCTTTCTTTTTTGGCCGTGCTGAGCCATGCCGAGCAGCTTTGCGGATCTTAGTTCCCCGACCAGGGATTGAATCCGGGCCAGCAGTGAAGCACCGAGCCCTAACCACTGGACCACCGGGGAATCCCAGAATGGCCTCCTTAAAGAGCCTCTCCTTACTTTGCTGTCAAGCAAGTGGTCCCTGAAATGGATCCAGCTAGGACCCTATCTTGCTTGATTCTCACCCGCTGGGCCTTCTGATCCCACATAACAATTACTATGCACCCCCCACCCCGAAGTGCCACTTTCGGTCAGCTCTGGCGACCATCAAGCTTTCACCCCCCAAGACAGTGTCCTTTTTATCCTGTCCTCTGACTCCACTCCCCACTTCCACTATGGTTTTTCCATCATTTCATCATTTGCTTCACGCTGGTGACCTGATCGAGGGCAGGTAGTCTAATGTGACCCCTCATCAGTGCGTGTCCCCCAGGCCAGAAGCCCAGCAAGTTAGTGCGAAATCATTTCTTCTAAAGCCCTGACAATGGAGGGGTCACCTCCATGCCGGTTGCTCTCCCTGTTTATAGAGGCTGCAAGGGCTGGCAGATGAAATGAGATCTCCTACTAATTCACAGGAAGTAGAACTCATTGCCTGAGGACCAGTCCCTGGCACAGTTTGGGTGTCTGAAAGAGGGAAAGAGACTCTCTGCTCGGTAGATTTGAGCCCAACTTGGAGACGAGAATATGGTGAGAAAGCTACAAGTCATGGCCGTACCCCCATGCTAGAGGCCGTAACCCACAACCCACAGCTTTCTCCCCAAGCATCACCACTCAGCTGTTCATCAATATACAAATAGCTCAGTCATGCAACCTCCACCCCACCCGCCCAAGCTCATCAAGCATCAGTGGCTGTGATTATTCTTATGACTTTGCACTGGCCCAGGTGATGGGGTTACTGGTAGACCCCTCGGGCCAACCATCATGCAGATCCAATGCTGGAACAAACCACTCCCATTTGCAATTGCACCACCAGGTGGAGAAGCAGGGAGTGTTGGAGAGCCCTACTGAGAAGGGCTCAGGCCACTATGCCACCCAGCCTGGGGCAAGGGATGGAATCCCTTTATAGGCAACTGGTCCTCTGGAAGCAGTGTGTGAATGACGCTCGCCTCCGGATTCCTATACATGGAACATTGCTACCAGCTGGCCTTGCTATTGCCTGTACATAAAACCCCTCTGGTTATGGGGATTGTGATCTCATGGTTTCTCCTTTGCCCTCACGGATTGGTCCCAGGAAATAGCATTCCTAAGATCCTCTCTAGCCTGGAATATAAATGTGCGGAGGATCTTCATGTGCTTTGCATGAGCTCCTTGGGAGATGAAAGGGCAGCTGCCTATGCCATGGCCGAATGTGCCCCTGAAGACCCCGGGGAGCCCTTCACAGTTTGAGTCACCAGGAGCAGTAGCAGATAGGCAGCTCAGTCCTCAGGGAAACCTCCGAGTCACATCAGGGCAGCCTATGACCAGCCCATGACCAGTACCCCAACTGACAGCCACATGGGAGGGTCGCCCACTGTCAGGGTGACCGCCTCTCCACAGCACCTCACCTCTGAGACGGACTCATCGCTGGAGAGGACACCATCTCAGACGACACGGCCCCAGCCCAAGTTCGCCGCTGGAGATGCCTATACCTCTTGCACCAGAGATGACACCCCAGGGACACACCACCACGTCAGAGACCTCATCACTTCACTTGCCCAGGTGTTGAAATATTACCCAAATCTTCAAACAGATTCCCAGAGTCCCTGAGATCACTGACCTATTTTCATGGCTGGACGCTTTAAGTTTGGGACAATAGCTACGAACAACATTGAAGACTGTATGTTATTATAGGATTTGTACATTTAGGATTTAGAGGTGTACTTCGTTGGTTACAATGTGCCCTCCCCCTGACTTCTAGCTTATCTGCTACCCAGGCTGTTGGTGTCCTTTTACCACTGACTGATGCCTCAGCATCACAGGGTGGATTGTAGTGGAATGCCAGGCAGTGAGGTGTTTTGTTTTGTTTTAATCTTTTGGCCTCACTGTGAGGCATGTGGGATCTTAGTTCCCCAACCAAGGATTGAACTCAAGCCCCCTGTGTTGGCAGCGTGGAGTCTTAACCACGGGACTGCCAGCGAAGTCCCTGTTTGGTTGGGTTTTTTGTTTGTTTGTTTGCGGTACGCGGGCCTCTCACTGCTGTGGCCTCTCCCATTGTGGAGCACAGGCTCCGGACATGCAGGCCCAGCAGCCATGGCTCACGGGCCCAGCCGCTCCATGGCATGTGGGATCTTCCTGGACCGGGGCACGAACCCGTGTCCCCTGCATCGGCAGGCGGACTCTCAACTACTGCGCCATCAGGGAAGCCCGGGTTTTTTTAATTTTAAAGCAAGTGCCTGATAAACTCTTGATTGCTGAGACATCCACTTCAAAGACAACTACGTCACATAAATACGCTGCCAGTCGCACGACGAGGTAGAGTCAGCCCACCCCCACGTGACGCTGCCGCAGCTGGGCTGAAGACCCACTGTGAGAACCTCGTTCGTGATTAAAAGCACTGCTTTGTGGCATAAGCAGAGGAACGGCTCCTGCCTCATAAAGCCCACAGTCTAGTCTAGTAAACAGGTGAATCCAGTGGAGCATAATTAGTTTCTAGCAGAGGGGAATACAAGGCTTGTGAGACCTCGGAGGTGTAAGCATCTAACTCTGGTTGAGGCAAAGGAGGCCTGAGACAAATTAGAGGTGCCGCAGAATGCCAAGTTGTTTACTGAGGCCACTTAGCCTGCTGGTCGCCCATCCTTGATTTCTTTCGATCACACAGATTGAGCAGGACCCCCGGCAGCGGTCCATCTATTCTGCCCCAGCGCTTCCAGGCCCTCCTAACCAACTTCATCACTCTGTGGGCCAGGACCCAGCTGCCCGCCCCACCCTGCCACCATCACGGTAACTGCATCCTCCTGGCAGCGTCTTGTAGCAGCGTCTCCTACCGCCCAGGCTGGCCTAAAGAGGGCACCGGGGGTGAACTTCTCAGCCAGGCTGATGCCCCGCCCTCCAGCACATTCCTTCCTACTCTGGTGCGCCTTCCGGGCCTTCCCGTGGAAGCCAGCCACTGGGCATCCTGCTTTACACAGCACGGCCACCCTACCACGCCCGCTTCTCTCAGCCTTAAATCCCTTCTTCCACCGTCTGACCTGGTCATTCTGGCATCTGGCCCTCATTTAGTGGGGTCCAGGGCTGGTTTCTGGCTTCTAGGAGCCATCCAGGTAGCAAGTGGGCAACCATCCCTGGGGGACCCAGCTAGGGTGTTAAATCCTGTGTCCTGGGAGAGGGATCCCAAATCAATCATCTCTCCCTTATCTGATTTTATGTTCTGACCCCACTTGATCCAGGGCTCACCTGGCCTTGCTGGAGAGGTCCTGCAGCTCCCTCGGGACACAGTTTCTTTCCTCTCTTATCAGACCCAGCACACCTCCAGGAGCGGAGGTGGGGCCTAGCTGAGGAGCCTGTGGCCCTGCAGGGCCCTGACCCTGGCCTGGCAGACCCGCCTAGGTTGAACGTTTAACCTTTGGAGCCTGGCTGCTCTACGACTACACCCTGGACCCTGTGCTCAGCTTTCTCACCAGGGAACTGCGGAGGTTGGGCGGCTCTTTCTGTGCTCCCAAGGAGGCTCTCTGGCCTTCACGCCTAGCTTTTAATTAGCTATGAATCACTCTCAGCTTTTCCTTTTCTTTTTCTGAAGCCTGAATTGTGCTTAGCAACAGCTACGCCGTTTCACCAGCCTTACAGTTTCTCCCTCCACCCCCCATATTTCACCAACTCCTGACATATGGAAAACCCACTAGTGAATTCTCTCCCACCAGACTACCATCCCAGTTTGTCAGGGGTGGAAGTTCGAACAATTTCATTGTTACCTTGTGCCACGGGCGGTGCCGCCCCTACCGAGGGGGAAGGGGTCCTCACGGCCACAGCCGGCAGAGAGCGGTCCAACTCCAGAATCCCGTCCGAGCGCCTGCTTTCTGGAGTCCACCCACTCCTGGTACCAAGAGTCACAATTCGAGCTTCCGGGGAGCAGACTCTGAGATGAAGGTCAGCACCAGAAAGTGTATCAGGGAGCGCTTCCAGGATCAACACCTAGGAAGGGAAGGGATGGACCTTTAAAACCCGGCTGACCAATCAGGGATGTGGGCCGCCCAGAAAGGCAGCGTGACCTTGGTCAGGATGATTCTCTGCAGCTGAGGAAATTGCCAGAGAGGACTGACAGCTGAGGGCTGTTTGTGGGCAACATTCCCTGCAGCTGGGGTGTCAGTTAGCGCTGGAGAGGGTCTGGGCAGCTCATCACTGTGTCCGCTAGCTGTGGGTACCGATGTCGGCTGATAAGTGACTGGTGAATGATGTGACACTCTCCAGATGTGAATGATGACCATCCTTTTCTGATCGGTCCAGACATTTCAGTTAAATAGGACGCTAGGTCATCTGTGGACAGAGAAGGTTGGCCATATGCCCTAACTGTGCCTAAGGAAGAACAGGAACACTGTATGGGCTAAGTGAAGTAAGTCAGAAAGAGAAAGACAAATACCATATGCTATCACTTATATGTGGAATCTAAAATATGACACAAACGAACCTATCTATGAAACAGAAACAGAATCACAGACATAGAGAACAGACTGGTGGTTGCCAAGGGGGAGGAGGGTGGGGAGGGATGGAGTGAGAGTTTAGGGTTAGCAGGTGCAAACTATTATATATAGGATGGATAAACAACAAGGTCCTACTGGATAGCACAGGGAACTATATTCAATATCCTGTGATAAACCATAATGGAAAAGAATATATATATATATGTATAACTGAATCACTCTGCTGTACAGCAGAAATTAACACAACATTGTAAATCAACTATACTTCAATTTAAAATTTTTAAAATAAACAAATAAATAGTGAAAAAGAAAAAAAGAATACTGTACGGGGCAGCCTCAGCAGAGCCCATTAAGCACACCCTGCCCTACAGAGGTCTGTTTGCAAACTGAGAGACTCCCAATTAATCATGGAATTTTTTAACTATACTTTTCAGTGTAACGCCTAACTGGAAACCACTTGGGTATGTAAATCTACTTTTTCAACTGCAATATTTTATGAAATTTAAATACAGATCAAGTATTCCTGATGAAAATTTAGCATCCTAATTGAAATGTGCTGTAAGTGCAAATTACACACTGGACTTCAAAGACCTAGTATGAGAAAAAGAATGTAAAATATACCATTAATAATTTTAAGATATGTTGAAATGATAATAATTGGATATACTGAGTTAAATAAAATATATAAATAAAATGAATTCAACCTATTTCTTTTAATTTGTTTTAGAAAGGCTATGAGATCATCTAAAATCACCCATTTGGCTCACATTACATTTCTAAGTCAGAAGCCAGGCACAGACTTGCAGTTTTCACATGGGCCACGAGGTGGCGATCTTATCCCGGGATTGTGTTTTTCAGACTCCAGGGGGAGGGTTGGCAAAATGGTTGGCAGAGGTGAAGGCAGGTCTTGCTAGTGAGTGAAAAAGTAACTTAACCAGGCTTGTGTTTGCTACTGCATTTTTATACGCCTCACATCCCACATTCGTTTGCATGTAAATGGTTTTGATGTAGATACAAAATGCTTGTACTTTCCTCTCCAAGTTTGAGGGGTTCCCCCACCAAACCTGCAGTGTTCCTTAAAACACTGGGCTTTAAATAATATTTTAAACACTTTAGTGACCTCACTCCTCTGCCCAATGCTTCTCTCTCATTTTTCTTTTCTCCTTTTCACATGTTCATTCTCCAAACCAGGTTCCGCTATCTGGGGGCTTTCTTCCATGTCCTCAGTAATTAAATTGTACGTGTAACCTTAATTTCAACATATTATAACCCACTATCAGAACACCTAAAATTCCACCAGGAAGAGAAAGATATTAGGAAGAATACTGAAAGGGAAATGCAGCAGGGAGGCCCATGCCATTCCTTCCCTGATGCCCAGTTAGTGTGGACTACCAGCTGCCTTTCCAAAGACCAGCCTTGTAGAAACTCCAGAGGGAAAGAAACATCAAGATATGGGACCTGGGAGAGGATGATGCGAACCAGGGCTGTGCATGACCGACGTGTGGTGCTGTGACGGATGGCAGAGGCTATAGGTCTGGCTGTGGGAGGATGAAATGGGAAATGAACTGTTGTAATTCTGTCTGCTTCTCCCCTAAACCCAGTGCCTTGGGGGCAATAGATGCCTGCTCCAGGCCCATCTATGACAGAGAGTACAGGAATCGTCGGGATAAATGGGTCTGGCAGAAATGTGCAGTGAAGAACCAAGGAGGGTAGAAAGACCATCTCCACAGTCCCACCCTGCCTTCCCAATGCCCATCTCCGGGGACTGCACAGCCCGGCCAAGACTCCTGCCTTCCAGAAAGCTCCACGGACCAAGCTGGCTCCAGCAATTAGTCCCTGGGCTCTACCCCAGGATGGAGTTCTGAGCAGGGAGGAAGAGATACAAAGACTCAGCTTCCTGAGAGGGGGGTTGCTGGGGTACTGGCGGCCTGGAAAGGGAGCAGTAACACCTCCCCTCAGTGGGTGACGGGGACCACTGCAGCCCCACATCGCCCAGGCCACACAGTGAGACATGTGCAGACAGATGCTTTTACTGGGGACTCTCAGGGTTGGGATGGCAGGAGCCCTGGGCTCCGCTGGTGGCCAGGATCTGCTGTACCCAGGGGATGAGTGCAGTAACATGGGCGTACACAGCAGGTGTTGATATGGAACAAGTGCCACTGCCCCAGGACACGATGCCCACCAGGGTCCAGGCTCCATCCTTCTGGCAGACCAGGGGGCCACCAGAGTCACCCTGCAGGAGGAGATAGGACTTGTGTTCAAGCCTGAAAGGGAGTACCAGGGCCCTGGTGTGCCCTGACCTGGCAAGTCCAGGGGGTGCAGACAAAGCACAGGTGGGGGCCCAGTGGTTGTGCACAAGAGACTCAGATCTGCTCAGATGGCAGCCCCGGCTCTGCCACCCACTCCTGGAGGGCCTGGGGCAGGTGGCTTATCCTCTCAGCCTCCCCATCATCTGTAAAATAGGCTGAAGCGTCCAGCTCGTGGGGTTGGTGTGAGATTAAATACGCCTGGGAAGCCCCACACCACACCTGGCCAGAGCCGGCCCCCACCAGGGGCATCGGATAGGGCTGGTCCAGCCCTTCACTGGGGCACTAGGCAGGGCATGAAGTTAGACAGGTCATGGCAGAGAGGAGTGGGCCTCCTGGCCTGGCCAGGGGAGGCGCGGTCAGTGAGGGCGGGCAGGGTGGTGGACCCAGGCCATACCATGCAGGAGGAGACGCCGCTGGCGCCCGCACAGATCATCACGTCGGTGATCTTGCTGCCCCAGTACTTCCTGCAGTCGGCGTTGGACACGATGGGCAGGGTCGCCTGCTGCAGCTTGTCGGGGGTCTTGAGAGCTGGAAGGACAGAGGGCGTGCGGTCAGGGCCCCTCATCCCACCAGCCCACCCCTGGGGAGAAGAGACCAGGGGCCGCCTGAGCCCTGCCCTCCCCCTGCACGGTCCTAGTCTTCCTCCATCGTGATGATTGTGGACACCGAGCTTCGAACCTTCCCTGACACCTTCAAAGAGTCCGGGACGCGGCTCCTCTGCGATTCCACACCAGGCAGCGGGGACTGTGCTTCCAGCAGTTGTTGCAGCAAGTCCCGCCTCGGAGCCCCGTGCACTCTGGGCCCTGCCGGCCACTGTGTGTGGTCGGAGGGGGCCGTCCTTCCCCCCCAGGGAAGGGGATGGACGTCCTTCTGACCGGGGACACTGGAGGGGACCCCCGAGGGAGCACCTCCCTCCTGCTGCCCTTTCCCGGCTGCTTCTGTCCTGTTACGGGACCAGCCGGTGGGCCATGGCCGGGTCAGAAGAACTCAGGACACCGAGGAAGAACCTGCGGGGGGCGGGGGGGGGCACCTGGGCGCTCAGGCCCGAATCCGACCAGGTCACTGGACTCCGGGCCCAGACTTCAGGGGTGCTGGACGCACCGCCCTCAGTCTGGAGGGAAATCGGGGCTGTCCCTCTCCTTGCAGGTGAGAGGTGGGGAGACTTGCTGGTACTTACATGTTTCTTCAGAAACTGTTTACGTATATATTATTAACCTTCATTTTTATTCATGTCTGGTAGGCTTTTAATTAAGAGCATTTTAAATAAAGAAATGGAAAGATTGATGACTGTATAGGAATTTAGACCAAAACATTTTAAAAAGAGCCACACGTGTCCCACCTGGAGACTCCCGCGGCTCAGGCAGCCCCTACCCCGGACACGCCTCGTGGATGGAAAGGCCACAGCCCGCTCACCATTGTACTTGGTCTTGCCCCAGCCCGTGGTGGCACACAGCGTCCCGGCGGGGAAGTCGTCGTTGGCGCTGGGCAGGCACACAGCGGACACGGTCTCGGAGAAGCGCGCGGGCGCGGCCAGCTTCAGCAGGGCGATGTCGTTTCGGACAGTGAGCATGCTGAACTTGGTGTTCTTGAAAACCTGCGGGTGGGGCCCAGAAAGACGAGGTAAGGCCCTGTGTTAAGTCGGGGATCTGCAGGTTTGAAGGAGACCGGCTCCTTTCCTGGCGATCCATTCAGCGGAAACAGACCCACTGGAGCCCAGAATGAGAATCCTGAGACTGGCCTCATCAGCCCTTGGCTCCTGTCTCTCAAGCGGCCGAAGGGTCTTTGTCCCCCTGCTCCTGCCTGCAGCCCCGTGACTGATCCCGGGCCGGCCCAGCGGGGCCTGGGCGTACCTTGGCAATCTTCAGGACCTGGATGTTCTCGGCGTCTGAGCCCTGGTCAAACTCCCCGGCCACCACCAGGTCAGAGGTTCTGGGGGAATCACATGGGGGTTGAGGACTGAGAATGTGCCCTACTCCCCTCCCCCACCCCAGACTGGAGCCCAAAGCAGAACCCTGAGCCCGAGCCCTCACTTGACCCCAGTCCTCACTGATGAGGGAGCCCCCGCAGAAGTGGAAGCCAGTGCTGTCCTAGAGGAAGATCGGAGGGTCAGCCCCGCCCGGACACCAGCAAAACCAATCTGGGCAGCAGCTCCCAGCTGGGCTGATACCCCAGTGCATCCTCCCACTCATGTGCAGAATTCCCCCCTCACCTTCAGGGACACCTGCCAGGGCCAGGAGCTGGGGACAGCATCCTCCCCGTTGACAATCCTGGACAGGCCACTCAGCACAGGGTCGATGGCAGGGACCCCGCAGCCTGAGGAGGGCGAGGGGACGGGGAAGGTTTGAGACCCCGGAGCCAGTCTGCAGAAATCCTGGTTTGTAGCTCAGCTGCCCAGGCTGACTCAGGACCCTCTGCCACACTCCCCCCTCCTCCAAAAAACTTCCCCTGGTGCCTTCCACCCGTGGGCTCAAGGATCCCCACATACAGCCTGCTGACCCCAGTGGCCCATCCAGGGATGCAGAGGAACAGGGCTGCTCCCACCCAGGGCCACCCCGCCTGAAAGAGCAGAAAACAGGCTGAGAAATCGGACTGTCCTGCCTAGACTCCTAGGCCCACCCTTCCTTGCTGTGAAGCCTCAGACCAGTCACTGAATCCCTGATGCTCATTTTCCTCAGTAAACTGGGGAGCAAACAATCTCACCTCACAAGTCAAAGCTCACCCATTAGATTGGTGGGGCCTGGGGGGTGGAATTAAAATCTGATAACCCCAGCCCCTGGGGAACCCAGAATTCTGACAGGCGACGGGAGTATGTTTTACACTGAATTCACTAGTCCCAGAGATTTCAGGATCTCTTCATTGTATAAAGTTTTAGTCAATTATTTAATAAAACGGGACTTTGATTCCATGCTGTAAAAGGACACATTGAGGAAACTGAAAACAAAGGACCTGAATTGTCACAAAACAATGAGAAAAGTCAGGTGTACTTAATGTGTCCCTGACGCATTTGCTGTGTCAGGACCAGGTGAGTTCTCGGCACCTGTATACAGGTTTTACAATTTGGCGACAGTAAGGAAAGTTGGGCAGGTACAGCCCTTACGAACAGCCAGGCCACCCGGGGGTCATGTAGGCCTTGCTGCATGCCCAGACCGGCATCCTGCCCGTGGGGACAGGGGGATGCACCAGCCACTCACTGTTTTGTTATCACCAAAACATATGTCATCAACATAATCCATTTTTTTGTAATAGCAAGAAGATTAGAATATCAGCTGTGATGTATTCACACAGCTGAGTGTTTTACAGAGATTAAAGTGAACGAGCTGGGTCATCATATTAACCGGGATAAATCTAAAACCACCCGGGTGGGAAAAGGCATGTTATAAGCCTGATGTAGTGGATAATACAGTTCATGTAAGTTTTTACAAATGTTATACTGTGTTTATGGATTTATGAATGTGTAGTAAATTTGTAAAATCCCACACAGAAATGATACACAGTGAGCTCAGAATAGGGATCACCTTCCGAGGAGGAGAGGGGACTTCAGCTGAATCTGTTTTACGTTTTAAAAAGAAACACCTGGGCCTCCCTGGTGGCGCAAGTGGTTGAGAGTCCGCCTGCCGATGCAGGGGATACGGGTTCGTGCCCCGGTCTGGGAGGATCCCATATGCCGCGGAGCGGCTGGGCCCGTGAGCCATGGCCGCTGAGCCTGCGCGTCCGGAGCCTGCGCATCCGGAGCCTGTGCTCCGCAACGGGGGAGGCCACAACAGTGAGAGGCCCGCATACCGCAAAAAAAAAAATAAATAAAAAATAAAAAGAAACACCTGAAGCAAATCTGGAAAAAGATAACATTTGCTAAATCCCAATGGAAGGTACATGGATGTCATATTATTTTTTGTATTTTTCACTATTTCATCTTTTTTTAATAGAAAATGAAACGCTTAGCAAGTGCCCAGGACAGTAAATAAAAACCCCAGGTGGAGGCCGTGGGAGGGCTCTTGCTACCACACCCTTCTCTGCCCACAGCTCCCCAACTTGAGCCACTTCTGGGGCCTCAGATCTCAGTGCGGCCCAGACTGGCCTTTTCCACCCTTCCAGTGCAGGGTGTGAGGGCTCAGAAAGCTCCAGAAGGACCCCTCTCCTCCCTGCAGGCTCCATTGCCTGTCAGGGTGTGAGGCCCAAGGGAGCAGGGAAGGGGGCTCAGATCTCCCTCTTGGCCAGGCCCCCAGGTTGCTCCAGACAGAGCCCCTCCAGCCTCTGATGGGGCCTCTCTGCGGTGCCATTAGGGGCTCAGGGAACTACTCCTCAGCCCCCTCCCAGATCTGGCTGGCACCCCTAGCCCCAGCGCTCACCGAAGGCGGCCCCCACGAGGGCGAAGCAGGAGAGGAGCCAGAGAAAGGCCATGCTGCTACAGTCAGGGAGATATGGGGCACCTGCCCCAGTGGCTCCTTTTACACCCCCTGGGACCCCACAGGCCCAGCCCAGCCAGAGATGCCTGAGAGCCACCCTCCTGTTATCCAGGAACCTTGGGCGATAAGCAGGACGGCGGGGGGGAACCGAGCCCCCCTCGAAGCCTGTATTGGCTCTCAGCCGGGGACATCCAGCCCCTGGGAAAAGGGCAGCTGCCCTGGCACAGTGTCACCCAGGAACCTTAGGCAACCCCACCGTGGGGTCCAAAGAATCCCAGGTGGTCATCACTGGGGGCCTCGTGTTATCAGAGAAGAGGGTTTTCAGTGTGAGACTCGGGTTGGGACTTACCTGGCGGCCCAGTGGTTAGGACTCCGTGCTTCCACTGCAGGGGGCACGGGTTCGATCCCTGGTCGGGGAGCTAAGATCCCACACGCTGTGATCCTACATGCCTCGCGGCGCGGCAAATAAATAAATAATTAATTAAATAATCTTTTTTAAAGTGTAGTATCATACAGAAATGCTGTGTCATCCAGAGGGTCCCCTTGAAACCAGCCCAGCCAAGCAGCTTCAGAGCCTGCATGAGGACACATGTAGGCATGAAGGAATCACCCCCATCGGTGGCTGTGGGCGGGTCACAGGCTAGCAAACATGCTGACTGGCTGTCCCTTATCTGCCGCTGAGCTCAACCGAATTCTCTTCTCCTGTGATAATTCTCAACTTAAGGAACTGGTCATTGCATAACGCTTGAGTTTCATATAAAATGGGGCTTTGATTTCACACCATCAAATGACACATGGAGAAAACAGAAAAACGATTTTAACTGTCACAGAACAATGAGAAGAGGACAGATGTAGGTAATACACCGGTGATGCGTTTGTCGTAAGTGGAGGCCAGGAGACTTCTCAGCGCCATGGGCACAAGTTCCTTCTCTCCCCTGGGACAGCGCCTGATCTGGACACTGGAGCACCCACAGGAACAGAGCACAGGGCACCCCTGCCCTCATGGGTCCAAGACCCCAGTGAGAGACACAGACATGAAACAAACAAGAAAAGAACACGGTGAGTCTGAGAAACCTGGAGAGGGTCCAGAAAGCTGCTGCTCTGGACAATCCAGCCTGGGCCTCACCGCTGAGCCAGTCTGAGAAGGAAAATGTGCTGACTGGGTGAACTGCATCTACTTCCAAGGCCTCCAGGGCTACAGGGCCATGGTCATCTAGGGAGAAGTGGGTCAGAGCAAGCGGGACAATGTCACAGATCTTGATTTGGACTTGATTAGTTTTGAAGTTTTGTCTCTGAGTTGTAACTTTAGTTTTGAGTTGTAAATTTAATTTTGTTTTAGAGTCGTGTGTTCTCTGCAGGGGGATGTTCAAACTACTTAACCACTGTTGAGCAGAAGCTCTGACCTGGGAAAACAGTGGCTTGGGCAGGGACTGGCCCGCGGAGGCCCTGAACGCTGTTCTCTGGGGGACGGCGGAGACAGCCAAATTTCAGGGGGCAAACAGACTGGGGCCAGCAGCTGCTTGGTAACTGGGTCTGAAGCTTTTTGATATTTTAACAGACTGGGTTCAGGCCAGGGATGTCAGCCCTGGCTTTGAGCATAAGGAATCCATATTGAATTCCAGGCCAAGGTAATTTATGTAAATATTAACATTTGCTGTTGTGTTTTGTTTTTCCTTCACTCATTTCAAGCAGGTAGAAAAGACATTTGTATTTTCCTTGCCTCGGGGACTTTTCCAGAGCAGAAAACAGAAGCAGCCCGAGGTCACTGGCCCTTGAGGTCTGTTGGGAAAGTAAACTCTTGGCGGGGTAGAATACAGGAGGGATATGGCCTTGGAGGGTATATCACAGGGGAGGGAGCGTTTCCCTGGCCCACAGAGATTTGTGCACATTTGCTGGTGTGTTTTTTACTTTGAACGATCCCTTTTTGCCCCACCCATCCCCTCGTTCAAACCAGACCATGAGGTGAGTACTCCCTGGGAGCAGGGTGACCGTCCTGTCACAAGGAGGGACAGCCTTTGCCACTCACCTAAAGCCATCTCCCCTTTCTCGTCCTTGTGGAGGGTTCCCCTGGAGGGTCAACCCACCCCAGCTCTGGGGGCGGTGGGGGGAGAGCTCTGATGAACATAATCCCGTGGAGGCAAAGAGGTGAGGAGAAACCCAGCCCTTCTCCTCCTGCACTTTGGCTGAGTCCTGAGAGGATGTGGTGCTTGGCACCTTGGCCACCATCTTGAGACCAGAGAAGAAAGACCCTGACCAGGACCACACCATAGCCCAGTGCTGAGCAAAAGCCTACAACTGCACACCTCCAGATCCCTGCTGTGTGAGGAAAGCAAACCACTGTTGCTTAGCCACTGTTAGCCACCTGTTCTATTACTAGCAGCATCTTAAGTGATACAGAATAGCTGTAAGAATGGTTGTGGATGTCTTCCATTTTCCCCTTCAGATCCACTCTCCATCCTTCTCCACCTTGCTGGCCTACAGCAAGACTGACCCTCAGGGACAAGACTGCAGAACAGCTTCCAGGCTCTCAGGCTTCCTGTTGGGGTCAGAGCCGGAGACGGGGGAGGAGAGAGAAGTCGGGTATTTATTCTCTGGGTTCCCTCCCTGGGAGGCTGCTGTGGGCTGGCTGTCTCCCTCTGCAGAGGCCATGGACGGCTCGGCTCCTTTCAGGTGGCCCTGTCTGCACAGCCACCCTTTCTGGGTTCCACAACTGCTCCCGCTGTGTCCCTTCAGCTCTAGGTGTGTCCCCATTGTTGCTAGAACTCTGTGCACCTCACTATCCTTTGTTGGTTCCCTAAACCCTGCCCACACCTTTGTAAAAATTCCCTTTTTTCAAACTTTCCTCAAATAACCCAGTTTGAACGTGCCACCTTTTCTCAGGCACGACCATGACTGATACAGTAACCGTGGCCCCGGGACCACTGAACACGGGATTCTGGGATTGGTTAGCTCACACACTGGAGTGGTCCATGGACAACTTTGCCAGGGAGGATGAGACCTGGTGGCCCATGGCACGCAGTGGCATCACAATTACTCAGATTAACACGGGAGGCGGCAGAGGCTGAAGTGCAGGTGGAAACAGGCCCTGGCGGTCATGTGGCTGGGGTACTCAGTTCCTACAGCAACAGGGGTGATCATAGATATTGAGGAGTCACACAGATGGCCAATGAGCACATAAAAAAGTGATCAAAATCACCAGTCTTTAGGGAAATGCAAATCAAAACTACAGCGAGGTATCAATTCACACTCATTAGGATGGCTAATATAAACAACAACAACAAAAAACAGAAATTAGTAAGAACTGGAGTGGAGATATTGGAACCCTTGTGCACTATTGATGAGAATGTAAAATGGTACAGCCACTGTGGAAAACAATATGGTAATTCCTCAACAAATTAAAAATAGATTTACCATATGATCCCACAATCCCACTTCCGGGTATATACTCAAAAGAATTAAAAGCAGGGTCTCAAAATGATATCTGTACCCCCATGTTCATAGCAACACTATTTACAGTGGCTAAAACATGGAAGCAACCCAAGTGTCCATTGATGGATGAATGAATAAACAAAATGGGGTATATATATATATATATATATATAAATATATAAACACACACACACACACACAATGGAATATTATTCAGACCCAAAAAGGAAGAAAATTCTGACATATGCTACATCATGGATGAACCTGGAGGACATTATGCCAAGTGAAATAAGCTAATCACAAAAAATCAAATACTGTATGATCCCACTTACATCAGGTACTTAGAATAGCCAAATTCAGTGCTAGTTGCCTGGGGCTGGGGGGAGACATTTCTCCAAAGAAGACATCCAGATGGCCAATAGGTATATGAAAAGATGCACAACATCGATAATTATTAGAGAAATGCAAATCAAAACTACAATGAGGTACCACCTCACACTGGTCAGAATGGCCATCATTAAAAAGTCTACAAATAACAAATGCTGGAGAGGGTGTAGAGAAAAGGGAACCCTCCTACACTGTTGGTGAGAATGTAAATTGGTGCAGCCACTATGAAAAACAGTATGGAGGTTCCTCAGAAAACTAAAAATAGAATTTCCATATGATCCAGCAATCCAACTCCTGGGCATATATCCAGACAAAACTATAATTCAAAATGATATATGCACCTCTATGTTTATAGCAGCACTATTCACAATAGCCAAGACATGGAAACAACCTAAATGTCCACTGACAGATGAATGGATAAAGAAGATGTGGTACGTATATACAATGGAATATTACTCAGCCATAAAAAAGAACAAAATAATGCCATTTGCAGCAACATGGATGCAGCTAGAGATTATCATACTAAGTGAAATAAGTCAGAAAGAGAAAGACAAATAACTACCATATGCTATCACTTATACATGGAATCTAAAATATGCCACAAATGAACCTATCTACAAAAGAGAAGCAGACTCACAGACATAGAGAACAGACTTGTGGTTGCCAAGGGGGAGGGGGAGGGGATGGGGGAGGGATGGACTGGGAGTTTGGGGTTAGTAAATGCAAACTATTACATATAGAATGGATAAACAACAAGGTCCTACTGTACAACACAGGGAACTATATTCAATATTCTGGGATAAACCATAATGGAAAGAATATGAAAAAAGAATGTATAGGGATTTCCCTGGTGGCACAGTGGTTAAGAATCCGCCTGCCAGTGCAGGGGACATGGGTTCAAGCCCTGGTCCGGGAAGATCCCACATGCCGCGGATCAACTAAGCCCGTGTGCCACAACTACTGAGCCTGCGCTCTAGAGCCCGCAAGCCACAGCTACTGAGCCCGCGTGCCACAACTACTGAAGCCCGCGCGCCTAGAGCCCATGCTCCGCAACAAGAGAAGCCACCACAATGAGAAGCCTGTGCACTGCAACGAAGAGCAGCCACAGCTCGCCACAACTAGAGAAAGCCCATGCGCAGCAACGAAGACCCAGCGCGGCCATAAATAAATAAATAAATAAATAATTTTTTTAAAAAGAATGTACATATGTGTATAACTGAGTCGCTTTGCTGTACAGCAAAATTAACACAACATTGTAAATCAAGTCTACTTCACTTAAAAAATTAAATAAATATTACAAAAAGATATTTGTACACCCATATTTATAGCAGTATTATTTACAGTAGCTAAAACGAGGAAGCAACCCAAGTATCCATTGGCCAATGAATGAATAAACCAAATGTGGTATATATATAAACAATGGAGTATTATTCAGACCCAAAAAGAGAAAATTCTGACATATGCTACATCATGGATGAACCTGGAGGACATTATGCCAAGTGAGATAAGCTAATCACAAAAAGATAAATACTGTATGGTCCCACTTATACCAGTTACTGAGGATAGTCAAGTCAATGCTAGTTGCCTGGGGCTGGGGGTAGGAGAGTTATAGATTAACGGATATAGAGTTTCAGTTTTACAAGATGAGAAGAGTTCTGGGGGGAGAGGCAATATAGGGGTAGAGGATTAAGAGGTACAAACTATTATGTATAAAACAAGTTCCATGGGGGACTTCCCTGGTGGCCCAGTGGTTAAGACTCCTCGCTCCCACTGCAGGGGGCACAGGTTCAATCCTCGGTCAGGGGAACTAAGACCCTCCCCCCATGCCATGGCAGGGAGGTTGGGGGAAGAAAACACAAAAAAGCTACAAGGACACACTGTACAACATGAGAAATACAACCAATATTTTACAATAACTATAAATGGAGTATAACCTTTAAAAATTGTGAATCACTATATTGTACACCTGTAACATACAATATTGCACATCAACTGCACTTCAATTAGAAAAGAGTTCTGGAGATGGATGGCGGTGATGGTTGCACAACAATATGAATGCACTTAGTACATTCCGAGCTGTCCACTTAAAAATGATTAAGATGGTAAATTTTATATTATATGTATTTTAGCACAATTTTGAAAATTGAAAAAAAAACAGTGAGATATCCCTTCACACCTTTTTTTTTTTCCAGTACGCGAGCCTCTCACTGTTGTGGCCTCTCCCGTTGCGGAGCACAGGCTCCAGACACGCAGGCTCAGCGGCCATGGCCCACGGGCCCAGCCACTCCGCGGCATGTGGGTTCTTCCCGGACCGGGGCACAAACCCGTGTCCCCTGCAACGGCAGGCGGACTCTCAACCACTGCGCCACCAGGGAATCCCCCACACCTCTAATTTTTTAAATAGAAAATAAGTTTTGGCAAGGCTGTGCAGAAATTGGAATCCTCATACATTACTGGTGGGAATGGAAAAGTGATGCTACAAGTGATGCTGCCTGACTCCCAGGCTATAGCAAGCTCTGAATGAACAGCCTCTACTCGTTCTCATTTGGGTGGTCTTCACTGATTTCCACAAAGGCCAAGCTCCTGTTGGCGGCCTCCCCCTTGCATATCGCCCTCCCCAGGGGCCAGGTAACCACTCTTGCGTTTCCAGGCCCACTGACCCTAGCCCTAAGCTGACCTGCACCTCCTATGGTTTCCCTAAGCCCTGGCCACACCTTTAGAAACAGTCTCTTTGTTAGACTCTCCAGTGAGACTCCTGGCAGAATAAAGGATCGAAATTCAAATTTCATTCTCTAATAGAAAAATAAAGAAATCTACATTTCTTGCCTGCCTATGTTTAGGGCTGAGAATCACTTCATTACAAGGAGCAAAAAGGGAGTGGGGTGGGGGAGGGGTAACAGCCCAAATGTCCTAGCCAGAGAATGGGTGCATAAAGTGTGGTGTGCTTATGAAGTGAAACACCACTCAGCAATAAGAAGGAACACACTGCTGATACAGGCAGGAACACAAGTGAATCACAAAACCATCTGGTGGAGTGAAAGAATCCAGACACAAAGACAGCATGCTGTATGGTGGGGGTGATGATATTTTATATCGTGGTTGTGGAGTTTGTTACACTATGGTATGTATATGTCAAAATTTATCCGTCTCAGGCTTCCCTCGTGGCGCAGTGGTTGAGAGTCTGCCTGCCGATGCAGGGGACAGGGGTTCGTGCCCCGGTCCGGGAAGATCTCACATGCCGCGGAGTGGCTGGGCCCATGAGCCATGGCCGCTGAGCCTGCGCTGAACCTGCACGTCCGGAGCCTGTGCCACAGGAGAGGCCACAACAGTGAGAGGACCGCGTACTGCAAAAAAAATATATATATATATATTTATCCATCTCTTCACTTAAGATCTGTGCATTTCACCATGTGTAAATTATACTTCAATATATCTTATTTTTAGTGAAACAGAGGGTTGGGATTTGACCCCCTCAGTGGCACGACTTCAAGAGGAGTAGCTCCTTCATCTAAGAAAACTGACTTCTGAGTTCCTGCCTCGAAGAAGATGGCACAGTCTCAGAGATGCGGGTCCTGGAGGGACGCATGCGCACTGCCCCGCCGCCCAGTCAGGACCTGGAACCCTGACACAACACTGCCCCCAAGGCCAAATCCCAGGAGGTGGCTGGGCAGGGATTGGATTAGGGCCCCCTGCCCCCAGCAAAGCTCTTTCCCCAAACCCAGGCTGCCTGGGAGAGAGCAGACCCCATGAGGGTCCCCGTGCATTGGGTCTTCTCCTGAGTGACTTTCTTTGATTTACACCTGTTCGTGGGCTGATTTCAGCACTGCCCATTAAACACACTAGACGCCACATACCTGCAACGAGGTAACAGGTGCAGAGTGAAGGTTTTCTGACGTGGCAGACAACCCGCGAACAAGGCGGTACCTTCTCCCTGGGAGTTTGCATGAGCAGAGACGGCTGGGCTCCAGGAGTCTAGCGATGAGGCAAGGTTCCAAACCCGAGGATGGGAGAGAAAAGTATCAGCGACAAAGTGAACCCAGGAAAATGCTCCTTACTGTAAACTTGATTGGCTAAACAACTTCTGGGTCCAGAGATCCATCGACTCATCCATGGCCTCTGACTGATGCCTGCTTTGCCGCTGGCCAGCCATAGCCAAGGCTGAACTGCTGCATACAAGGCGGAGCTCACGGCCAGGGCCGGGGCCGGAAGGGCGGTGGGACTTCTAAAGGGAGGGAACAGAGCGGGAAAAGGCCCAGAGGCAGGAAGTTCAGGGCCCGGCGTTTTGGAGAATGGGGGGCACCTAACACTCTGAGCTTACGCGTTCTTCCTCGGGGTCGGGGGAATCTGCGGAGTGCGCAGTCTCTCGGGTCGATACGCCAGGCGAGGGGGCGGGGCGGGTGGAGGTCCGCGCGCACGGCCTCAGTCAGCTTTGGCCCCGCCCCCAGCAGGAGTCGAGCACCTGCGGGGGCCGCCTTCCCCGCCCCCACCCGCAGCTGCGCGAGTTCCCAGGTCTCTGGCAACCATGAGCAGGGGGCGCTGGACGGGCAGGACCCGGACCAGCTGTCGGCTCCCAAGGCCACAGCCAAGGGTGGGTTCGAGCCGCCGCGTGCCCTCCCTCACCGGCCACGCCCCTCCCCCACTCAGGCCCGGCGGCTGCCACCTCGCATCTTGGCAGCCACTCGGGACAGCCCTGTACCTTCACCAGGGCCCTCCTCTGTCGGCCCCTTGGCCTCTCCGCCCTGCCGCGTGTCCTCTCGGCTCTTGGTGCCACCCAGGCTCCCTCCACCAGGCCTTTGCCCTCCCTGTTCCCTCTCCCTGCACACCGTCTGCACCCAGATAGCTTTGCAAACTCTTAGGTCTCAACTTAATGCCCCTTCGGAGTGAGGCCCTCCTGCCTCGGTATTAATAATAATAATAATAATAATAATAATAATAATAATAATAATAATAATAATAACTCCTTAGCTGGTAGTAATGTATATTTTACTTTTTTTTTTAAACTCTTTTCCATAAACTCCCCACCCCTTTCCCACCTAAGCTTGTAAGTCAGGAATTTGTGTTTCTTTCTTTTGTTTGTTCTGTTCCAGCAGGGGCCTGGTAAGCGCTGGTTGATGGGATGGATGGAATTGCACAAGTGGTGGGTTTCATACAGATGGGGCCACACTCTGCATCCTGTTTCGTGCCCTGCTTTCCCACCTAATGCACTGTGGCCATCCCTCCCTGTCATTGGCAGTCTTCTAGAACGCACAAAGGGACCCCACAGGCAAATCAAGGAGGAGAAGTACCAGGTCTGACCAGCGTGGACTGTGCTAGGCCTGGTCCCAGCACACTCAGTATGGACTGTGCCCTTTCATAAAGCGGGACCCTTGCTCTAAGGATCCCCATTTTACATATTTAGAAATGGGATCAGAGAGGGTAACTTGCCCAAGGCCCCACAGCTGTTTTGTGCTGAAACCTGTGACCCACCACACTACAATCATCAATGCAATGGAAATTAAAAATAGCCATAAGATATCGTTTTACCTATGTGTCTTGGGGTACTTGCCCTGTGCCTGGCAGTCTCACCTTCACATTTCTCCCTCCCCAGTTTCCCAGTTGCTGGGAAAGGGCCCTGCTGCCCACCTGAAACAGGCCTCCTTGCCCCCTGCTTTCCTGCCTGGTGTAGCCTCCAGAAGCTCTTGCTGGGATGATAGCAGAGGCCCCCTGGCTGGCCCTGGGCCCAGTCCTGCGCCTGAACACCATGTACTCAATTCCAAGGGCAGGATGCCTGGGTGGAGCGGCCTGGCTCCATGTGAACGGGCAGCGGGGCGGCTTGCCCTCTGAACCAGCCCACGTGACTGCCACTGATATTGAACTGAGCCATTGAGCCTTCTTGGCCATCCTAAGACTAGGGGAGCATCCTCAGCCCACTGGTCACCTGTGCCCTCACCATGCTTTGGTCCCTGCCCCTCCCCCTACTTGACCATACTGCCCATGGGGTTTTGAACAACTGCAGACGAACTAAATTACTTGTCCAAGGTCCTCCAGACCATGAGAGAATCGGCTGGGGCTCAAATCCGGCCCAGGCCTGGCTGCTGCCCGCAGGGCCCCTCTAGAGGTAGGGCCTGGAGGAGGAAACCTGAATGTCCCCTTCCCCTTAGCTGTGGGTAGGGAGCCACCTTGTTTGGCCCCAACTTTGCCCTAGATCCTGGCCCCAGCTGCTGCCATCCCAGGCCCTGATGCCAGCCCTGCTCTGGCATATCCTGCCCACTGGGACACATGCCCAGGAAAGGGATTATCACCTCAAGGTCTTCAGATAACAGCCTGGTGCACAGGGATATAATGGGGAGCCCTCCAGGCATGCGGCCTACACCTCCCTGACTGCGGAACCATGACCTTCCTCTGGCTCCTCTCCTGCTGCGCCCTCCTGGGCACGGCCTTTGGTGAGCACCAGGGCAGGCAGAGGCCGGGAAGGCTGTCTACCCTTCCACCAACTGCTGGAAGGGGTGCTGGCCCCACCAACCCCAAGGCCAGCAAGGAGCAGTGGGGTCCCTGCTCCCAGTTCAGTTGTGCGTGGTGGTGTGAGCCTGAGCGAGTCTTTCTCCCTCTCTGAGCCTCACCAGCTCCATCTCTACAATGAGAATGCTGGGAGGACTGGACCAGACCAGCCAGTGTGAGGCCCCCGCAGTGGAGGTGGACCTTCCTGGGGCCTCGCATCGTGTGCAAGAAGGGGCAGCAATTCCAGAGGGACAGAAAGCTCTGTGAATAGTTGGTGGCTCCCAAGCAGGCTCAGATGATGAGCAAGTGTGGCTTGGCCCCCGTCAGCCCTTTCATGCCCTTGAACCAGCCCTTTTAAACTTTTAAACTTTTGTTCACTGTGTGCCAGGAACTGAGCGAGTTCCTGCTTTGCCCGCTTTGTCTGCTAAAGCAAAGCATCTTTCATCCTTATTATACCAACTCTGTGAAGTTAGCAACTGTAAGATCCCCATTTTGCTGGTGGGAAAACTGAGACTCAGAGTGGTTAAGGTAGGCAGTGATAGGGCCTCCCAGCCCAGGCTTTGGCCCTGCCACCACCTCAAGCTCAGCCTGTTGGGCTTGTCTGGGCTGGAGCACATGTCAGCCTGAATTGTCCCCGGAGTATTCCTGGGGCGGTGAGTCCTGGGTGGGACCTTGGCCTCCGCCCCTCACTCCATACTTCCACCCTCAGGCTGCGGGGTCCCTGCCATCAACCCTGTGCTGAGCGGCCTGTCCAGGATCGTCAATGGGGAGGACGCTGTCCCCGGCTCCTGGCCCTGGCAGGTGTCCCTGCAGGTGAGGGGGAATTCTGCACACGAGTAGGGGGATGCACTGGGGTATTAGCCCAGCTGGGGGCTGCTGCCCAGACTGGTTTTGCTGGTGTCTGGGTGGGGCTGACCCTCCCCATCTTCCTCCAGGACAGCACTGGCTTCCACTTCTGCGGGGGCTCCCTCATCGGCAAGGACTGGGTGGCCACCGCCGCCCACTGCAGTGTCAGGTGAGAGCCCGGGGTCCCCAAGAAACCCCTTGGGGTGGTTTCCTCCAGCACTGAGGACTTGCCCTTAAACGCCTTCATTTCCCAGTTTCTTATTTGGAAATGTGTAGCAAACCCAGGTCTTTCCAGTGTCCTAGGGGTTCCTGGGAAAACACATGGCGGGCTGTAGGCCCAGTTGAGATTCTGAGCTTCCATCTCTGATTGACACCACAGCCGTGTGTGCAGACACACAAAGACACGCATGTGCATTACGCCTGCACACGCGTGCACTCACACACATAAGCACCCTGCACCCCAAATGCCCCCCTCACATCAGGAACCACTCCTTTCTCTGGCCCTCTCCAGAACCTCCCATCTGGTTGTGGCTGGGGAGTTTGACCAGGGCTCAGACGCCGAGAACATCCAGGTGTTGAAGATTGCCAAGGTATGGCAGCCCCCGGGGTCCAGGTGTGACCCCAGGCAGGGTGGACCCTCGGGAGTGTGCAGCCCAGGCTAATCCCCAGGGCCCCAGCTCCTCCCGGTCACCCCAATACCCCATCATGATGGGACGAAGCAGAAAGCAGGGTGTGCAAGGCTCCATGAGGGGAAGGTCTGCACCTTGGGCCTGGGCCTCGGGCTCCTGGGGCCATGGAAGGAGCTGCCGAGTTGAACAGGCCATTGTCCACGGAGGAGCACTGAGGCCGTGAGGGGTAGCCTGGCGCCAGGTTCTGCCCCGGTCGGCTTCTTCCCAGACCCCAAAGGCAGCTGTCTGGCCCTGCCCCACAGGTTTTCAAGAACCCCAGGTACAACCCGTTCACCAGCAGCAACGACATCACCCTGCTGAAGCTGGCCACGCCTGCGCGCTTCTCCAAGACTGTGTCCGCCGTGTGCCTGCCCGGCGCTAGGGATTACTTCCCCCCCGGGATGCTGTGCGTCACAACCGGCTGGGGCCTGACCAAACACACCAGTGAGTGACGAGAGACCACTGGCTGGCCAGGTGGGAGGTGGGGGCAGCAGTCACTAACCACCCACCCTGCCCTTCCAGATGCCGACACCCCCGACAGGCTGCAGCAGGCACCTCTGCCCCTCCTGTCCAACACCGAATGCAAGAAATACTGGGGCAACAAGATCACCAAGAGCATGATCTGCGCCGGCGCCAGCGGCGTGTCCTCCTGCATGGTATGGCCTCCCAGGCTCCCTTCCTTCCCTCCCAGCCTGGGGTGGGTTCAGGCCAAAGCCCAGGCCAGGGCTCGGGCAAAGAGAGAGGAAATGGAAGTAGCAGGCAGACCTCTTTCTAGGGCCTGCCACTCTCTCCCTGTGCATTCCTGCCTGAGTAGTTGGGAAGACAGGGCTCCTGGAGGGTCATCAGTGACCTCAGCAGAGAGGTGCCAGAGCAAGGGGCTCTGGTCTCAGAGCCACCATACTGCAAGATTCCACTAATATCAAAGTCTGAGTAATGGCACCTCCTGGAATTGTGCAGTGCACAGCCTGGGCAGCAGAGCATGGTGGTCCAGCGCTCCAGAAGGGGTCTGGCAGCTCTTCCTCCCTCACAGTAGCCCCACGGCCAGCACCACCCATGCTTTCCTCCTATCAATGAAACCTGCTCTGTTGAGCCTCTGTTCTAGGACCCCACCCCAGGGGGTGGCCCAGACTTCCAGGGGCACAAACCACAGGAGCTGCTGTGGTTTCTTTCATAATCCTTGTCATATGCATGTTCTGAGCTTCTACTGGCTATCAGGCCTGGGACTGGGCTCTGGGAACAACGTTCAGGGGCCTCTGGGCCAGGCCACCTGGGCTGCCAGATCCAAGCCCCCTCCTCCCTGTCCTGCAGGGCGACTCTGGTGGCCCCCTGGTCTGCCAGAAGGATGGAGTCTGGAACCTGGTGGGCATCGTGTCCTGGGGCAGCGGCACCTGCTCCGTCTCCAGCCCCGGCGTGTATGCCCGCGTCACTGCACTCATCCCCTGGGTGCAGCAGACCCTGGCAGCCAACTGATGACCAGGCTTCACCCTGGCCTCCCTGCTGACCTTGCTTCCACAAAGCCTCAATAAACCAGTGGAAGACATGCTGATGGTGTCTGTGACCTGTTTTGGGGCTTCTGAGAGTTCACTCTGCTCCTGGATTTGGACCTTCACTGAACCAGGTGTCCGGGGGTGTCCAGGAGGGCCCCTCCTTAGTCCACCTCCCAAGAGTGGCCAGGAAGGGCGCAGGCAGATAAAGGGGGACCGTGGCCCCCACCTCTCACCTCATGCTCCCACCTCCAACTTCGGGGTCCTCACCATCCACCCCCGGCTCAGTGTGCCCAGGGCCTGGCCACACACCTGTGATTCCAGGAAACCTTCCCAGGAGTGGCCCCCAAGGGCTCAGGCCTGCGCTGGAGCCAGGTGCTTCTCCGCCCAAGCTCTCACGATAAGGAGGGGATGGCGAGGCAGGCTAAGATTGGTGGGTTGAGGGAATATATTGGGCGGTCCCTCGGGCAGACCCCGTCTCACCTGCTGAGTCACATGCCATGGCCCTCCTCTGGGTTGTCCTTGGCTTCTTCCTCTTTGGCAGCAGCTTCGGTAAGTGCAAGGCTCAGGCAGGCCCAGCAGCCCCAGGCCGAGCCTCGCCCACCCCGGCCCCCTACCCAGAGGCAGGGAACAGGAGGGCCCTAGTCCTCGTACCTCTAACACCCCTGCCACCTGCCCCTCCTGCTGCCCCGAGCCTCCTTGGGCTGCTCTGCCCAGCCCCCCACTCCTGCACTGGGCGCTCCTGGAGCCCCCTCCCCTGCCTGGAGGTCCCTTGGGCCCTGCCTAGTTTGGTCTCCTCCGTTCACTCAGAAGCTGGGGTGGTCTGGGCTCCTCCACCCTCCAAATGTGCCACCAAGCTGTGTGAATGCTGCCTTGAGAACGTCCCCCAGGTCCATCCATCTTGCCCTGCACCTCCACCCTCTGGATCTGGACAGCCTCCTGCGTGTGTGCCACCCCAACTGGGGTAACAACCTCACCCAAACCTCCTTCCCCTGCAGACTCAGAGGCCATGAGAGCCCCCAGGACTCAAGCAGGACATCCCAGCCCCCAGGACAGAATCCTGGGCTCAGAGTGGGATGGACACTCCCCTCAGGGCACAGAGCAGGCTGGGGAGCCTGGGCCCCAACTCCAGATACCCTCAGCCTCGGGGACCATCCACAAGGGCACCTTCTAAGGGAAGCTGTCAGCTGGACCGGTGGGGGGCTGAATTCCTTGCAGCGGACAAAACTCTGGGTGCCAGGGTGCCACAGAGGCCTGGAAGTGCTGAGTCTTCCCCTGACCCCCTTGGGGCACCACCCACTGACCAGCCGCACTGTCCTTGCCCCTCAGGCTGCGGGGTCCCCACCATCGACCCTGTGCTGAGCGGCCTGTCCAGGATCGTCAACGGGGAGGACGCTGTCCCCGGCTCCTGGCCCTGGCAGGTGTCCCTGCAGGTAAGGGGGAAGCTGGGGAGGGGCAGGTTAGACAGGGAGGGGTCAGGCAGGAGAGGCAAGGCTGACTCTCCCTCCCCCGTCTCCGCAGACCAGCTCCGGCTTCCACTTCTGCGGGGGCTCCCTCATCAGTGAGGACTGGGTGGTCACCGCCGCCCACTGTGGGGTCAGGTGAGGCCTGGGCTGGGGCAGGAGGGGCCCCCACCTCAACTGCTTGAAGGGACCACCTTCACTCGCCCCTAACCCCAACCGGGCGCTGCCAGCGAGTGGGAAAGAGTATGGCAGAAGCCGCTCTGTCCCCAGGCTGCAGGCAGAGCCACAGTCAGCAGAAAACCCCAGCCCTAGCGCCCCACCTCCCCCGACCCCATCCTGGTCCGGGACAGCTGCTCTGGGCCTCTGCCTTCACTGTACAGATGGGGAAACTGAGGCCCCAAGGTCACCACGCGATTCAGTGGCCCAGCCGGGGCCCACCCTGCCTGGCACGCTCTCCGGGCGCTCCTCTGAGGCGGCGGCCGTGAGCCTGAGCTCCGTCTGCCACCTCCTTTCTCTCCAGGAAGAGTCACCTCGTGGTGGCCGGGGTATCTGATCACGGCTCCGAGGAGGAGGCTGTCCAGGTGCTGAGGATCGCTGAGGTACAGATGGCCGGGCGGGCAGCCAGGAGGGCGGGCCCCTGGGGCACAGAGGAGCAGGAGGGCAGGGGGGCAGCGGGCAGACAACCCCGGCTGGCGGCTCAGGCCTCACCCCGCTGGCACCTCCAGTCTGAGCTTTCTTCTCTTTCCCAAATAATAAAACTCCTTTACAAACACTGAAGGTTGTTTCTGATTATAAGCTTTGCTCACTGTAGCAAAACGCAAAATATGTCACATGCCACCTCCCCAGCACCCCAGAGACTTGGTCTGTTCAGCCTCATCTGGGTTCCCTTCTCAACAGTCTGCCCCTTTGGCACCGCCGGCCCCTCCCAGTCTGCAGGTCTGTGTGCCCCTAAAATCTCCCAAGTCCTCCCTCTGTGGCCCACCCAGCCCCCACCCTTTCCACACAGGTCTTTGAACACCCCCTGTGGGACCTGCGCACGGTCCGAAACGACATCGCCCTGCTGAAGCTGGCCATACCCGCGAGCCTCTCCGGGACCGTGTCTGCCGTGTGCCTGCCCAGCGCCAACACCAGCTTCCCTGCAGGCTCCCTGTGTGCCACCACGGGCTGGGGCAAGACCCGGTACAACGGTGAGTGCCCTGAGAACTTTTCAGGAGTGAGACTCATTCTGTTTTTTGGTCTAAATTCCAAACACAATCATAAATTGCAACAGTCAATAAATCTTCCATTTCTTTACTTAAAACCCTCTTAATGAAAACCCTACCAAACATGAATAAAAATGAGGGTTAATAATATATACGTAAACAGTTTCTGAAGAAACATCTAAGTACCAGCAAGTCTCGCCCCCTCTCACCTGCAAGGAGAGGGACAGCCCTGATTTCCCTCCAGACTGAGGGCGGTGCGTCCAGCACCCCTGAAGTCTGGGCCCGGAGTCCAGTGACCTGGTCGGGTTGAGGCCTGAGCGCCCAGGTGCCCCCCCCACACCTGCAGGTTCTTCCTCGGTGTCCTGAGTACTCCTGCCCCGGCCACGGCCCACCGGCTGGTCCCGTAACAGGACAGAAGCAGCCGGGAAAGGGCAGCAGGAGGGAGGTGCTCCCTCGGGGGTCCCCTCCAGTGTCCCCGGTCAGAAGGACGTCCATCCCCTTCCCTGGGGGAAAAGGACGGCCCCTCCGCCCACACACAGTGGCCGGCAGGGCCCAGAGCGCACGGGGCTCCGAGGCGGGACTTGCTGCAACAACTGCTGGAAGCACAGTCCCCGCTGCCTGGTGTGGAATCGCAGAGGAGCCGCGTCCCGGACTCTTTGAAGGTGTCAGGGAAGGTTCGAAGCTCGGTGTCCACGATCATCGCGATGGAAGAAGACTAGGACCATGCAGGGGGAGGGCAGGGCTCAGGCGGCCCCTGGTCTCTTCTCCCCAGGGGCGGGCTGGTGGGATGAGGGGCCCTGACCGCACGCCCTCTGTCCTTCCAGCTCTCAAGACCCCCGACAAGCTGCAGCAGGCGACCCTGCCCATCGTGTCCAACGCCGACTGCAGGAAGTACTGGGGCAGCAAGATCACCGACGTGATGATCTGTGCGGGCGCCAGCGGCATCTCCTCCTGCATGGTATGGCCTGGGTCCGCCACCCTGCCCGCCCTCACTGACCGCGCCTCCCCTGGCCAGGCCAGGAGGCCCACTCCTCTTTGCCATGACCTAACTTCATGCCCTGCCCAGTGCCCCAGTGAAGGGCTGGACCAGCCCTATCCGATGCCCCTGGTGGGGGCCGGCTCTGGCCAGGTGTGGTGTGGGGCTTCCCAGGCGTATTTAATCTCACACCAACCCCACGAGCTGGACGCTTCAGCCTATTTTACAGATGATGGGGAGGCTGAGAGGATAAGCCACCTGCCCCAGGCCCTCCAGGAGTGGGTGGCAGAGCTGGGGCTGCCATCTGAGCAGATCTGAGTCTCTTGTGCACAACCACTGGGCCCCCACCTGTGCTTTGTCTGCACCCCCTGGACTTGCCAGGTCAGGGCACACCAGGGCCCTGGTACTCCCTTTCAGGCTTGAACACAAGTCCTATCTCCTCCTGCAGGGTGACTCTGGTGGCCCCCTGGTCTGCCAAAAGGATGGAGCCTGGACCCTGGTGGGCATCGTGTCCTGGGGTAGCGGCCAGTGTGGCCCGTTCTCACCAGGCGTGTACACCCGTGTCACCAAGTTTATTCCCTGGGTTCTCGAAGTTCTGGAAGCCAACTGAGCCTCTGCCCTGCCCCAGCCCCCACGTTTGTAAAACCCAAATAAAACTGCTTGCATCTTCACTTCTGTGCCTTCGCCGGGGCGGGAGGATGGCTGCCTTCACTGAGGTCCCCTCTGGAGCTCAGAGCGGAGAGAGCTGGCAGATACCCAGCCCTATTCCCTTCTTCACAGAGACGGGGGAAATGAGACTCAAGTTCACACGCAGAATAGTGAGAGCTGGGAGCAGGACCACTGGTCCCCAGAGCCCTCACCTTACTTGGGCTGCCAGACATACCCCCGATTTCCGGGAAGGGGACCACTGACGCAGGGTGAGGGCCCCTCCTGTCCCCTACCTCCCAACTGGGAGTCCAAGTTCACGTGTAATTCAAACGGGACACTTGTGGAGAAGTTCCACAAGCTGAAATTAAGAGCTTCTTTCTAAGAGCTACGTTCTGGATAAGGCCTGTGAAAGCAGGTTTCTCTGCGTGGAATAGTGTATCTCCCAGCGGTGCCCCCAGCGGGGTGCTCTCTGCCTCGGGATGCAGGGGCCCCAGCAGGGCTCACTGGCTCCTGGAGCTGCTCCCACCCGCACATCACCCTGCATCTGCCTTCGCCTCGGCCGCCTGCCCAGGGACCACGCTGGATTTTCACCGAACCTCGGCAGCGGCTGCGCCCTTGGCCACTGTGCTCACGCTGAGCCTTTCTGGCCTCAAGCCCTGGATTCTGACGGCTGCTCTTCAGCCTCACTCCAGCTGCCCAGGCTCCCCCCACCTCAGCTCCTGGCCCAGCCCCGCTTCCCCAAGCCGTCGTTTTCTTCTATAGGGACCCACCTTCTCCTCACCCTCCCGAGGCACTGCCCACAGCCTCACCACAGATCTCCCCAACCCGTGACTCCACCTGTGGCATCCAGAGTGGCAAACACCTGCCCTCCCACTCACAGGTCCTCTTGCCTCTCACACCTCAGGAGAATGCTTTTCATTTTTTAAATTTTATTTAAATGTAGACTATTAGTCAAATGATTGGAAAATCAATAATGAAAAATAGTTTTTTAGGGTTTTCTCCTGGTGCAGAGAGAATACACCACAGCCACGCTTGCCCTGCCAGGGGGACACAGCACCCTCATGGGGCTGGTCAGCCCGAGGGGTCACCTGAGGCCATGTGGGTCAAGCGGTCTGCGAGCCCCCAGCCCGGCCCCGAATGTTGGGCCCCCCCCGGGCCCTCAGCACGCTCAGGAAAGACGGCCAGCCACTCCTGGCCTGGGCTCCGGGGCCCAGCTCTGCTCGGGCTCCTTTGAGGAGGCACCGTCCCACATCCTGCCCCACCATAAATATACACAAATCCCTGTACAGTCTGGGGCACCAGGCCCGGGTGGAGCTGGGGTCACCTGTCCCCATGCCCGTGGCATGGTGGCTCTCTGGGGCCCATCGCCACCCTCCTCCCCTTGCCCTCCGTCCCTCTGGCTGACGGCTCTCAGGCAGCTGCCAGCTGGCCCAGGACCCGGCGGAACTGCTGGGTGCTGTGGCCCAGCTCCTTGACCCTGTCTACCATGTCCTGGGCTGCGGCAGGCGATGGGTACTGGAGGGCAGCGGCCTTGGTGGTGGCCACGATGCCGCGCAGGAGGTCACACAGCAGGTTGCTGTAGTGGGTCACCTGGCTGCGGATGTCGGCCGCCTTAGCCTGCCGTGACAGTGTGTCCCCGATGAATACCAGCTTGTGGGCGCTGAGGATGACAAACTTGCTGTGTGCCACGAAGATTTTGGGGGGCTGGTTGGTGGCCACGGCGGTGAAGAAGGCGTCCACCGCATTGGTGAGCGTGGTCAGGTTCGCCTCGCACTGCTCCAGGTAGAAGAGCAGCAGCTGCCGGTCCGAGGGCCCCAGGCTGCCCGTCCGGCCCGGGACTAGGGGCTGGGCTGGCATCCAGTTGGCCAGGTCGTGGTCTATGGGCCGTGACACCTCCTGCTCCAGCCGTTCAAACTGCTTCAGCTGGGGAAGAGGGAGAACAGAGTGAAAACCACAGCCACAGAGCAAAAGGGACAGAGAGGGGGGCCCTTCTGGAAAGTGACAAAGCTCAGAGTCAGTGGGCAGGGGAACAGGCCAGCTCTGTCCCACTGGCCGAGCACATATCCCTGCCTGCCTTCTGGACAGTCTCCAAATAACTTTCCCACCAATCTCAAATAATTCCGTTTATATAACATTTTTGAAATGACAAAATGCTAGAAATGGGAACAGATAAGCAGCGGCAGGGGTGAGGGATGTCAGTCTCTTGGTTTGGGTGCTGTTATCTAGTGACTTCAGATGCGGTCACTGGGGGAACTGGGAGAAGGAGACAGAGGACTGCTTTGTACTTTCCTTCAAACTTTCTATGAATCTACAAATATTTCAAAATGAAAAGTTACAAAAAATTTTTTTTCTCCTTAACATATGCAGTGTAAAAAGATTCAAAGACACCAAGCAGAAAGAAAGATAGTTATTAACTGGAATCCCATGCACCCAGAAATCTGTTAAATCTCTGGTAAATCGTCTTTTACAAATATACACTGACGTATTTGCAGATGAAATGATGTAACGTCTTCAAAATGATCAGGCGGTGGGGGAGGGGGCGGTCACCAGGCGGGAAAGGGGGCTACATACACTGGATTAGTTGTGCTGAGAATGGCTGGGGCTGGGTGAATGGTACCCGGGGTTCCTTTTCTCCAATGGGTACCTGGGGGACTATTTTCTTCAATTTTATACATGTATTAAATTTCCCATAATAAGAATTTTAAACAAAAGCAAAAAGGTCATGGTATTTGCAAATTTCAGAAAACAAATATTCACAGCAAAAACCGGTGAATATTCCTCAAAGACGTCTTCCTTTAAACAAGAATATTCCCACTTCCTTTATAATTAGAAAACCGGAAACACACAATATATAATATTTTATAGCCTACCTTTAGCACCCAACAACGGGTCATTCATTTCCTATCAGTGAGAACGTATAAAGCACGTGGTAAAAGTTTCCAACAGCAGCAGCCTTGCCTAGGCGTCAGCGGTGTGGACTGACACGTCCTCACCACAAGCTGGTTCTGACTGGGTCGTTGGGACCAGCCGTGCGCACAGACTCAGGGACTCAGATACTTGTCTAACCAAGGTTTCAGGCTTTACTTTAATTAGCAAGCCAGCGTGAAACTGTCCCTTCCTAGCATGTGAAACCCTCTTTCTTTCCCTCGTAGGCTACCTGGTGAAACTTGCTTGGCTCTCCTGTCCAGCGTGAGAATACACTCATTTTTCTTGTGTTTTACCTTCAGTGGGTCTTTTTCATTCTTTGACAAATTCTTGGTAGCTACATAATATTCTACTGTACGAATGCTCACACTGTATTCAACCAGTACTCTACTGTGAGGTATCTGGTGGTGGCAGCCAGGGGCTGTTTCCAGATTTTTCACTGATGCAGAAATGGAGCGACAAACGTCCCTGTCAGGGTATTTTATGTTCCTGTGTTTTACTTGTACTTGATGTCCCTCGCTTAGGAACTCTAGATCTTTAGTTTCTCACTCACATTCCTTTTATTCCAGCTTCTAGTAATTTATCTAAGTGACTGACCAGATATGTGAAGAGATTTAGTCAGTACAGCTTTGTTTACAAAAGTAGCTCTGGGAACAAAGTAAATGTCCACCGACACGGGACTGGTTAAATAAATGCTGCAACAGTCCAGAGGAAGACAAAGAAGATAAAGCACATGCCCATTTCCTAAGTCAGTGGAGATTCCATACATATATCAGTATTAACATCTGTACCTTTATTGAACATGTTCTATGTGCCCACCACCTCCTAAGTATTACATATTGTTTACTCATTTAATTCTCACATCGACCCCAAGACGGATGCAACTACGCTTCCCGCTTGACAGCTGGGGAAACATGGCTTTGAAAAATGCACACCATGGCCCGGGTCTCAGGGTGAACCTGGTGGGCTCTCTCCTACACCATCCTTCCCCATGCCCAGGGAAGGTGGGGTGAGGAAACTTTCCGGGTGATACTTCTGTCTTTATTTTGTACTAGACTACATTTTACTTTTTAAAATCTTCATAATCAAAATAAAACTCCCTTAAAAAAAGAAAATCCCAGACTCCCCTGGTGGTGCAGTGGTTAAGAATCCGCCTGCCAATGCAGGGGACATGGGTTCGAGTCCTGGTCCGGGAAGATCCCATATGTCACGGGGCAAATAAGCCTGTGCGCCACAACTACTGAGCCTGTGCTCTACAGCCCACGAGCCACAACTACTGAGCCCACGTGCCACAACTACTAAAGCCTGCGAGCCACAACTACCGAGCCCACGTGCCACAACTACTAAAGCCCATGCGCCTAGAGCCCGTGCTCCGCAACGAGAGGCCACCGCAATGAGAAGCCTGCGCACCGCTAACAAAGAGTAGCTCCTGTTCGCTGCAACTAGAGAAAGCCCACGCGCAGCAACGAAGACCCAACGCAGCCAAAAGTAAGTAAGTAAATAAATAAATATATTTTTAAAAAAAAGTCCCTCTCCTAGTCTATGGAAACAAGCCAAAATATGAAGAAAATCCCATGTCCTTAGATAAACACAGTAGTATTATTTACAATAAGAAAAACTGGGTACAACGTAAACATTCAACCATAATAGACATAGGTTGACTTTAAAAACAACTTATGACGAGTATTTAGTGCCATGGAAACACCTTGAGATAAAAGCAGATGTAACTGTTCACAAAGTAGCATCTCAAACACAGACAGAGGCCCCTTCCGAGGCAGGAGCAAGACTGGAAACCAGCCCCAGAGCACGGTGACCACCCCTGAGGGTGAGTGGCTTCTTTTCTGTCTTCACACTTTTCTGTGTGTGCTGAGATACCTAACCGTGATTACTCTGATAATAACTTAAACATAAATCCAACGAACACACGGAGACCGTCATGCAGTTGGGTAGGGATGGGCTGAGCAGGGAGGGCCCTGGGAGGCTCAGCTTAGGCGACAGATTCTTAAGGACGCCTGTGCTGGGAGAGACTGGGGAACCTGAGTGTCCTCACCTGCTGCAGCTCCAGCTGGCCCTTCCCCTGCCGCATTATGTTGCCCTTTTCCAGCAACTCCTTCTGGGTCTTCTCAAACTCTTCCTTCCCCTGGAGGGTAGACACAAGGGATGCAGCTGAGCCAGAAGCCCCCAGAGGCCCAGCGGGGTGCAGCGAGACCAGCGGCCACCAGGTGGCGCTGCAGCTGCACCCAGGCTCCCACTGTGGCCTCAGGCCCCCACTGTGGCCTCAGGCCCAGGGTGGGGGCAGCTTCCGGAGGAAGCGGCTCTCCCGGGCCTCCTTCACCTCCTGCCCCCAGGAAGGGGCTAGGCACGCTCCACACGGCCATGTCGATCTTCCCGGCCCCAGCTCCCATGGCAAGAATCACATCCAGGCCCCTCCCCTCGACATACAGGGTCTGGCCACCCATCCCTGACCATTGGGCCTTGGCACCTGCTGGCTCTCAGCCTGGAATGCCACTCACCGGGATGCCCAATCGGCTGGCACCCTGGCCTCTGCTCAGAGGCCCACCCCACCCCACCTATCGATCACCTTGCTTGTTTCCCCCACACCTACTACTATCTCTGTCTTTGCTTGTACTTCAGAATTCACCTCTCCAAATCCCTAGCCTCTGGCCTGGTCACGAGAGGCCCAGCCCTTGCAGGTGTTCAGGGGCCCTCCCTGGCTGGCACTGCCAGGGACCCCTGATGTCGGGGACACATGGGTCCAAAGGCCTGAGACAGGTTGAGGATGGGCTTCCAGGGACCCATCTGGCCTGGAAGGTCCAAGTGAGGAGGGCACAGGGACTCACCAAGGCCTTGCTGGGGACCACATCTTCCTTTGGCCACAAGAGCCCTCTGTGGGGGGGAATCAGGGTGCCCACAACAGGGTGGCAAAGTCAGAGCCCCAAGAGGACCAGGGGACTTCTCCAGGGGCCCAGGGAACTGGGGCAGAGCGGGCACCCACCTGCAGGTGGACGTAGTCGTAATCCTCCATCCAGCCTCCCTCACTGTTCTCGTACTGCCCATCAGGCGAGTCCTGGGGGGTGAACTTGGGGGGTGAGGGCAGGGGCCGGGACTGGATGCTGCTGGCCTTGTCGGTGGGGTTGGGGTGCAGGGGGCCACCCCCCTCAGGCCCTGGGACAGAGGCCTTGGTCCGTCTGAAGAGCAGCGAGGCGTTGCCATGCAAGAAGGAGGCCAGCTGCTTGACATCCTCGGGCACAGCCCGCGAGCAGGCCACCAGGCGGTCCAGGTCTTCGGGAGTGGCCCCCAGGCCTCCCCGGCTACTGTCAAGGGCCTGACCGTGGGCCACCAGTGTCTGGTACACGTCCTCCATCTTTTGCAGTTGCCGGCTAAGCTTGGCGTGCAGCGTGCGGTCGGAAGTGTAGGCGGCATTGCCCACGGCGCTGCGGGCAAACTCCAGTAGCTCGTGGACGGCCCCGTGGACGGCGGCCACGGCGGCCCGCAGGTCCCGTGCCGGAGGCTCCTGAGTCTCGGAGGTGCTGCGCCAGCCCCCACACCCACCCGCACTGCCTGCCAAGTCCAAGAGGTCGGCCACGGTGGTGCTCACGCCCTGCTGCAGCCGTGCCAGGGCCTCCACAGCCACCTCTAGCTCCAGGGGCTCACGGCCCGGCACCGCCGCCTCCAGGGAGGAGGCTGACTGGCTGCTGCGTGTGCTGCCCGTGCTGGAGGCCGACAGGCGCTTGGCGTCAGCCGGGGCCTCTCGCTCGGCGGGAGGGGGCACTGCGTACACACCGTCGTCGGCCACGCTGCCGTTGGCTGCCTCGGGAGGAAGGACCCGCTCGCGGGGCACGTCGTAGAGGGTGCCCGGGCCAGGCCGCCGCAAACCGGGGGGCACGTCGTAGAGGTCAGGAGCCGGGGGCGGCACATCGTACACGTCCTCAGCTGGTGGCGAGTCCGGAGGGGGTGCGGCGAGCACCAGCGGGTGGCGGGTCGGGTCAAAGGGCTTGGCCTTGGCGAAGGCGGGGGGCACGTCATAGGTCTCCTCACGCAGCAGTGGGCCGTCGGGCACGTCTTTGCTCACCGATGGAGGAACATCGTACACCTGGGGGCCAAGAAGTGGTCAAGGCTGCCAGCCCATCTGCCCACCCGGGAGCCTACGGGCAGGACCCAGTCACGCACACAGACACAGCCCAGCGTGCACATTTGTCACGATTCTTACTCATGCAGGTTACGGTTGAGAGCCCGACTCTGGGGCCAGACCAGAGGTCCAAACCCTGGCTCCACTGCTTACCACCTGTGTGACCTAAGGCAAGTGACTCCACCTCTCTGTGCCTGTCTGCTCACCTATAAGACGGGAAAACTCCCTCACAGGTTTGTTGTGAGGATTACGTGAGCGGATTCACTGCATACCTGCAAACGCTCAGTAAGAGGTCAGCCATCATACCACTACCGCCGCCGCCAGCAGCACCACCGTGACCACCAGCTTCACCATCACCACCACGTGCGTATTCTCTACTCTGTGGCAGGTACCTGGCTGAGCTATGTGCAGGTTGTATTCAGGGTGACGACACCCTGGTTCGCCCAGGACAGTCCTGGTTTGTGCCTGATGCCCCCTCATAACTATCTTGTCATTCTCCTTTCACTCTCAGAAGTATCCTGGTTTGGATGATAAGTCCTGTGGTCACCTTGCTGATATACTGTGGGATCCTCTCAAGAACCTCCTGAAGAAGGCCTTACAAGGGACCCTTTTACAGACGAGGAAGCTGAGTCTCAGAGGGGCTCAGTGTCCACCTCTGTCACAGAGCGAGTGAGGGGCAGAGCTGGGGTTCGGAGGCAGGTCCCTCGATGCCCCCGGCTCTGCAGACCTGAGTCCCCACCCCAGGGCACGCACACACACTCACACCCAGAACCCCATGCACAGATCGGGCCTCAGCCTGTGAGGGCCCAGCATCCCCTAAATGCTTACCGCATGATGGCTGGACGGCGGCAGGCCCTTCTCCACACTGGGGGGCACATCATACACGTCCAGCGATGGGTCCCGGCCATTGGGACCCTTGACAGCCATGGGGGGCGTGTCATATACCTGAGGGCAGAAAAGGTGCAGTAATACAAGTGCCAGGGCCACCTGAGGGGACAGAAAGAGCAGAAACCCACAGCTCTACCCCAGGACCACCCAGGCTGGGGCCAAGAAAGCCCAGCTCTCCAGGCAGGGCCAGGCTGAGGTCCCCTCCGTGCCCACCAGCCCCGACACCTACCTCCTGGCTGTACTGGCTGGGAAGCAGCCCCCGAACAGGAGGCACGTCGTAGATGTCCTGGGGCCCCGGGGCCAGCAGGTGGCGTGGGATGTCGTACTCGTCCTGCTCAGGCTGGGGGGCCTCGAACACATAGCCTTGCCCCACGCGGGTGGACACCGCCACCTGGGGGCAGACAGCCAACCATCACCACCGGCCCTGGAGAGATTCCACCGCCCCGTGAGGTGAGCAGGACATACATAAGGGGGTTCCCCAAGGGTGGGCTCAGAGGCAAGGGTGTCCGCATCCCTTCGTATTCCCTGCCCTCTCTCTCTTCAATGAGATGCAGCACGTGGGGAATACAAGGACCCCCACTATTTGTTTTTTTTTTTTTTTTTTTTGCGGTATGCAGGCCTCTCACTGTTGTGGCCTCTCCCGTTGCGGAGCACAGGCTCCGGATGCGCAGGCCCAGCGGCCATGGCTCACAGGCCCAGCCGCTCCGCGGCATATGGGATCCTCCCAGACCGGGGCACGAACCCGTATCCCCTGCATCGGCAGGCGGACTCTCAACCACTGCGCCACCAGGGAGGCCCCCCCACTATTTGTTTAGAGCCGTCTGGTGCTGGCAGGAAACAGAAGTGGTCTCTACAGCTGAATGACCCAGAAGGTTCCAGAGGAGAGAACATGTGGGCTGATGGAGGAGGGGCCACCCTTGACTGCGGTGCCCCTGCTGGATGGCACCTCCAGCTGCACCCTCCTTCGAGAGGCCTGCCCAGCAAGCGGTTGTCCCTACCATAGCACCCAGCAGCCACCTTCAGGCTCCAGGACAGATGGAGGTGGCAGTGGTGGGCTGTGCCCTCCTCGGGCTGGACCCAGAGGAGGTGGCCTGCAGGAGATCCTGACAGTCAGGGCCTGGGGGCTCAAGCTCTGCCCTCCCCGTCCCCCCAGCACTCTTGGGGAGACTCCTGAGAACGGGACCGCCAAGAACCCCCAGCCCCTCAGGGCCAGCTCTCCCGCAAATGGAAGGATGGAAGCTGTTTTGGCAAGCTGTGTGTGGGTGTGAGGGACTGACCAAGACCAGAACCAGGACCTGTATTCCCCACTGCACCACACCCTCGGGGCCACGGGGACCACCCCTCACCTAGCAGGATAAGGCCTTCGTGGGGGGATGTTGGCCCAGAGAGGAGGCCAGCCCCTTCCCTCCCCGGTGCCCCTCCCCTGTCCTGAGGTGCAGGGCGAGAACCGGCACTGCTCGAAGGCAGTATTGGGTGGGCAGCCTCCTTCCCTGTGGGCACCCGGCCCTGTGGGAGGGGTCAGCCCTGTAGGAGGGGCTGGCAGGATCTTCTAACCCAGCTCAGGGCACACCTCCTCCACAAGGCTCCTGGCTCAGCTCTTCTCTGACAAAAAGGCCTTTTGTTCCCTAATCAAATGGGAGGTCTGGGACAGCGGTGACTCAGGCGCTCCCCACACACATCCCCGGGGACAGCAAGGCGGAGGCAGGGCCTGCCCTGGGGCTCACGCCCCCACAACCCTGCATCCCGTGCCTTGCGCAGCCCCCAGGACACCAACAGCCAGCTCTGCAGGCCCATGGGCCCTGGAGGGCACAGGCTGTGTGCACGCACCGGGCACCCCAGGAGCAGCAACGACCCCGCTGAAGTGCAGGCACCATCACTTTCTGATCAGCCCAGGGCTCGGCAGAGTCTCCTGCTGATGCAGCCCCTGGTCGCCTCCCGGGCGGGCCGGCAGAGCTGGCTCCCTGTCAGCTGCTGGGGTGAGCGCCGCCAGGGGGTGTTCCAGGCCCACTGCACCCCACCCCCGGCGTGTCTGGGAGTGGTGTTGGCGGCCCTTCCCAGACTCATTTCTCTCCTCAAGCCCCAGACTTGAGTCTCCTCCAGAGCTATTTTTAGACCCTGGAACCTGCCAACAGCAGGGGAGGGGGGTGGTGGCTGGCGGGGGCTGGCGGGACGTGGCAGGTTGGTGGGGCCTTGAGGCGAGGCCTGAGGTGTCTCCAGGCCCTGCCGGCCTCGGAAGGCAGGTGGGGACCCAGCCCAGGACGAGAGGAGTGTGCCGCCCTCTCCACGCCCCGACGCTGGTGAGAGAGGGCGGGGCGCAGGCGGAGGGGCGTTGGGGCCGGACCCCAGGCCTGGGCCGCAGGCAGCTGGCCACTCACACGGCTGAGTCAGTGACAGTAAGCAGCCATACTGGCCAACAAATGTTTTCTGTTAGAAAAAAAGGCAGGCAGCCACCAGCGGGGAAAAAGCTTGTTAGGGAAACCAACTCTCCAGAGAGCCGCTGAGCCCGCTAATCACAGGCCACCCTGCTCCACACCTGGGGCCCCATTAGTAGAACCTGGAGCCCCCTGGGGCTGGGGGACAAAGCCAGAGTCTGGGAGGAGACACAGAGCCCAGCCCAAGACCCACAAGCTCTCTCACACACACATCTCAAGGGCGCAGAAGACAGACACACAGAGGCAGAGAAAACGCACACAATGCCCACTGCCAGACGCACACCCGGACACACAGACCCAGGCAGGGCACGCTCATCAGGGCGCCTGCAGGAGTGAGAAGGGAGGCTGAAAGCTCCCAAGACCCCAGGGACGGGGCAGGCCGCCTGCTGCCTTCTGCCTGGGCCCCTGACCCCCTCCGGGCCGCCTGGCTGCCTGTCCCCCTTCTGCAAAATGGGCATCTCCCCTCGTGACCCAGGCCAGCTCGCTCTGTCACCGTCCCCCCCCCCCCGCCCCCGCTCTGAGAGCCTCGGGTTCCTGCTCTGGAAAACGGAGCACTGCTGGGGGTCCTGGGGGACAGACGCACATGCCTGATGTGGGTCCCCTCCCTCCCAAGCTGCTGTCCTCCCAGAAGGAACAAGGCTGAGCTGAGCTGTATCTCCCCCAGCCTGACCCAGTGCCACAGCTGTTCCCTCAGGCACAGCTGCAGCCCTGACCCAGAGCTCCCCCAAGAGTGACCTCACAAAACACCTCCTCCTCCGGGGGCCCCACGTGCTTCTGCCCTCAGCTCCCTAAAAGCGTGGCCCAGCTCCAAAGGGTGCTGACACCCACCCGGTGTGGCCCTGACCTTCCCCCAGCAGCCACGCGGGCCACCCTGCTCCAGGCTCCAGGAGGCTGACCCCTCCTGGCCACCAGTCTTGTCACTCGCCCTCTGCTTTCCTAGACCCCAGGCCGCACCCACCCACCCCACGGTCTTGGCAGGGTTTCCCCTCAGCAGAGCCGACCTCCAGCCCTGGAACCAGGGGCCTCAGTTGTCCAGGCTTCTGAGAGCACAGCCTGAAACGTGGGCACACATGCACGCTCCAAGACGTTTACGGCCTTACTGCCGTTAGAAACTGCCTGGAGCCTGTCCGCAGCAGAAGGGGCGACCCAGCAAAACCGGGGGTGGTCGTCATGGTCACGCTCAGGGACCCAAAATGCTTCTGATATCTGATGTTGGATTTACAACCTCAAAATGCAAAAGTATGTGTGCAAATCTGTGAAAGATGAATAGGGAACACGCTAGACAAAACATGCTGCAATCCCCCAGCGATCCCCTCTTGACTGGGGAAGCTCATCTCCAGGCCTTCTCATACAGTACACATTCCTGTGACAAGCAAGCACACTTTCACGGACCATAAAATAAAAGCAGCCGCAATCGAGACTGCCCAGGCCAGGAGCCACGAGGCTTCTCAGGGGAGGGCAACCAGGTCCCAGCACACAGAGTTTTCCTCCTGGGGCCATCAGCCTGGTCTGGGTCCTCAGGGACACAGGGCCTGGGCAACCCCACCAGTGGGCATGTGCAGGGCCTCACCAGCCAGGTGAGCCCAGAAGCAGTCTGAGAGCAAGCCCCTCGTATGGGAGGTTAACAGTACCAATGGCTAAAATGTGGGCTCAAAGGCACAGTCCAGAGTAAAGGCCTCACTGCTGCTTCCTGGGCCACAGGGCTTCCACTGCCTGTCCTGGCCTTGGAGCTGCACCAGAACAAGCTTGCCTGGACTCAGGAAAGGAGAGGATGGAAAGGGGAAGGGCATGCCTCCCTGGGGAGTGTGCAGACTGTGCGCTGTGGGTGGGTACCGGTGCAGAGGGATGGCCTATGGCCTGTCCCAAGCCTTACCACCAGTCACTCCTCCTCCCCCAAAGCCATCTTGGGAGCAGCCCAGTCTGGGCTATCCCAGTCCAGCATGGCTCACTTCTGCCACTGGCCTGTCTCTGGCCAGGCGGTTGAAGGAGCAGGTAGGGAAGTGGAGCCAGTGACCCAGAGTCCCCTGGTGGCCAGTGTCCATGGAGCCCCACCCTGAGCCAGCCGATGACCTGTGTCCAGGTCTCCCGCTCCAAGCTCTGCCTGTGGCGGGGCAGGGCAACACTGCAGGCTGAACCGCTGCCCAGCTGGCATCTGAGCCCTGGGCCGGCTCTGAGGAGAGGCTCAGTGCCACGCAGTGAGTGTCCTCAGACACCGGCTGCTCTATGCTAGACATGGCACTCTCCAGTCCCGCCCCCTTCCTACTCCTTCCTAGGCAGAGAGCCCTGGGTGTGAGGGCACATACGCAGGTCTGTGTGGAGCTGAGGTGCTGGGCTCAGAGCCTTGCCCCCCCCGCCCAGCCTCCCACTGGCAACAGCCCACAAGGGACTTGAACAAGAGCCCCTTTCACGGCGACCCTACAATCCCGCAGGCAGTGTCCTCCCCGTGGTCTAGGAGTCACGAGCAGGGCACCCTGCAGGCGCCCACAACCCACCAACACGGCCCAGGAGAGGATTGGGTTGGGTGTGTCTGGATCTAGATGAGCTGCACCCACAGGGGGACCGTGGGAGCCCCTGGGCACGCGTTGGCTGGCCCCTCCCCTTTGTCCCTTCCTCCCTTCTCTGCCGGCTGGAACTCACGCGGCCCCTGTCCTGGCCTGTGAGCCCCGTGACGAGGTGGCAGAGCGACAAGACTGAGGGCCTGCCCCCCGCCACCGGCGCTCCAGGAGGAGCCACAGGCTCGGACAGTCTCGGAGGTGTCACCAGCGCTACACCACTCACCCCCAGCCGTGCTACGTGAGAAAGAAACGACTCTGTCATCCAGTCCATCCTTCTGGGTTTCCAGCCACTCTGGCCCAACTGCGGCCCTGTGCTCCATACTCCATTTCTGCCCTTCAAGTGCCTCCCAGCTCCCCTTTCCTGGGCTCCCTGCACCCTCCCCTCTGGGCAGAATGGCTTCACCAGGACGTGGTTGGGCAGGTCACTCCTACCCAACACCCTCCGCCCTCAGGAAGGTTCCAGGCCCCTGGGGGTCTGTTCCCAGCTGCTGCTGCTCATGTCTCCTTGGTCAGGCCCCACCTTCCACAACAGTCTTTGACAGGCTGTGTCCTCTGTTGCCGACACCCTTCCACTGGGGCTTGTCAGCTAAAGGCCACCTCATGGTCCACGGCCAGCTCGATGTCTCCTCTCGGGCTGCTCACACCCACGTCAGCAGACATATAAACATATTCCCCAGACACTCACCTCCCACCTCGACCCCAGACCAAACGCAGAGCCGCTGCTGGAGTCCCAGAGGTCCCAAGCAAGGGTGCCTGGCTGGGCCCTGCTGCATCCCAAAACTGGGCCCGGCCGAAACCCACCAGGAGGGCTGCCTGGCCACCCAGGGAGGCCTTACCTTGGCTGGTGGCTTCGTCCCCTCCCAGCTCCGTGCATCCATGGATGGGGGGACCTGGTAGATGTCGTGTCCTATCCCAGCGGAAGGCGGCACCTGGTAGATGTCCTGGGCAGGGCTGCCAGGCCCCGGGGGCACCTGGTAAAGGTCTGGGGCTGGGCTGGGAAACGGGTGATGGGGCATCTGCTTGGAGAACGTGGCTGTCTGCTTGGCCGGGGGAGACTGGAACTGGGGGCTGGGCCCAGGGGCTTGGTAGAGGCCTTGCTGAGTCTTGCTGGGGGTGGGCACCAGGTAGACGCTGTCCGGCTGCGGCTGGTACGTGGCAGGCAGCATGGGTGTGTACTGGGCTGCCGGCGGGTGGAGGCTGGGTTGAGGTAGGGCCGAGCTGGCGGGTGGGCCGGGGCCGGGCCCCACGGGCTTCTTGTCATGCATGCCCACCAGGATCTTGAGGCGGTTCCCCGGCACGATGCCTTGGCGCCCGTGCAGCGAGCAGAGCCACCAGCCATCTAGGCCCTGCGTGTCCCGCTCCAGCACCGTCATGATGTCGCCCTTGCGGAAGGAGAGCTCATCTGGGGACTCGGCCACATTGTCGTAGAGGGCTTTGGCCAGCACGTTCTGGGGGAAGAGGACACAGATGGGCGTGAGGGCAGGAGGACGTGTGCTGGGGGCTCGGCGTCCCGCCCAGCTCCCACCCCCTCCAGGACTGGGGAGGCACCTGGCCTTGGCACCGAGAAAGGAACTAAGTAGGGTTTGGCGAGATCCCCGCGCCTCTGCCCCCGCTGCCCCTGGCGAAAAGGCCCAGCTGATCCCGGCAGTTTTTCAAATGAGCCTGGATAGTGTCTCAAAATCCTCCTGACCACAGCCATCACCTGCACTCCAGGATGGCACTCAAGATACTCTGAAAAATACTCCCGGAGTCACACTATAAGCTGGACCTAACGCTGGGGAAGGCAGCAATAATGACAATAATGGCCACCACGTCCTGGGGAGAAAACAGGATGCACACCCTCCCCGCTTCAACTCAACCCCCTGCTGCCCCGCCAGTGCAATCAGCCAGGAGGAAAAGACCAGAGAGTGGGGAGGGGACACACAGGGACAGAACCGTCATCATCTGCAGACCATATGTCATCTACGTACAGATTCCAACAAACGAGAAGGATCAACAGTGCTGAGGAGGGAACCTCACAGAAAAGACGTCAGCAGATAACAGAAACTACAAGTTATCCAGGAGTTAATCAAGCAAAGACTCCAGTGGAGAAAATGTAACAATTGGGCCAAGCTTACTTAATAAGTTACAACTGCAATAAAAATGCCAGCTGAACTTTTTTTTTTTTTTTTGGAGGAATTCAATCAAGGAAAAGAATCCTTCTAGAATTAAGCAGAGGAATAGAGGTCCACAGATAAGCAGGTCAATTCTGAAAATGAAATGCAAAAAGGCACTTCCTTCCTGCCGTGAGGACAGGCCACAACTCCAATCCCTAAGCGGGACAGGGAGCAGCGGCTGGGAACCACGCAGCGATGAGGAGGGCAGGGCTGTAACCGAGATGCTACCAGGAAAACTCACTCACCATAGGAAGAAAAGTCAATTTGGACACTTTGCCTCATATTATAAACAAAGGGCAATCAAACACCTAAATGTGAAAGTTATAACCTTAGAGCTGATAAAAGAATTGTGGGAGAATACCTCTGTGACCTTGAGGTGGAAAAAAATTATGAACAAAACCCTAGAAAAAAAGACCACTAAAAGCACAAAACATAAGGTAACAACAACAGGAACAAAGATGGATTCAACCTCATCAAAGTGAACGGTTTCAGTTGGGTGGGGGAACAACAGAAAGCTGACAGGGTGACAGGCCACCAAATGACAAGAGTCACTGATCTAGAATCTGGAGGCTCTCCTACAAACAAGCAAGGAAAAAACAAGAACACCAACAGAAAACCAATAAAATATGAAGAGTTTTCTGAAGGGGAAACCAGAATGGCCAAGATGGCCACAGAGGAAGTTCAGGGATCCAGCCAGCAAAGCGGGACAGACCTGCGGCTCTGCTCTGTGCTCCAGCAGGTGCCCAGGTGTCTGGTGAGGAACACCAGCCACACCCTCCCGAGTTAGAGGAACAAACAGGAGATCTACAGCCCAGAGCGCTTTACGTAAATGTTACGAATACCTACAAAAGAACTCGTATTTTTCACAGACACTCTTCCAAGGACAGATTCCAGACACATTACATTTGCATGGGTGCTTGTGGAAGAGGGACGGGAATGACACAGGCACCAGGAATAAATGGGGAGAATAAAGCAAAACAAGGAAGCAGTCCCATACAGACTGAGGACGGCCACAGAAGGACAGCACCCCACGCCCAGCCCCGCTCTTTACGCCTGTAATTCTCCTGTTAATTCTCACAGGCACCCAGAACCGCTGCTATGGGTTCCGTGAGTCGGCAAACCCTCCTGGAGCCGGGACACACGTTCCGTGCAGAGGCCCAGTAGCCCAGCAGCCTGTGCAGGCCTTGGCGAGGCTGTGGGGACAGACAGGAGGACCCCAGCATTGGCAGGCACTGTGCTGGCAGGCCCAGAACCTCATCAGGGACAGAGAACCGGGTGGAGAGGCCCCACATTTTCAGTCCTTGGCCTCTGCTGCTTGCGCAGGTGAGGGCTCAGGCTGAGCCCAGAGATAGCACAGGGGGGCCCCAGCCAGAGGGCCAAGGTCAGTCCAGCAGAGGGCAGGAGCAAAGCAGGCGCCTGGGTGGGAAGGCCAGGCCTGTGGAGAGGACAGTGCCAGGCCAGCTGGGCACCGGCCCCACCAGCCAGGCCTCAGCTCTGGTCGCCCTCCTCTGAGTCTCCTGGGGACTGAAGATGCAGAGCCTGGTCTAGATCTGACTTGGAAACGGGACCTGGGTTCGGACCACCCTTCCCCACGTGGGCCTGGGTCTCATCCCCTGGATTCCAACTGGGGGCAGAGAGAAGTCGGGGTGAGGCCTCACCCAAGTTTAGGAGGGCCCACCTCCACACCAGCATCAGGGGCCAGAAGGAGCTCCTCTGAGCTCCATCTCCCCTGCCCGTCACGGTGAGGATTAGGGAAGAGGAAGGAACACCATCAAGGGGGACGGCAGCCCGGGGGGAAGCCGGGGCAGGCAGTGCGTGCTCCAGGCCCAGGACTGCACGCTCAGACTCGGGGGAGCACTGGCGGGAAGCCCACTCCTCCAGAGCAGCTCAGAAGGAGCCAGAGGCCAGAAAGCTGGGAGCCAAGAGGGACAAGGCCCAGGGGAGAAGCCAGCCCAGGCAGGCAGCGCAGAGAGAGCAGAACAAGTGAATTCACCCTGCAGCAAGGTGAGCGCCAGGGCAAGGGCCCTCGGAACTACTGGACTGTCCACACCACAGTAAGGACGGTTATCAATGCACCGAGGCATCAATGAGTCCTCAGTAAAATGTCACTTGAACTTAAACATTGGGGAGAGGATAATGTTTGAGACAATGGGGGATGCTTTTTCTTCCTGCTTTTCAGACATTTTCAATTTGTATTGAATGAGCATTTCTTGGTTTGGGGGTTGAAAAAATATACACCCTGAAAAAGAAAACAGTGGACTACCTCCTAGGCTCCAAGGCAGGATGGGACGGACAAGGCTGAAGCAGGTCAGAGGTCAAAGCCCCAAGAGGAGCCGATGGGGCGGGGGCTGCCCTGCTGCCCAATGGACTCATGGGTCCCATCCCCAGGCTGCCTGCAGGAAAAGCAAGTTTCCCAAATATGGTCTGCAGCCTGCTCAGGGAATCACACCCCGTCAGGGGGGCGGGACACCCAACCCACCCTCCCCCAGTGACCCCAGAACACAGAGCCAGCCCTCTGGGTCCCCTCAGCCCCTGCCCTGGTGACCACAGGAAGTGCCAGCAGAGTGAGTCACAGGAAAATTCCCCTCCGGCCCAGTCAAAGTGGGCAGGGTGCAGAGAGAGGGGAATGCCCCTCAGAGGCCCCTCACCTCTTAGAGGAGGGCAGCCCAGGGAAGGCTGGCAGGGGGGTTTCGGCCAGGAGGCTGGAGAGCTCTGCCAAGGTCAAGGTCCAGCGGGAGGGGGAAGGGGGTGGAGGGAGGGTCCCCTGGACCCAGGAGAGCTGCCCAGGGAGCTACCGGGGCCTCCCGCGCCCAGGGTGGCCAGTTCTCACCTCCTGGGTATGAGCTCGATGAGCAGTCAAGGCCAATTCCGACTGCAACTGTGTAGTCCGGGGCGGCCGGAGCCAGGCTGGGAAGCACCTCTCAGGGTGGGCACGTGGCACCAGGCGCCTGGCACCAGGAGCTCCTCTGCCTGCGTCAGCTGGTGCCCCCCTCCCCCCGCCGAGCCCCAGAGGCAGGCTCTCCGCAGTCCTGGGCACTGCTGGCGCCGCAGCGCTCCAGCCGGCCGAGCACCCGCCCCTTCGGGCCCCTAAGCCTCTCCAGCTGCTCCTGACACACTCCCCGCTCCAGTGCTGAGCAGCAGCTAAGGCCAGACCTGGGCCTGGCTCTCCCTCCCACTGCTGGGGACCTTGGGCGAGTCCCTTAGCCTCTCTGAGCACCCAGATCCCTTGTGTTAAGGTGACAATCCTGGTTTCATAGGGAAGTTCTTTTGTTTAATAAAAGATTCACCTGGCATCTCCCCTCTGCCAGGTGCTGGGCCAGGCCCTGCAAGACTTGCAGCAAGCCTAGGTCGACCAGGCCCTTGTCTGCACGGGGTTGCATCCCAGCAGGGCAGGCAGACACAAAACGATTTGCCAGGACAGGGGGAAATGTGGCATGTGCAACAGGGCCACTACACATAGGATGGTCAGAGGTGGCCTCCCCCAAGGAGGACATTTCAGGAGACTCATGAAGAATGAAAACGAGGCGACCATGAAACCAGCTAGGCAAGGGCCTGTGGGCAGAGGGCAGGCATGAGCCAAGACACTGAAGTAGGGAAAGGCTGGAGGGAGACAGGATGGTGGCCCTGGACTGGCAGGCAGGCTGGGGCCAGTCACACTGCAGGATGCCTTGGGATGCTGCAGGGAGAGCTCAGTCAGTGCCATCCAAATGGTGGCCTCCCATGGCAGAATAAGGCAAACCCCACACCACCTGAGCATTCCTGCTCTGGACATGCTCGCCAGGACCCAGTGTCTTGTCCCAGCTTGGAAGGGGGGGCCAGTCTACCCAGAACCTGGCTTTCCAGGCTTCCTCACTATTGGGCCAATCAAGTGCTTCCCCCAAGCTCACAAGAGGACACAGCTGTGACCTCTGGGAGGGGCACACCACCAGGGCACCATCGCAGTCCAGGCCAATTCTGCCAAACATCTGGGTCCAAGGCATCACGGAGACTGCTGCTGACTTGCCCGAGTCTCTGGCCACCTCACCCGCGACCCTAGGAAACCTCTTGCTGTATCCTACTCCTCCTTCAGGATGGGACTTGGGTGTCACACACACACCCTCCGCCCAGGAAAGCTCCCACGTCCCTCCCCGGGCACCCACACCTCACTGCCCCCACCTCGAAGTGCTGATCAACACCTCTTGTTACTGCCCACTTCGTGCCCCCAATCCGGGCGCCCAGAATGGGAGGGGCCTGTCTGCTTCAGCGTGGAACGCCCCTCCACCGCACACGCACGCCAGGCCTGGCCCAGAGCAGGGCTGAGCGTGGGGCTGCTGGATGGACGGGTTCAGGCAAAAGCCCCCCTTGCGGAAGGTGGTGCCCTGCCCTCCCTGGGAGCCGCGCGGCCACGCCTGAGAAAGCCAGGAAGGCCCTTTGGGGCTCACTCACCCCAGAGGAAGGGGGCAGAGGAGAGCCCCCTGCCCGATGCCACCCCCCCACCGGCAGCGGCCTGCCAGTCAGGCCCGCCCAGAACAACACCCTGGTTGTTGCACATGGGAGCTGAGAGGGCTGCCCCACCGGCCCTGCCTGGTCTGAGAATGGCCCTCATTGTGTGCGCCAGACTCACCCGGGCCCGCAGACACGGAGCAGCTGGGCCTTGGCCGCCAACGGGCACGTGTCAGCGGCCATCTGACGGGTTTTCCCTCGGCCTGCTGCCCCGGAGAGCCCTGGATGTGCTCTGGGTGTCCCCAAACCCCGACTCTGCGGGACGGTGCTACCTGGTTGGGGGGAGACCAACAGGTTCACAACGACGACGATAATGCCGGCAGGCAGCGAGAGGCCGGGCTCTCTTCTGGACCTCAATTATCTCTTTCAACCCTGTGAGACACTGTGATTGCCTCCACCTACGGATGGAGAGGCTGAGGTGCACGACAGTCTTGACTTGACTCGCCAGGGTCACGGTCAGGAAGTGGCAGAGGCAGATCTGCTGTCTGACAAAGTGCCGCTGGGTGGCTCCCGGGGTACTGCTTAGGTCCATGGAAGCCAGGAGTGGAAATTTCACAGGGCTTTTCCATCCCTCCCGTCCCCCACCCCGACACACACCCCAGCCCCAGGCACAGAGCCCCACACACAGCAGTCACTAGGGAAACTCTAGTTCTCTTCATACAAAGAACCATCTCAAACCTGGGCCAAGTTTATTTCTGGGGTATTCTGGTTGCTTGTCCCAAGGAGCCCCCGTGGCCACTGGATACAGGCCCAACGGACATGTGCCCAAGTGGCGGTCTACACCCACAACCGCTGCTCACTTGTGCCCTGGGAACCCCGCCGGAGGGGCAGCGGCCACGGGCCCACTGGCCAGGGTCCTGACCAAACTCTGCTCCGCCTCCCGGCTGCGATGGGGCTGGGAGGGCAATGCCTCCTCCCTTCCCAGACGGCCCCACACCCTCATCCTGGGCGGAACTCCGCAACAGCCAGCCTTGGCATCACCCTCCCCTTAATTCTCCCAGGGCAACTGAGTGACCAGGCTCTGGGCTCAAGTCCTCAGTGCTCAGCGTGACAAGCGTGGATGAGCCTCCCATTCCAGAGCCACTCCAAGGGGACAAGGGGAGCATGGCTCCTTCCCTGCCTGCTTTGGCAGTGCCTGAGGCTCAGAGGACAGAGCAGGGGCCGTGTGTGGGTCCTCAGCCCCATGCCTGACCCTCAGCACCCAGAGGACAGGTCTACAGAACAAAGGACTAAAAACCCACCTGTGGGTGGCCACCGCCAGCAGCTCCCTCAGACCATCAGGAGCCCCGAGCTGGCCTTGCTACAGTGGCAAGAGCAGATGTCTTTGTGCCCAGCTCTTGGGCCGAAGCAGGCCCCTGGCCCCACTCCTGCCAGGGCATCCCAGGCACTGTCCCTGTGAGGCTGGGCAGAGGACGAGGGGTGGCATGGGGAGGGCCCTCCTACTGCAGGACATGGCATCTGCAGCCCCCAACACACCTCGGATGGTGGGAACAGGTGGGCCTGGGGGCAGGGCACCAAGGAGCCCATGTGGTTGGCACGAGAGCGGAGCCCTCCACCCTCTAGCCCACCCCAACTTCTGACACCTTGGGAGTGGTCCTCGACCCCTTAGAACCCTCACCACTGCCACCCAGCCCAGGGAACCGGCCCAGGCTGACAGACCCCAGACATGTTTGAGTGGACTGGCTTGTTCAGTCTTGGGATTTGGTCTCTCAGCAGAGGGCCCAGCGTGAGGTTGACCTTCACTTCAGGGACAGCACCAGGCCCTGGTAACCCCCCGTGGCCAGCCCCAGATATGCCACTGGAGGGGCAGAGGCAGAAGCCCAGGTGGGACAGCAGGGACTTCACTCCTTAGGAGGCCTCAGTTTCCCCACCTGGACGTCTGAAGCCTCCTCAGCTCTGCCCCTCTCCAGCCCTAAGTGACCACTTTCAGCAGCCCTTAGAGCAGCAGCATCTGCTTCTGCAGGGATGGAGGAGGACACACTAGCACAAAAAGCAGGGTTCTCCAGCTCAGGAAAAAGTACCAAGGCCCCGACTTCAGGATGCGCAACGGAAATAGGGGACTGAGACGGGCCCTGCCCCTCCACCCTCTGGGCTCCTTCCCCGGCAGGCTGGTCCCCTGCCCCACTCCCCACGCAGAGGTGGGAGGAAGTGAGCACAACAAGGCGGAGATGGAGTCAGGGCCTCTCCCCAGGGCTAGAGGGCCCAGCCTGCCCCCTGGAGGGAGGCCACTCTGTAGCCCCTTATTTGGGGGCCTTAAGGATCCAGAGGAGGAGGAATTTGGCCAGTGTCTCTGCTGGAGAACGACCCTGTCCCGCCCGACCCCACACCCTGCCCTCCAAGCATGACTCTAACACTGCTCCTCCCCCTTCCACCTGCTGGCTGGTTCTGGCTGCCCCAACTGGCTGTGGGCTCCTGGGGGATGGTGGAGGGAGTTCTCCAGGCCTGAGAGACAAAGGGTGGTGGGTTCTCCTAAAAGAATAATGGAGGCCAGGAGGGGGTTACTAAGGCACAGCTCTGGAGCCGGAGAGACCCCACCAAGTTGGCAGCCCCAGTAGAGCATGGCAGCACCCCAAGGGCCAGAGCACCCCCAATCCCAGAGCAGGGGGAGCACATGGCTAGAGCATGGGGCCATACCAGGAGACTATGTTCTGGATACGGTTCTGTGAAGACAAGTAACTGCCCCTCACTGTGCCTCAGTCTCCCCATTGGTACCCTCTGTATGACTCGCGGGGAGAGCAGGTGTCTTAGGGGCCCTTCCTGATTAGGAAGGATTCCCTAGTGGCACTGCCCTTACTTCAATCCCTTGCCCAAGCCTGGGGAGATGATGCCAGCCCACAACGCTAACACCTCTGTTCAGCACAAGCGTAAAAGTCACCGGGAGCTGAGGGTGACTGCCTTGGCAGAAGCTGGGGCTGCCCTGCCCTGCCTCCACCCGGCACCTACAGGACTCCTTCCTTGCCCACGGCAAGCGGGTAGTGGGTGCTGGTGCCAGGAGAGTTTGCCGGCAGGTCCTCCCAGACCTCCCTTCCTGCCAGTCTCAACCTGCACCTGGGACCTTCTCCTGCTTTTCTAAGCCTGTTAGCCCTGCCATCCCTCCACTCCCACCATCAGCTCTCCACCCTGGAAAGGAAAGAGTCATGGGTGGGGGGCGTGTCCCCCAGCCCATGGGGGATGAGGAACATCTCCCCGCCTGGCTGAAATCTGCACAGCAAACCCAGAGAGTACCTCCCAGCTTAGACTCTTCCTCACGCTAAGAGTGCCAAGGAAATAAACTCCCTGTTCTCAAGACCAGTTAGGGAGCCACTGCTCCTACTGAGGGATGGGAGACCCCAACATCTCCCCAGATTCTAACCCCCTCACAGCCCCTGACCACGCCCGGCCCTCAGCAAATCTCAGCTTCTCCGAATCTTTCAACACCGCCCTGGGCTCTGCAGCAGCATGAGGGGCTGGGCGCCCGGGCTGCGGCCACCCGGGCAGCGGCCCCGCCCCTCCCCAGCTCCCACGCTCTACCCGCGGAGGCTAGGACCCCGGGATCGCGGCGTGGCCCTGGACTCCCCTGCCAAGACCCGGCTCCTACAACCGTTTTTGCAACCACGGTAGGTAATAACCGAGAAGCTCCCGCCCTGGGTCCCGGAATCCAGCGCGGGCGGGCCGGGGGTTAATTATTAACTTCTCCGTGGACACCCGCGCTTGCTCACCCAGCCCTCAACCCCTAACCTGGGGGCATGGGCAGCCCTCACTCCAAAACACACGGACCGCCACCCTACTTCCTGGAAGTTCACGCCCCTGGAAGTTCACGGTCCAAGGGACCTCGGACCGCTCCTCGTAGCGATGCAAAGTGAGGCTCGGAGACAGGGCTCACAGGCCCAAGGTCACCCAGCAGGCAGCGGCCGGCAGGGGGAGAGCGGGCCTCCGGCCAGCAACTTTCCCGGATCCAGGAACTCTCCTACCGGCCCGCGGCCCCCGAGTCCGGTCCTTCCAGCCGCCCCCGGGGCGCGCAGGGTCTGGGATCCTCCGCAGTCCTGGCCTCCGGGAGCCCCGGCCAGGGCAGAAGGGGGGTTTTCCAGGACCTCGGACCCCGGCCCGGTCACGCCCCCGCGGAGGCTCCAGCGGCCCGTAGTTCCCAGGACCCGCAGGTCCGGCAGGAAATGCCACTCACTTAACTCTTTCCCGCCTGGGACCGCCCCGGGCGCGGGTAGAGCTGGGTCGCCTCCAAGCCGGTACGCGGACCTCGGCCGACGCTCCCTGGCGCGCGGACCCCGCCCCGGCCACCGCGAGTGGACTCCGGGCCGCAGTGGCCGCGCTGACCGCACTCACCAGGTAGTTCATCGTGTCGGGTCGGCCTGGGGCCCCGGCTCCCCGCAGGGCGCACAGCGAACTGCCCGCGCCGCGCGCTCTCGGATTCCCGAGAGCCCCGAAGCCGCCCGGGTCCTGGTCCGACCGACTCAGCCACCTCGCCGGCCACTGCCGCCGCCGCCGCCGCCGCCGTCCCCGTACACAGCCGGTCCCATCTCGCCCCGCCCGCCACCGCCGCCGAGGCCGGCGGGCCCAGCCCGGCTCCCGGCATGCCCGGCCGCGCGCGCCCATTGGCCGCTCGGGCTCCCCATGCAAATGAACCGCCGGCTCGGGGGCGCGGGTGGCTGCGGGAGCGCGCGGGCACGCGCCGCCCAGTGGGACCGTCCCCCACCCCCCACCCTTGCACCCGCGCTAGGCTCCAGGCGCCTGCCGGACACGCGGGATATCGCCTTTTCTCCGCACGCCCGTCCCTGCCCTCCACCGTGGGCGAGAACGCGCCCCTCCTCAAAGGCTTAAGCCTTCTTCTTCTGGGAAGACTGCCGGGATTGCCCTCCTCCCCCGTGGCCGTTGCAGCCCCGAAGGCACCCGCCTCAAGTCTGCCTTCCCCGCCCACCAACCTGGGGCATTTCACGCGTGTCCATCCGGCAGTCCGACTCAGATCTGCATCTAGAGGGGCATGCCCCAGCTGGCAGAAAACTAATAATACGACCACCACACCGACTCTGGTCAGGCCTTCGGTGTAAGAGCCCCAGGATATGAAGACACAGCAGGGAAGCTGGGGACTGCGGCTGCCCCAGTAATCTAGGGAGAGTAGAACCGGAGCGCATCGTGTTCTACCAGCCCTGCGCGGGAGGCTCCAGAGCACCCAGGGACAAGAAGCTCGCCATCTCCCACCTTCTCCTCTGAATTGAATTCAGTCTCCTCGAAGTGTCCCCCACTGTCTTGGTGCTGCTCTAGGAGATGTGCCCCTACCCCAATCCCTCAGTCAGCCCGGTCCAGGGCTAACGCCTGTGCCCCAACGACTCCTGTTTCAGCAACAGGGGGTGGAGGGATGCTGATGAGAATGAGGGGGAGGGAGGAAGCACGACAGGGAAACTGAGTGGAGGGTGCCTTGGTTCTCCTGAGCTCCCCCTCCCTAGGGGGCAAGTTGGTGACTGTCACCCCACGTAGCCAGCCAGAGTCCCTGAGCACAGCCCAGGTTTTGCACAGTGGTCTGCAGAGAGATCTAGGATGGGACCTCTCCAGAACTAGACTGTCCCATTTGCTGAGTGTGTAAGACACCATCAGGCAGCTCGAAATTCCAGGGAAGCATTGGGGCACACCCTGCAGAGAATCCTCGGGCACGGCCTATAAAATACATACAAGCCCACGGTGCACCCACAGGTGCCCCTCCACCTGACACCCAGGGATGGCCGACTCAGCCTCTTGCCAGGTGTGCTACCTTGGCCAGGCCCTCTCCCATCTGTAAAAGGAAGGAGCTGGGCTAGGGCACCCCAAGTCTGGCTGGTCACAGGTCCCCTGGAGAGCTTGTCAAAAAAAAAGATTCCTGTTTTTTAGGAATCCCCTCCTAAAAAACCCCTCCCACAGGTCCCCTCCTCCAGGAATCCCGGGTGTGGGGGGAATCTGGACATCTGCATTTCCCCCAAAGTTTCTCGGGGAACCACTGGACAGAACTCCCAGCATAGGGTGTGGGTAAGGAGCAATGGGATTTGGACTCAGTGTGACCCAGAGTCCTCAAGAAGGAATGGGACAACTAGCTGCTACCCTCTGCCCTCCTCAAGACTGGACCTCCTGTAACCTTCAAAACAGCCCAGTTCTCCCACAGAAGAGCCAGCTCTCAGGGGAACACTACCTAGGGTATCCTCTCCTGCTTGTTCCCAAAGGTGTGCCCCAAAGTCAGAAAGGAAACTACGGGCTCAGCTCCTCCGAAACCCTGCCCCTGCCCCTGCCCTCAGCCTGGCTGGCATTCCAGGTTCCAAGGAACCAGATCAGAACCAGCTGGGCTGTGTGTGAACATCTGTCCATGCTGGGAGCTGGAGGGAGTCCCTAGGTTTTCCCCGGGTCTCCACTCCAGTGGGGAGTGGGGTGGGGACCAGGCTTCACAGCCAGACAGCAGGAGGACTCTGCAGGAATGGGCAGGGACGCAAAAGGGCTGGCCTTACTCCATCCTAGCTGGCCTTGGGAGACAAGAGGAGGCTGCCTGCGAGGAGGAGGACCGGAGACCCTCCCTCTCTGGGGCTGGATTAAAGCAGCGCTGGGGGCGGGGTTGCTCCTGTGGGCGGGCAGGCGGGGGAGGAGAACCCAGCTCTGGCCCAGGCATTTCAAAAATTTGCTGCTTTTCCACTTAAACTCCCCGCCCCCCCCACCCAAGACTGTGCCTCCCAGAATGGCATTTCCGCTTTGGAATCAAGGCCCCAGGATCTGTGCCCCACTGTGCTGCAAGGGGAGTAGCTGGAGGGGGAGAGGAATGCCTCCTCCCAGGCCTGCCGAGGGGGAGTGGGGGAGGGGCACCCACTGGGCAGGCTCTGGCTGGGGTGTATGGGGGAGCAGACCCTCCCGGGCCGACTGCCAAGTGACACAGCCCCCAGGACAGCATCCAGGCTGGCCCTGGGCCAAGGTCTCTATGCCCACGTGCTCATTTCATGCCCGCAGTGATCCTGCAAAACAGGCTTCACGATTAGCCCCGTCTTCCAGAGGAAGAGGTTGAGACCCAGTTTACTGCCCCTTGCCCCACCCCACAGACTTCAGCCACGGAAGGGAAAGAACGGGTGGCCACAGAGGGACAGAGGGGATGCTAGAGTGCAGTCCACCCTGACTCCCCTGCGTCAGGCAACTTCAGGACAGGGCAGAAAGGACACTCAGGAAAGCCAAGGACCCTGCCGCATTCAGAGACCCCAAAGGACAGGCAACTGAGACCCCAGCACCACCCTCAAACACAACTGAGTTCAGAACTGGGGCCCAGGGACTTCGCTGCTGGCCCAGTGGTTAAGACTCACAGAGGGACGTTGGTTCTCATCTGCCCATTAAAGTGTCCACTGGGGTGAGGGCTGCTGCTGATCCTAGACCCTGAGTGGGGAGACCTGGCTCCTGCTCTCTGGGCTTTTGGGGTCTTATTCTCTAGGTCAGACCCACAGCACAAAGAACTATTCTTGCTTTAGCCCCAACAATGTCTGTGGCAGCATTTATAACAACAAACAAGAGGGGGCATAACCTAAATGCCCAAGTACAGGGGACTGATTGGGCAACCAGAGCCTCTCAATGGAAGATTGTGCAGCTATTAAGATGGCCACTTTCAGAGACTAAAATCATGCAAGAAAATGCTGATGACCAGTGAAAAGAGTGGGCTAAAATGGTTTGCACAGTGTGACTCAGACAGCCCCCTTCCCCTCCTAAAGCCTTGGTTTTCCCAGCAGCACAGAGGGTGGCTGATGGCCGGCTCTGGCACCAGCAGCAGGAAAGGATTTCCTGAGGCCGGAGGTGAGTGCTGCCAGCCCCAGGGACAGGAAGAAATGATGTATCTGTAGGGCTATGGGTGTTGACGCCTTGCCCCTGGGCTGGCCACGCACACTGGCAAGCTCAAAGCCAGCCTGCAAGCCGGAGCCAGCCCTGCCTGGGCAAGGGTGGAGGGACCCCTGTGGATGGCCTGGAGAAGAGGCCAGCCCGCTGCATCCAAAACCACTGTCACACAGGCCGGACACCCCACACACCCAGTGTCAGCCAGCCCTCACTGCCCTCCTGGGGACCAGGATGGAACTACCACCACCCAGAGGCTCAGAGAGGGGCAGTGCCTTGCCCAGGTCACACCTCCAGGAAGTGACAAAGCTACAAAGTACAAATATAACCGTACCTGGCTACCCAGGGGTGTGCCCACAGAACAGCACCCCAGGTGATGTCAGACAGAGCAGAGCCTGCACTCTTAGGGCGGGTGTCAGAGCCATAAAGAGCTCTCCCATCCTCCCCTGCTCTCCAAGGGAGGAGTAACCGTGGGGCAGTCTGTTTGTCACTGCAGTGGTGACTCGGACTGTGGGGGGGTGGGCTGTAGCCCCCAGCCTTTGAGTCCATTTAGCATCGTCCCAGGCCAGTCCTAAGAGACCGGGGTACAACGGCACGACCAGGACCAAAGGTGTGGGGACGGAGCCTAGGGGTGGCGGAGGTGGGGAGACGGGCCTGGATCCCAGCAAATCCAGGGCCCCCCGCCTTCCCGCAGCTCCCTCCCCTCCTGCTCTGGCTCTTTCAAGGACTGGGAACTGGAAGGAGCAACAGTCTCCCGATTCTTTTAATTGCTTTTCTAATTTGGAAATTAAAGAGCTGCAGAGGCACCTGCGGGGAGGTGCCTGCTTCAGCAAGAGGCTCTGCTCACAAGGCCGGGGCACTTCCCAGGGGCTCTTCGCCCCAGCCCAGGGTGCTGACCCTGTGGCCTGAGTCCTCCCTTCTCTTCGAACCGCCCCCCCACCATGTGCCTCAGAGAAGCAAAAACCAGGCCCCACATGTGCATAATGAGAAGGCTGCCCTCCCTGGTGGCACTGGGACACCACTCCCTGGGTCCTCACCCTGCGGCAGCCACCTCAGCACTGCCTGAGGGAGGACACGGGGGTGGGGGAAGGAAGGGCTGGGGACAAGACCCTGTCCTCAGAGAGAAAGCTTAGCCGCCGGAGGCCCAGCTCAGGCTGACAGCCTGGGTGGGCAGGGCCCGGGATGTGGTCAAGAAGCAGTCCCAGCCCGCCTTCTGCGCCTGCCTCTCCCCATGGCAGCCAGCTCCAGCATATCAGGGCAGGGAGAGGGGGCGACTTCACATGCCATCTGCTGCCCCCCGAGCCTGCTTCCATAGCAGCACAGGTGCCCACACCCAGAGAGACTCCCAGAGGGGCAGCAGTGTTGGCCAGACATCAGCTGGGGTCAGGAGGCCAGTGGAGTCACAGGAGGGACCCTGAGAGCTCTGGGGGCAGTGGGGTGGGAGTACAGGAAGGCGTGAAAACAAAGAGAGCACAGCTACAGCAGCCACCGAGGAAGCGTGGCTTTTTCTCCCTCCTTGAACCGCACTGGGGGCCTCCCACCTGAGCCTGCTCCAACCTACAGAGAAAGGCTCCATGTGCCCCAGGAGACCCAGGCCCAATCCTCACCCAGGTGTAGCCTACAAGGACAAGAGTAGAGCCCATTAAAGACTCCACCTGGCATGGGACCTCAGCGGTCACTGCGTCTTTCGGAGCCTTGGTTAGTGCGTCTGTTAAACGTAAGCACCGCCGGAGCCCTGCCCGGCACCAGGCCATGAGATTGCAGGCACGTGCAGGCTTGGTGCGTGGCGGCACCTGGTGTCAGCAGCACGCTCACGCACCTCCCCATCACACACCAGCCCTGCCCTGCCAAGCACACACTCCCTTGGGCCCACAGCTCATGCACAAGTGCACTCCAGTAAGCCCTCCCTGTCCTCCCAGCCGCTGCTCAAGTGCCCTGAGCTTCCCTAGCCCCTGAACCACACGAGGAACAAAACCTCAACCTCGTCTGAGATTCTGCAGCAAAAATCGTTCTGTGAAGCCCTGTTGCCCCCAGCTCCACCAGCCAACACTGGGAAGTGGGCAGGGTCTCCCCGCAGCCGGGGGAGTGGGGAGTGGCTGGTTATCGGGCCTATCACTACACAGACTACAGCACCCACTCCCTGCTGGGATACGGCTGCGTGTCCTCAAGGAACTTCCACTCCAGGGCGTGTGAGGGGGACAAACAGATAAACATGGGAACACCTGTGGGAGAACCAAGCAGACAGCAGAGGGCAGACTGGTGGCAGGGGCTACTTTACACAGGTGCCGGGGGCTCCTCTCTGATGAGGTAACATTGGAGCCGACGTGTGAATCTTTTGCTAAGGTTCATTATGCAGAAAAAAATAACAGTAAAGGTTTGTAAGAATAGCACAGGCATGCCAGTTCCCTCGGTGTGGAAGAGTGGAGCATAGAGGTGTTAGGGAAGCAGGGAGTGGCTCTCAAGCAACCCTCCCTGCTCTTAGCTTCTTGAGTGGTGCGGTGTCCTGCAGGCTGGGGGCAGCCAGGAGTGCCTGCCTGGTGGGGTGTCTTGGCGGGCAGCCAGGGACAAAGCTGGGGGGGGGGACCAGGAATCTGTCCCGACCAGGGAGGGTGGAGGGATAGGGTCAGCTCCCAAGACAGGCTCCATCCTCTCCTCGAAGCCTCTCCCCACTAGGACCTCTGGTGGGCACAGAGGCCTGGAAGAAACACAGGTGACTCAAAAACCTAAGACGCTTCACCTCATGGCCAACCTGGGAAGAGGGAATTCAAACCCTGGATACCTGGGGAGGGCTGTGAACAAGAAGGCATGTGGTCACACCACTCTGACAATCGTGTAACTTTGGGGAATCCAGGATTTGGGGGCACAGACGACTCTCTGGGCATGCCTCAATGCACACATGATTGGATATCAGGTTTTATAAAATACTGAAATAGGGTATTACACCACCCCACTAACACTAGTATGTTCCAGTATTAAAAATACACAGCACAGAAAGACTAGAGACAGATATCCATCAGCAAGAGAATGGATCAGTACATAAATTCATAGTCAAAAGTGGAACACTCAGCACAGCAACGAAAAGAGAACTACTGATACACACCATGTGGATGAAAATCTCAAAATCATTTTGCTGAATGAAAAAAGCCAGACCCCAAAGAGTATATACTATATGCTTCCACTTACATCAAGTTCAAGTTCAAGTTCAACAACAGGTGAAACCATGCCATGATGAGAGAAATCACAATGCTGGCCACCTCAGAAACTAACACAACATTGTAAATCAACTATAAGCCAATAAAAATTAATTTTAAAAAAAGATCACAGGATAATCATAGCTTTTCTTTTTTTAAAAAAAAGAATGTTGACCACCTTACAGGGGGTAGGGCACACTTGACTGTGAAGGGGGCACTTGTGAACTTTCTGAGATGATGGAGAGGTTCATTATCTTGATTTGATTGATGGTTACATGGGGTCTACATTAGTCAAAAGTTATTCAACTGTATACCTAACATCTTTCAATTTCACTACATAGAAAATCTACCTCAGGGACTTCCCTGGTGGCGCAGTGGTTAAGAATCCACCTGCCAGTGCTGGGGATATGGGTTCAATCCCTGGTCCGGAAAGATCACACATGCCACGGGGCAACCAAGCCCGTGCGCCACAACTACTGAGCCCGCGTGCCACAACTACTGAACCTGCACGCCCTAGAACCCGTGCTTCGCAACAAGAGAAGCCACCGCAATGAGAAGCCTGCACACCGCAACGAAGAGTAGCCCCCGCTCGCCGCAACTAGAGACAGCCGCCCTCATGCAGCAATGAAGACCCAACACAGCCAAAAATAAATAAAATTTTTTAAAAAAGGAAAATCTACCTCAATAAGAGAGTCTCAACTGGTAAAAATAAAACAAAGCACAGGGCTTCCCGGGTGGCGCCGTGGTTGAGAGCCCGCCTGCCGATGCAGGGGACACGGGTTTGTGCCCCGGTCTGGGAGGATCCCACATGCCGCGGAGCGGCTGGGCCCGTGAGCCATGGCCGCTGAGCCTGCGCATCCAGAGCCTGTGCTCCGCAATGGGAGAGGCCACAACAGTGAGAGGCCCGCGTACCGCAAAAAAAAAAAAAAAAAAACACAAAGCACAGAGGAAACAATACATAGCATTAGGAATACCAAAAAATAGGTACTGCAATCCTAAACCCACTGTGTTACCCTTTTTGCCCTGGCTGTCAAGGAGCTTCAAGTTAAATCTGCATGCCTACCTTCCCCATACAGTACATAGTTCTGGATCTTTTGATGATCCCAGACTGTTTGTGTCTTTCACTATAATCTGCTTCAACTCCTTACTGGAACTCAGCAGGGTTTAAATAATAAATTAAAATTACTAAAAAGTTCCCTCAGCCTCTAATTCCCCTTAGAGAAAGGATTAACTTTAGAGCCACAACTTGTGACCACCTCTCCTGGCAGAGCGGGCATGCATCCCCACCTCCAAGGTCCCCAACCTGTCCCCAGGTCTTTTTCTTTTTTTCTTTTTTGGCCGGGCTGGGCAGCATGCAGGATCTTACCCCGACCAGGGATCAAACCCTGAGCCCCCTGCAGTGGGAGCGCAGAGTCCTAACCACTGGACTGCCAGGGAAGTGCCCCCCCCCAAGGTCTTTTTTCTTGAAGAGAGGGAGACAATGGCCCAGCAAACTAAAGAAAGCCAAAGAAACAACAGGGTTAGACTAGGATGCAATCAAAGCAAGCATTTGTGATGAAGCCAAGTCAGAGGCTGGGGAGGCAAAGAAGAGCACAGAGAGGGCAGGAGACGGGAGGGCAGGTGCAGCTCATGCCTCATGCCAGGCTGTGGGAGGCGGGGGGTCACAAGGTGCCACCCTCACAGCCTTGCGGCCCACCTGCGTCACCCACAAGCTTGAGCCCCCTCCCTTAAAGTGCCAGGACCCACCTCCGGCGTGCTCTCCTTCCCACCCAGGATCCTGCCTGTTCCATGCTGGCCAGGCTGCTGCTGACCACATCTGAAGTCAGGCTTGTACCCACCAATCCAATAGCTTCCAAAGCCGGCAACACTGCACCCACTCCTGGGGGCCCTCAGGGCAGGGCATCCAGCTGGTCTGAGGCACAGTGGGCCAGATGGTGGCCCCACTGGAGGCCACTCTATCTGTGGGGTGAGGACAAGTACCTGTCCATCCAAGGCTCAAGAGGCAGGGGTCACGAAGGCAGGCAGGGGCAGGGGAGGGGCTGGGGTCATTCCACTGCTAAGGCCCTGGCAGGAACCGACCATAAAGAGAAAGCTACTGGGGCTTCCCTGGTGGCGCAGTGGTTGAGAGTCCGCCTGCCAATGCAGGGGACACCGGTTCGTGCCCCGGTCTGGGAAGATCCCACATGCCGCGGAGTGGCTGGGCCCGTGAGCTGTGGCCACTGAGCCTGCGCGTCTGGAGCCTGTGCTCTGCAACGGGAGAGGCCACAACAGTGAGAGGCCTGCGTACCGCAAAAAAAAAAAAAAAAAAAGAGAAAGCTACTGGAGGCAGGCTGGGCAGCGTGGAACATTATGGGGGCAGGGAGCTGACCTCCTCTTCCCAAGCTGGTCGTGCCGGTGCCAGGAGTGGGTCTCAGCCACTGCACCAGTCAGCAGTGGCAGGATAAAGATAATAACCTCAACAGCAGTAGCTGCTATGACTTATTAGCCTCTTAGTCAAAGCTTTCTGCAACCCTCACCAAGTTCTCATAAAACCCCAAGAGCTCAGTGCTGTTAACATCCCCATAACACAGAGGACACAGGCTCAGAGAGCTTCAGTAACTGGCTCAGACGAGCCAGCACCATTCATTCTGGAGCCCTTGCCCTCGACCCACCACATATCCTCCCCACCCAGAATTAGCCTCTCTGGGAACCCACTCAGCCCCCAACAAGGCTTCCAGGACAGTGGCTGGGATGCAGGCTCTCTGCACAGGGACATAGACTCCTATATGGCAGGGGGCTCCCCGCTGCTCCCAGGGCCACTTCCTTGGCAGGTGGCCAGGATAGGCTGGAGAGAGAGGAACCAAGCAGGCCTGGTCCTGCCCTGAGGAGCCTGGCAGCAACCAGATAACCCCAAGGGTGAATGCACTATCACAGATGGGAATCCTGGATGGCTTCCTGGCACGCTGCCCTCTGCCTGAGCGAGCAGGAGTGACGAGGTGAGCAAGGCAGCGGTTTAAGATCACTTCCTGCAGAGGGAGGGCCAGGCAGAGTCCAAGGCCAGCGGGAGGAGTGTGGCCGGAGGGGCGTGCCAGGTGCTTTGGAGACTGAACCGAGGACCTTGGACTTGGACACTGTCCTCTTTTGAGCCTGTTCTACCAGGCCCCAGCTGTCCATGGCCTGGCTGCCCAGGCCAGTGGTGAGCCCAGGGCAGAGCCTCCCAGCTCCCTGGCCAGCTCTCCGGTCACAGTGGTGGCTGGCACAGAGCCAGGCACAAAGGGCACCCTGGGACCGCTGGCAGAGGTTCAACCAGGCGCCACCCCTGCCCCGCCGATCTCCACTGACTGCTGCCGGGGCCCGCAGGGCTACAGCCGCCCTGCTGCACAGCCCCGGGCGAGCTGCCTGGCCGCCCAGAGGCCCAGCTGCCTCATGTCCAGGGGTGCTGAAGGGGTTACCCAAACTCATGCTCAGAAAGCCACGAGCAGAGGGTCGCTCTCTCAGCAGCCTTGGCCTCTGTGGATGGCTCGACAGGCCACAGCCCCTACAATTAGAGAGGCCACACTCACTTTCTGGCTGTGGATCCTGACAGACTTGGTTCCCACCCTGGCTCCGTCTCTCAGTGGCCAGGAGACCCTGGCAAGACTACAGGTCCTCCCCGAGCCCAGCGCCTGGCACACAGAATGCACTCAACGCACGTCAGCACTTAGCTCCTTGAAAGGACCCATTCCTCACTTAATAAAGGAGCAGAGGCGGGGCTGGAATGGCTGTGCCCATTTCCCAGACAGGAAACAAGAGGCAGGAGCAGAGAGCAGGCAGCTTCTCTACAAGCTGGAAGCTGGCTTCCTGCCTGACAGTGCCAGGGGGCAGGGTCACTCCAATGCCCACCAGGGGTCTGAAGGGGGTGGCACAGCCGTCTTCCTTCCAAATGCTTCCTGCCTGCCCAGAGAGAAGAGACAGTCCTGGGTGCTGACCAGCCACACCCAAGAAGAAGGCAGATGTCAGAGAGCAGCCAGGAAGTGCACCTCCAGGTGCTGTGTGAACCGTGCCCTCAGCTCTGGGCAGAGGAAGCAGCACGAAGCAGGGAGTCAGGAGGACCCCGTGTGCCTTCCCCTCTCTGGGCCCCAGACTCCATGTGGGTCAAATGACAGAGTGAGACAAGCTGATCCCTGCAGGGCCGCCCAGCTCGAACACTCAGGAGGTCACTCCTGCCCCAACCTGGCTCGCCCCAGCCTCTTCTCTCGCCGCCATCACCTCCCATCCCATTCTGAAGCATTTTATAATTGCTGTGGGCCGAAGTGCCTGCGTCAGCCCCGTCCAGGAAAAGACTGCCCAAATGAAGGGGTATGCTTAAAACCCAAACGTGTCCGCGAGCGCCACATGGGCGGTCACCGTTCTGGGTTTGCAAAGCAGGGCTTGAGCAGGAGGCTGGCCTCGCCACTCATCAGCACATGAAAGCAATTTTCTGAACATTTCATGGCTGCTCCCAAAATGAACTTCCTCTCCCAGTGCCACCAGTTCACACATTGCTCAAGGTCCCAGGAGACAGCCAGGGTGATCTGACAGCCCAGCATGTAGGGGGCAGAGGGTGAGCCCCCCCCCACTCCCCTCCGCAGAATCTCTGAGGGCCGTGGCTGCAGATGGGAGGGTGGCAAGCGACGTGGAGACGGCAATGGTGTGTAGAGACGGAGCTGGACTGCAGGTCTCCACAGCAGGTGTCCACAGCAGTGCCTGTCTGTCCAAATCACACCCAGAGCCTGGCCCTCCCACCATCCCTGTCTTGTTACAGATGGGGCCACTGAGGCACAGAGCCCAGGAAGGCTGCCCAAAGTGCTATAAGGCAAGGGGTCTGGGTGCCATCCCAGACTCCAGATCCGCACCTCTGCTGTGATTGTGGAGGTCACGCCAAATCAAGCGCAGACGTCCCAAATTTAGGCTGTCCAGCCTTTTATGTGGCCGGAGTCACATGCCCCATTCACTACTGCCCTGGAGACTCAGGCCCTCAAGCAAGCTCAGGTGGCCCACCTCATCTCTCTGGTCAGTGTCCATAGGATCAGGGCAGGTCCCCCGATGCCCCGAGCCAGAAAAGACCCAGAGCTTTGCAGGAAAGCAGGGCAGGAGAAGGGCCTGGCAGGCATTTTCTGTCTTCTTTCTTTCTAAAGATGAGGCAATTATGCTCTGAACCACAACAGATGGGGGTGGGGACTTCACATCAGCACGGTCTGGAAGCCCTAATTTTTTCTTCTGTAACTCTGCATTACTGCTTCTGGAGGCGGGCAGGAGCTGGGATCTTTAATTCCATAATAACAATGCTTTGCACTTACACAGCATCTCTCCTCCAGTAATCTCCATACACTCTATGGTGGGTAATTAAAAGTCCGCTTGCCCTGCCAGGAAGCCCCAGCTGTCTGCTTCACCGTAAGGACAGGGTCCCCCAACTAACAAGCAGTTCCAGAAACAGGCCAGGGGGACAGGCGCGCTGGGCCACTGCCCCTTCCTGTCAGAGGGAAAGCCCCTAACGCAGCAGAGAAACAAGGGCTGGAGGCCACAGCTTTCCAGCAGAAGGTGCCCCTTCCGGGAATGAAGGAAGCAGGGTGTCAGCCCTCACCTCAGTCTGTGCATCTGTAAAGCGGGCTGGGGCCTGCGCTTGAGGCTTGGTGACCAGCGGTGGCCAGGATCACTTGCCACCCTCAGGAGGTGGGACTCAGATGCCTCCAGTTGCTGGCCAAAGTGTGGAGCCCTGGGGGGCTGCCCAAGCCTGCCTGCTGGGCTAGGAGGAGTGGGTGTCAGGTGAGAAGAGAAGCCCCCATGGCTAGGAGGGAAGAAAAGGCTGGGCCCTGAACCCTTGGGGGGTTCAGCCGCAGAGGTAAACTTGCCGGGAAAGTGAGTGCATCCGCCGGTTCTGGGGGGCAGGCGCAGATCTCTACCCTGCCAAGCTGTCCCGGGGTAAGGGTGTCTTGGTCTTGGGAGAGGTACAGACCAGGCTCCAGGCCTGGCCATCCCCGTGAGGTCCCTGAGCACAACAGGGCAGCTGTCCTAGGTGGTTCCCAGGGGGACTACGCAGACCCCGCCCCCTCACCCGGCCCAGCCATCCTGGAGGAGGGTTCCCGGGGAGCGGCAGAGACCTCTCCCCACTAGGCCTAGCCGTCCCGGTGGTGGAGGGATTCCTGGGGGACAGCACGGACCCCAGTCCGACCCTGCTCTCCAGGGAGAGGATGGAAAGAAAGGCGGGGACGGAGAGGCCGGCTTCGCGGAGAAACCCCAGGCTGCCCCCATCCCACGACGCGAGAAGGCCCAGGTGGGGCGACCCCCAGCCCGGAGCCCCGCCGGCATTAGGCCTGCAGCGGGCGGCGCGAGGTCGCGGTCCCGGCCGGCGGTCAGTACTCACCGGCACGGACATCTTGGCCGCCGCTCCCGGGGCCCGGGCGGGCAGCAGCGCCGGCAGGCTCCCGACGCCGGTCTGCCGCGCCGCTCAGAGCCCCCCGCGCGGGGTCCCGGCGCTCTCGGGGCTCCCGACTGGCTCCTGCGATCTCCCGGCGGCCGGACTGTCCAGCCGCTCCAGCCCACGCCGCGCATGCGCCGCCCCGTGCCGCCCCTCCCCCTCCCGTCTCCTCCGCCCGGGGCCGCGTTAAAGGCGAGGACCCCGGACCCCGGCATTTTTCTGTCGGCCCAACGTGGCGACGAGGCTCGGCCTCCACTCTTTACCCGTCCTTCAGGGGCCACCTCGAGTCGCATCTCCTGCGCGCCCGCTGGGTCTGGAGGCCAGACCCCACCCCCACCCCCACCCGCACGTTGCCCAGCCCAGGGTGCTGGGCGCCTGCCCGGTGGTCTGGCTGGGCTCACAATCTCTGTCTGAGGGCTATTGCAAGTCAGCGGAGCAGGGCTCCTAGAAACCCTTCCCACTCACCCAGCTGAAAGCCCAGAGACACCCCCGCCGCCCCCACCACCAAAACCCCACACGCAGCTCTGCCCAGAGCTCCTCCGCCTACTCTGCGCTCCCCTGACTGCCCCTCCCCGGGAACAGCCTGGCTGATCGTCAGGTCACCCTGACAGAGCTGTACGGGCTTTTAGGGAGGATCCTGTCTCCCGGTAACCCCGACTCAAGGGCCACCCACAACCAGGCCGTCCCTGCACCAGAGACGAGCCTTCAGACACTGGAAGACAGGCATTCCAGGGCCTGAGCCTTCCTTTCTCCGGGTTAAATCCCCGATTTCTTCAGCTGTTCCACATCTGACATGGTGTCCAAGCACTGTGCACATACCTGTGCATCCTAATTGCCCCGCCCCCTGCCAGGTCGGCCTTGCTGTTCCCATGTTACATCGAACAGATTGAGGCTCTGAGCCCCCTCGGCTACCAGAAGGCAGTACCAAGGGTCTGACCACTTTGTTCTGCTGCCCATCACATACAAACCGTCCCTGCTTCCTGGCGGCCTTTCCTGGGCTAGAGGGGGCAGGCAGGGCCACAGCAAACAGAGGGGAGTCTGGGGTGACAGCTGCCACCCCCTCAAAGGGCTCTCTGTGTTTGTCTGGCAGGCAGCCCTGCCCGTGCCCACTTGCCTGCATCCAGCTGGCACAGGGTCTCCTGAGCTGGGAGCAGCATTTCAGCCTGGTGCCCGGGCTCCAGGCCACACATGCCCACTGTCTCAGAGTCCCTTCTCTGCCACCCTCTCCCCCTGACACACTGAACCTTCCTCCTGGAGCCCAGGCTCCATCCCTCCTTTCTCTCCTACTTCGTCTGGATTCTTTTTTTTAAGATGTTGGGGGTAGGAGTTTATTAATTAATTAATTTATTTTTGCTGTGTTGGGTCTTCGTTTCTGTGCGAGGGCTTTCTCTAGTTGTGGCAAGCGGGGGCCACTCTTCATCGCGGTGCACAGGGCTCTCACTATCGCAGCCTCTCTTGTTGAGGAGCACAGCCTCCAGACGCGCAGGCCCAGCAGCCTTGGCTCACGGGCCTAGAATGCTCCGCGGCATGTGGGATCCTCCCAGACCAGGGCTCGAATCCGTGTCCCCTGCATTAGCAGGCAGATTCTCAGCCACTGCGCCACCAGAGAAGCCCCATCTGGATTCTTATTGCCCACTGCTCCTGTCTTCTCTCCCATCGGCCCCATCTCTCAGTGCCCAGGCCAGCGCTGGGTGAGCAGTGGGGAACGACTCCTTCCACACTCCTGGATATAGGGAAATGGGAACCCAACAGAGGGGTGCGGCTGGGGCCACGCCTCCAAACCATCTAGTCCTTGCCTCCAATGACTGCTTACACGGGAAGGCCATCACTGACTCATCCCTTAGCACAGGAGGAGGGATGGCTCGGCCAGACCCTCACTCACTCTGAGGCAGGGACCCAGGGCCTTGGGTGTGGGGTTGGGGGCAGCCGGAGGAGCCCTGTCAGGGCACTGAGCATCCTCCCCAGCACGACCAGGTGTCTGTGAAAAAACAGCGGATGCTCCTCCCTCGCCACCACCAAACATCCCCCACTGCCCAGCAGGCAAATGATCCCAGGATGACTCACTCAGTCCTGCAAAAAACAGGCTCTGGGCACCTCAGGACTAGTAATTACACCACAAGCAACAGCTGGGCTGCCTGAGCAGGCACCAGCACCCTGAGAGGGTCCTTGAGGGCTACCAGGGCCCCAGGGAGACAGGGTTTATTGTTGCACCTGGCACTGGGAGGGAAGGGAATTTGGACATGGCCACAGAGTAAATCTGGGTGGAGACAAGCTTCATATCGTTCTCCAGACACCCAAACCCAGCCTCTATCCCCTGGGATTTGCCAGAGGAGCCCCTGGCCTAGGAGAGTGCAGTGAGCCTTTGGAGGCGCCTGCAGGCAATGTGTAATAATCCTACATTAGCATGTTGCTTCGGTCACTATTGATGAACCAACATTGATATATCCTTATTAACTACTGTCCACACTCTATTCAGATATCCTTAGTTTTCCCTACTGTCCTTTTCCTGTTCCAGGATCCCATCCCGAATTCCACATTATATGTAGTCGTCATGTCTTCTTAGGCTCCTCTGGACAGCGACAGTTTGCGGATGTGACGCTGACCTTGATGACCTGGCTGAAATAGTGTTGGTCAGGTTACTCTGCTATAAAGTGACTCTTTTTTCCTCCAGCTTTCTACAATGTACCTTTTGAAGAAGTGAGAAGTTATGTTCCACCTCCTTGAGGATAGAGTCTCTATATCAATTATTTGGATTTATTCTGTATGGGAAATTTGTCTCTTCTTCATTTATTTATTTATTCAATCATTTATATCAGTATGAATTCATGGATATTTATTTTATAATTTGGATTATATTCCTTTATTTTCTTGCTCAAATAGTTCCTGCTTTGGCTGTTTGAGTTCTTTCAGTTGGTGAATCAGATTTTTCAAGTGAATCTAGAAATCAAGATTTTTTATAAAATCTCTAGGTTTTGAAACATTGACTGTGTAAGCCAGTGCTTCTACAGGCCAACCCTGGCAGCTCTAGGTCCTGGGGTCAGACTACCTGCTTTGAACCCTGCTCCTCTGCTTGCAGCTGAATGATCTTGTTCATGTGAGTTAACCTGCCTGGGGCTCAGTTTCCTTATCTGTGAAATGGGAGGATAATATCCTCTGGGTGGTTGAGAGGACTCTGTTGAATGGCTCAGGTAAAGTTCAGGGCACTGGACCTGACACAGAATTCTTATTAAACAGCAGGGACCATCGTGACCACAGGCATGAGCAACTCCCTGTGGAGGGCAAGAACTGAGTTTGTTTTTGGGAGGCCTAGAAGGAGACTTCAGGGTTGGAGGTGGCCAGCAGGACCCTGTGAGCCCTGGAGTGGATGAGAAGGGAAACTACCCACCCCAAGCCTGGTTTTCAACATGAGAGTCGAACTCTGCTACTCTGTAGTAATACAATACTGACAGGTGGCATATGCACAGGCAGCTGTCCTATCTTACTCATGCTAAAGTGTGAATGACTACCTCTCTTCAGGAAGGCAAGTCAGACTGGCAAAGAAAAAGGCTCAGCTTAGTGGAGTGGATGGGGACCTCACTGGCCTGCCAGGCAAGACCCTGGGGTTCAGTCCTGGCACTACCTCACACTTACCCTATGACCTTAAGCAAGTCCGGTTTCCAACATCCCTGAGGATAATTTCACAGTCTGGTCAAGGGTGGGCCCTGGGGGCTGGGGCACCTCCTTTTCTGTCCCCCATGCACAGAACCTTGGGTATGCTTTGCCTGGAGGGCCTCTGGTTAAGGGAGAGGGTGATGTTCAGGTCATCAGGCTGCTAGGTGCAGAGGGAGACCCTCATCCCTTAGACAATGAGGTTTCAAGGCCTGGTAGCAGGAGGGAGATGTATTAGTTTTTTATTGCTACTGTAACAAATTACTCCAGGACTTCCCTGGTGGCGCAGTGGTTAAGAATCCTCCTGCCAATGCAGGGGTCACGGGTTCGAGCCCTGGTCCAGGAAGATCCCACATGCCACGGAGCGACTAAGCCCGTGCACCACAACTACTGAGCCTGTGCCCTGGAGCCCGTGAGCCACAACTACTGAGTCCACGTGCCTAGAGCCCGTGCTCCACAACAAGAGAAGCCACCGCAATGAGAAGCACGTGCACCGCAACGAAGACCAGACCCTGCTCTCCACAGCTAGAGAGAAAGCCCACGCACAGCAACGAAGACCCAACACAGCCATTAAAAAAAAAAAAATTACCCCAAACATAGTGGCTAAACAACATGAATTTATTACCCTACAGTTCTTGAGGTCAGAAGTCCAAAATGGCTTGGCAGGGCTGCATTCCTTCTGGAGGCTCTGAGGAGAATCGTTTCCTTGCCTTTTTCTCCTTCTCGAGGCCACCTGCATTCCTTGGCTTGTGGCCCTGCATCACTCCAACCTCTGCTTCCATCATCACATCACATCTCCTTCTCTGTTTCTGGCCCTCCTGACTCCCTCTTGTAAGAAGCTTGTGATTATGTTGGGCCCACCAAGTAATCCAGGAAAATCTCTGCATCTCAAGATCATTAATTTAATCACACCTGCAAAGCACCTTTTGCCTTATAAGGTAACCTAATCATAAATTCTGGGGATTCAGATGTGTATGGGGGGGACCCTGGGCCCCCCAAAGCTGCTCCCCCACTGGGCACTACAGCCTAAACTTCCGCCATGGCTGCATTTGGCCAGCCCGGAAATCCTCTCACTCAGTTTAAGAGACATCTCTCATTGTTCATGGGAACAGCTATAGATGATGTGTGGCTCCAGCATACAGTCTGGCAAAAACCCCTAACAGGCAGGGACCCTTTGACTCAGAAATGCCACGAACTTATCCTAAAAAAATGCACTCACAAGTAGCCAAAGATATACGTGCAAGGATGTAACTTGTAGCTTTCCTTATGATCAGGAAAACATGGGAACAACTTACAAGTTCAGTAATAGGCACTAGTGAAACAATTCACGGAACATTCCCAGGACAGAATTCAATCCTGGGCTCCACCACAAATGATACGGAATGACATGAAAACATGTTTACAATATACTGTAAAGCAAGGAAAAATAGGTTTCCAAATAATAGGTACAGATGGATCCTATTTTCATAAAAATTCATGTATTTATATTTATGTCATATATTTGCACTGGGAAAAGTGTGGAAGGATAGATACCAAATATCAGCTGTGGTTATCTTGGGGTAGGGGTAGGATTTTTTTCACCATTGTGTCATATTTAGGGAAGGCCTATTCAGCGCTTGGTACTCTACGGATTAATAAGTAGAGCTTTTTCTGTCTTTACAGATTAAAATTTCACAGGAGACTAGTTTGTTTGCTTTTTGGAGGAAAAGAGGGGGTTTTGGTGTAACTAAAATTATTTCCTCTATTTTCTAATGTTTCTTGAGTGAACATTCATTATTTGTGCAACCTTTTTTTAAAAAACACTTTTTTAAATTGTGGTAAAATATACATAACATTAAATTTACTGTTTTAACTTTTTTTTTTTTTTTTTTTCCTGTACGCGGGCCTCTCACTGTTGTGGCCTCTCCTGTCACGGAGCACAGGCCCCGGACGCACAGGCCCAGCGGCCATGGCTCACGGGCCCAGCTGCTCTGCGGCATGTGGGATCTTCCCGGACTGGGGAACGAACCCATGTCCCCTGCATCAGCAGGCGGACTCTCAACCACTGCGCCACCAGGGAAGCCCCAGTTTTAACTATTTTTAAGTGTACAATTCAGTGGCATGAAGTACATTCGCAGTGACCTGTAACCGTTACCACTACCCATTTCCAGAACTTTCTCATCCCAAGCAGCTCTGCACCCATTAAACAATAACTCCCCTGCCCTCTCCCAGCCGCAGCAACCACCGTGCTTTCTGTCTCTATGAATTTGCCTATTCTAGTCCCTCACATAAGTGCAATTATACAATATTGATCCTTCTGGGTCTGGCTTATTGCACTTAGCAAAATGTTTTCAAGCATTAAGTTGTTTGTTTTTTTTTTTTAAATATAAAAACACCTTTAAAAAAAAAAAAAAACACCTTTTTTTTTTTTTTTTTTTTGCGGTACGCGGGCCTCTCACTGTTGTGGCCTCTCTTGTTGCGGAGCACAGGCCCCGGAAGCGCAGGCTCAGCGGCCATGGCTCATGGGCCCAGCCGCTCCGCTGCATGTGGGATCTTCCCGGACCAGGGCACGAACCTGTGTCCCCTGCATCGGCAGGCGGACCCTCAACCACTGCGCCACCAGGGAGGGGAAAATGCAATCGCTGAGTTCTAGGAAATACAAAGCCACCCTGAACAGGTTCCCACGCAGTCCTGTCACCTCTGAGCAGGCAGGAGACAGAGGGGAAGGGACTTGCAGGTCCCCAGCAGCAGACAGCTGAGCTGGGAGACCCGCAGCCCCACCCCAGCCCCAGGGCCCTGGCTGCTGGCCTCCTGGTCTCCTAGGATGTTTGTAAACACCCAGGGACCAGAGCCCCTTCCAGGAACAGGCCTGTGTTCTCAGTGCCCGTGACAAGTGGAATTTCACTCTCCACTGGAAACAATCCCCAGGGCATTGTGTTTCTGAACCCAGGGATGAAGCCGCCTGGCTGAATAGTATACATTCTCTAAATTATTAAACAGCTGCTGCCACACTGGGGTCACCAGTACGAGTCCCCAGAGCAGCAGCTCGGTTCTCAGAGCGGCAGGCACACCAGGCCCCCACGCCCATCACTGCTGTGCTGTCCGGAGGCCAAGGGTCTGCACCAGGGGCACTGAGAAAGTCTCCCTGCTCCCGGGGAGCGAGGCTGACTCTCATGGAAACAGAAGGAACTCACTGTAGGGAGGGAGGTCTGTACTTTGGCCAGAACTGGACTCCCTGTCACCTCTGACCTCCAGCGGCAGGGCGGGGCGGCGAGGCCTGGGTACCAGGCTAGCTGTGTGAACTTCAGCACAGTATTTATACTCTCTAAGCATGTTTTCATCCCAGTCTGTCAAATGGGGATTAATAAAGAGGAGCCCCATCCCTATGTTATTCTTGTGACCAGCCCCTCTCCCCCACCCAAGTCATCCAGTGCCGTGGCCTTGATTCAAAAGTCCTGGAAGGACTGGGATGTCAGGCTGGGCTAGAAGGGCTGGTGTGGCTCCCAGTTACAGCAGTTATACGCTGTTGCTGTCAGAATCGCTGACTCGAGTCTCTCCACCCTCCGCCTACCAGCTTGCCTTGCTGGGCCCCAGCTTTCTACTTCTCAGGCTCCCCTGAGGCAGGAGCTACTGCTCCTCCCTGGAGGCCCAAACCTTTCCCTGTTCAGGAAGGAGCTCCAGGGGAGAGGAAGAGGCTTCACGAAGGCACCACAGAGTTGCAGCTAGGACCTCAGTCTTCTGAGAGAGCCCATGACAGAATGTACTGTAAAGAGGGGTGAGGGTGGGAAAGCTCCCTCTGTGAGCAGAGGCAGGCTCACTTCTTTATCCTCTGGCCTCTAGGCCTATTGGTTTAGGGTGGTTGTTGAATACACTAAATGCCGTGACTCAGCTTGGAAAGAGGCCAGGGCAGCTGCCCCAGAGGCTTCGAACATCATGCGGTGTTGTTCTTGCGGCCAGCATCTCAGGCTCTCCAGAAGGATGTAACTTTTGGCCTTAAGTGGTTTCCTCGTAGATAATCCCTTCACCCGTCTCCACGGTAGGAGTCTTCACCAACCCTGAGGCCTATGGTGACCTAAGCCCAGCTCATCCCAGGAGGTCCGGGGTCTTGCTGTAACTGACAGCAGGGGCCAGTTCTCCATCTGCAAGCACAGAAGCCAGGCCAGCTCTGGCTCTCACACGGTTCCATCCTTGATGGCTCCCCTTTGTCTAAGGATGCACTGAATGGAGCAGATGCCGCAAGTCCAGTCTGGCTGTGCTGCTTCATAACTGTCAACCCCCATCTTATAGAGAGCAAAAGTGAGGCCGCAAGCAGCCGCCCAAATTACAAAAGAGAGAGGGGTGCCAGAATTGATGCTTGAGGTCTGAACCACAAGTCTGGAATCCCGTGAGCAGGTCTGACTGCCCAAGTCAGGGCTGACGTGGGAGGCCTGGAGGACACACAAAGGGGCAACTGACACGAGAAAGGGGATGGGCTTAGAAAATGGAAAGGCTTCGAAGAGGAGCCCTTGTTAGGAAAGATAAAGACCGACCGAGAGGGGATGAGATGGGAGGCTACGTGGTTGTCAATGATAATTTAAGACGAATGTAGACCTGCTCACCAAACCTCAGAACGACTTGGGAAGCATGAGAGAAGTGAAGTGAAGCCCCACCTCTTAACTGAACAAAACTCACTTACCCTGAGCAGGGAGAGGATAAATGGCTTCAGAAAACATTTAGAGCGACTCACAGATTAATGGGATGTTAATCACATAGGTTAAATACCATAGGTTAAAAAAATACAAAACAGATTAATCCAGGTTTAGATGAATCAAGGGTCATTGGGGCATATTCCTGCTGCATTAGGGTTCTCCAGAGAAGAAGAACCAGTAGGACATAGGCTGAGGGTTCTGTTGTCTGCAGGCTGGAGACCCTGGGGAGCTGACAGTGTAAGTCCTAGTCCAAGCCTGCAGTCATGAGTGCAGATGCACAGGAGGAAATGGGTGTCTGAGCTTAAGGAGAGCAGATTCGCCCTTCCTCCAACTTTTGTTCTATTCAGGCCCTCAGGGGGTTGGACGATGCCTATCGACATTGGTGACTATGATCTTCTTCTCAGTCTACCCATTCGAATGCTAATTGTTTCTAGAAAACCCCTTACAGACATGTTTTACCAGCTACCTGGGCATCCCTTAGCCCAGTCAAGTTTGCACAAAAAATTAACCATCACACCTGCCCAGTCCAAATGCTTCTTCCAGAGACAGAGCCCTGGGCTGGTACCACAGAAGACGCTAGTAGTTCTCAGGGACGACCTAGTCCAGTCTTCTCCATGGATGGCCGTTCTCCTCCTACTTCTGGACATGTCTCCCCCAAAGCACTGGGCTCTGTGTTCAGAGACAGGCAGACAGGGCTTCCTTGCTGAATCTTGTCTTCTCAGAGGGTTTACCTAGGAAGAGAGGGGCACAACTGCCCTGCTGGAGGGAGGAAGACCCTTTTGGGAGGTAACTGGGCATTACATTTCAAGGCCTTGAAAATGTCACCTTCCCTGACATGACAATCCCACTTGTAGCAGTGATCTGGAAATGGTCAGGGATGCAGGGCCGGATGTCAGGACTAGGCAGTTCACCACAGCATCATGTATAATGACAAAAAGTGGGTAACCTCAGTGGCCAATGGTTGAGGACTGATGAAACAAATTGTGGTACAAGCATGTAATGGTACATTATGCAGGCATTAAAAATCGTTTTCTCAAAGAATGTTTGAATAAGTGGGGATGGGCTCATAGTACCATACCATAGGTTAAAAAAATAATACACAACTACATACACCAGTGCGGTCCAACAGAATTCTGTGCTGATGGAAACGTTCAATACCTGCACTTTCCAGTAGTGTAGCCCCTGGTCACGTGACTGCTGAGCAGCTGAAATCTTTAGCTAGTGTGACCAAAGAACTGAATTATGAATTCTAATGAATTTAAAATTAAATCAAAATATCCACACGTGGGGCTTCCCTGGTGGCGCAGTGGTTGAGAGTCCGCCTACCGATGCAGGGGACACGGGTTCGTGCCCTGGTCCAGGAAGATCCCACATGCCGCGGAGTGGCTGGGCCTGTGAGCCATGGCCGCTGAGCCTGTGCGTCCGGAGCCTGTGCTCTGCAACGGGAGAGGCCACAACAGTGAGAGGCCCGCGTACTGCAAAAAAAAAAAAAAAAAAAAAAAAAAAAAAGAAAAAAAAATATCCATATGTGGTTACTAGCTTCTGTATTGAGCTTCACGGGTAGAGTATAATTCCAGTTGTGTTAAGAAAAGCTATGTAAAAACATAGGGAAACAGACTGAAAGTATCCCGAAATGTACACAGCAGTTTTCCCTGTTAGTAAGACTATGGGAGATTTAAGTTTTAATTTTTCTGCTTCCAAATTTTCCAACAATGAATGGTTGCCTTCGATAATCAGAAGAAAAAAGAGGTACATCGGGAGGGGGAAGAGAGTCAAGCCCAGTGCAGACAAAGCTCCCACTAGCAGGAAGGCCACGTGCTGGCCGAGCTGGCCTGGGAGCTGGGGCCATCTGCCTCGTGCAGGGCTGTTTTGACAGAAGCATTGTGCCTCTGGTGACTTGGGTCTTCTCCAAGCTGCCGGGCAACCTCGCTGACACACTAGACGCTCGGCTTAGCCGTGGTGAGCATGTGTGCGCATGCACATGGGTCCTGCCATCTGTTGCCAACCTGGCAGCTGAGTGTTGCCTCTTCAGCCATGTTTGCTGGGACTTGGGTGGATTTTGTAGTGTGAATTTCTCGCTTGTTTCCCAGGCCTTACTTCAGCTGCTTCTCCAAGTTACTGATGACTTTAAGGAGCTTCCCTGCAAAGGCCTCTGAAGGTTGGAGAAAGTTCCTGCAGGTGGGTCTCAGCAGATGCCAGGGAGGAAACCTGGGCTTACTCATTATGGTTTGCTGGTGCATCAGGAATTTAGGAGTTTGAATTATTTGAAGTGGCAAGAATAAAGGACATGGAATTTTCCTAAATACATAGCTGGAGGCTTTTACATTTTTTCTAGGTAGGGAGGCCATAAGCAGTGGTTCTCAAACTTCAGAGTGCATAAGAATCATGGGGTTGCCTGTTCAAAATGCAGATCCCTAGTGTTAAATGCCGCCAGTTATTAACCCCCCTCCTTTTACAGATGCAGAAATGGGGGCAGAGGAGGCCAAGTCACATGCCTGAGGGCACCAGCTGGTCAGCAGAGCTGGGATTAGGGTGTCCTGATTCTCCAGCAAGGGTGTCTTGACTATATCGCACTGCGTCTCAGTCACCTGTGGCAGATGCTTGGCGTTAAGGGAAGAGTTAGACAAATGTGGGGTCCAACCAAATCTCACCAACGAGATGTCCAACAACTCAGTTCAGTTCGTTCACTATCTACCCAGTTAGCGCAGATCCCATAGTACGGGCTCAGCCACACAAGACCGCCCCGCTTCAGACGCCAGCTGCGAATGGGCTGCCGAGGCTGCTGTCCATGCTGCCGCCCAGCTCACAACCACCCATCACGTGTGATAATTTGCTAGAACTCACCGACTCAGGAAGACGCTCTCCTTAAGAAAAATACGTTATAAAGGCTACAGTCAAATGAAAATGGTCCAGAAGGGTCCTGAGCAGGAGTCTCTGTGCCCAGCAAGTGGATGTGGTCAGCAACTTAGAAGCTCCCCCAAATTCTGCTTATGGGGTTTTTATTTAGGTTCCATTATGTTGGCATGATTGAGTAAATCATTAGCCATTGGTGTTTTAAAAATATTTATTTATTTATTTTTGGCTGCGTTGGGTCTTCGTTGCTGTGCACAGGCTTTCTCTAATTGCAGTGAGCAGGGGCCCCTCTTCGTTGCGGTGCGCAGGCTTCTCATTGCAGTGGCTTCTCTTGTTGCAGAGCACGGGCTCTAGGTGTGTGGGCTTCAGTAGTTGTGGCACGTGGGCTCTAGAACACAGGCTCAGTAATTGTGGCACACGGGCTTAGTTGCTCCGTGGCATGTGGGATCTTCCCGGACCAGGGCTCGAACCCGTGTTCCCTGCATTGGCAGGTGGATTCCTACCACTGCGCTACCAGGGAAGTCCCTAGCCATTGGTGATTGACTGATCTCTGGCCTCCCTCTCCTCCCCAGAAATAGAGGGGTGGGTGGTGGGTGGTGGTGGAGGGTGGGGCTGGAAGCTCTAAGGGGTCAAAGGTGTGGTTTTCCTGGTGACCAGATCCCATCCTGAAGCTGTTGGGTTGGAAGCCATTGCATAACATCTTATGGAAAAACCCGAATGAACTTTTTGGCCAGCCCAACACTCGGGCTCCCCCAGGAGTCCTCTCATTAGCACACAAAGAGAGTAAATTCCAAGGGGTTTAGGGGTTTTGTGCCAGGAACTGCACAAAAAACAAAATACGTATTTATTGTACCATGTGGGGTAGTTGCAATATTTTAAAAAATACAGTTGTACTGCAAAGACAGAATAGGCCTCTACAATGATGCTTATTCACATCATTTCTACCCCCAGTTGTCTACAGTGGTCTCAAGGGCACACACAGGTCACACCAGACACTGTTGGTGCAGCAGTGCTGGGTGTGTGTGTGTGTGACTCGGGGACGGGCAGGCTCCCCTCCCTGTGTCTCAGGATACCAGCCTCAAATTCAAAGGCCCTGTAATGGAGCTCAATGGCAGGGCTGTAACAGAACTGTGAGGTCCAGCTAAAGACAACAGCAAAGATGAGGCAATCTGATGAGGTGTCTGGGACAGAGAGGGTCCACCCTGCCACAGATGAAACCTCAGGCACCCAAAGAGCTTCCAGACTTAAAAAATGTCTCCCAGGGACTTCCCTGGTGGTGCAGTGGTCAAGAATCCGCCTGCAAGTACAGGGTACATGGATTCGAGCCCTGGTCTGGGAAGATCCCACATGCCATAGAGCAACCAAGCCCGTGAGCCACAACTACTGAACTTGCATTCTAGAGCCTGCAAGCCGTAACTACTGAGCCTGTGTGCCACACCTACTGAAGCCTGTGCGCATAGAGCCCATGCTCTGCAACAAGAGAAGCCACTGCAGTGAGAAGCCCACGGACCGCAAGTAGAGAAAGCCCAAGTGCAGCAACGAAGACCCACCACAGCCAAAAATGAATAAGCAAATAAATAAATTTATTTTTAAAAAGAAGTCTTATTTGTCAGTCAGGGTGCCTCAAACTTGGGCAGGCTTCGGTTATTAATGTAGAGGTGTTAACTGGAAGAAGTAAGGCATTACATCATTACCAGAGATTAGTGGGGCTAGTCAGAGGATAGCTCCCTCCCTCCCTGCAGAGGCCCAGCAACACTCCTCCGCACCCTGAGGAGCTGGCCACACCTCCACAGCGGCCTTATGTTACAGCTGTGGCCCAGGGCCCCAGGGGGTGAGCTCAGGATGCTGGGCAGAGTTTGAAAACAGGCAGCTCCATAACTTCCACTAGAAAACTCAGACATTGACTGTAATTCATTTTGGTGTCTTTAAATTTCAAGCTCATTTATCCAGGTCAGGAACCATTCATTTGCATCTAACAAGTCAAGACCTGCGGTAACATCTTTCTAGCATATGGCCTGTTTGTGTGCACCGGTGCAGCCTTGTGGGGGAGGGGAAGGCTGATCGGCAGGGATCACACCATCAGCTGTGCTGGGACAGGGCACGTGGCCTGGTACAGACCCCTCAGCTCCCCCAGCCATCCAACCTGCTTTTCAGAGAAAGGGGAGCTGGGGCCGGGGGGGGGGGTTGGGCACGTGGTAGTTCACCTATGTGAATCACTCATCTCCTGGAGAATGTCTCAAAAGCAGCTTGGAGGGATCATTCTGGAATGCCTGCTGGCCCAGAAGAGGAGGCAGAAAAAGCTCCTCGACACCCAGCAAGCTCATCACCATGGCAACCCTCCATCCCTGAACTGCCCATCCCTTGGCTATCTCTCCCTAAGGAGACTGACTGAGGTGATGCAAATTTAAATGTGGGCTTGTCTTTCTTTCAAAAAAATTTATCTTGAAATATTACAGATAAATAGAGTAGAAAGGTATAATGAATAATATAAGAAATATCTGTGTCCCCAACTCCCAACTGAAGATATAAACCCACATCATTAAACGAAGCTCCTCTGTTATCTTTCTTTTATTGTATAACCATCCCAATCCCATGAGAGGTAACCACAATGCTGAATTTAGTGTTTATCACCCATGTTTATATATATTTATATTGAATGAATATATGAATATATATAATTATATAGTATATATATTATTCTGAGTCAAAGGACAGTATCTTTCGCATGTTTTAAAAATTTTATTGAGGTGAAATTCACATAACATAAACTTAACCATTTTAAAGTGTACAATTCAGTGGCATTTAGTGCATTCACAATGTTGGGCAACCATCACCTCTATGTTCACATGCTTTTGAACTTGTATAACTGGGATTGTACGTTAGGTGTTTTGCATCAATGCTGCTTAAGAGGTTCATCTGTGTTGAGGCATGCAGCCCTGGCCCGGTCGTGTCATGGCTGTACTGTATTTCACTGCGTGGCTATTTCACAACTGGCCCCTTCTCCTGATGGGCACTGCGGGGTTTCCAGGGTTTTACTGTCACCAACGAGCCTGCCTCCTTGTGCACATGCTGGTGCTTCTCTAGGACGTTAAGCCAAGAGCAGAGCTGCTGTGTCACAGGTCGAGTGCAGCTCCAGATTCATGAGACATCGCCAAAGTGTTCTTCAAGGCGGTGCTAATTTATACTCACAGAAGCCTGGCTGTCTTCGGGAGCGGGGAGCCTTTAGTGTGCAATTTAATTAGAGTAACTTAACACTTGGATAACGTATTTCATTTAATAAAATACTGTGAGGTAGGCAGAGCAGGATTATTAAGCATTCTCAGAAACCTTTTGAAGACAAGGAATCTGAGACACAGAGGGAGGGACTCAACCCGGATGGCAGGGCTACAATCTAAGGTTAGAGGCAGGACGCCAAACCCACTGTAAGATGTTGACAGTGTTCTCCTCATGTTACATTTCTCCCTTCCCTCCCTGACACAGCCACCTTGTCCCTTACTTGAGCGTAGATCTGTCTACACCATCAGCTTTCTGAGGGTACAACAATGAAAGCTCACCAGCAGACCATGGAGAGGGGCCCTGGAAAGGAGAGTCTCTGGGGACTGGGCAATTCCAGGCTGCAGGGCACCAGGGTGGAATCTTCCGGACTTCCACAGCCCACTTTCCCTCAGTGGTCAACTTCGTGTGCACAAAGATTGCATCTGGGGCCTCCCTGGTGGCGCAGTGGTTGAGAGTCCGCCTGCCGATGCAGGGGATACGGGTTCGTGCCCCTGTCTGGGAGGATCCCATATGCCGCGGAGTGGCTGGGCCCGTGAGCCATGGCCGCTGAGCCTGTGCATCCGGAGCCTGTGCTCCGCGACGGGAGAGGCCACAACAGTGAGAGGCCCGCGTACCGCAAAAAAAAAAAAAAAAAAAAAGATTGCATCTGGTGGTCCTGTTGGATCTAAGTTGCCTTAAGAGGGCATGAAAAAAAAAGCTGCAGAAAAAAAGAAAAGACTTTGCAGGAAAGCCTGAAGCAGGAACCCTGGGTACACCTGTGTGCCCAGGGAAGGAGGTGCAGTGGGATGGCATTTAGGATACCTCGACTCTCCAAGGTACTGTCACCTGGGCACCAGCCCCTCGTCCCCTCACTCGCTGAAACCAGGCAGCATCCCAAAGAGGAGAGGGCAACACTGCCTACACCGTGTAGCACAGAAGCTTGGTTCTGGGGCAGGGCTTATGCCTCCCCACTGGCTTGTGTGCCCAAAGCCTGAGGGTGTCTACGTGAGGCAGCACTCTTCCCCAAAGAGAGGTTCAGACGCCGCCCCAGGTCACAGAGCACTGGAAGCTGAAGCCAGTGCGCCCAAGCCTTTGGTGGACTTCTGACACAAGCTTCTGGCACCAGAGGGTGCCAGCTGCCATTCTTCTCAACTGGAAGCATCTCTTCATCTTTGGCTGCTCTGTCCCCTCGCACTCAAATCTTTCCTTTCCAACGTGAATCCTCCAACCAGGAGCTGGGATCCAGAAGGCGGTGAGAGGCTGTTTCATCTTGCCTGCAGGGCGCCCTGCCTTCTGCCCTCTAGGCGTAAGACATAGGTGTGATCGCTGGCAGTTTCGCAGTCTGATCTCAGGCAAGTTTCCTCTTCTGGTCAGATAACTTGTGAGGAAGCACCAGGCACACGGAACCACCGCATCATTTATTGATGAAGCTAAGAGCTTCTGAATCCTTCCCCAGGATTCCCCCATCTTACACCAATTCCTATTTGTTTATTGGTTTTGGGGATTAAAAAAAAAAAAGTCATGGACTCTTACCCAACATGCCTGAGCAATTCCAGTTCTGGCTAAAGACTGATATCAAACACCAGAAGAAGACCGCACTCCAGAGAGCCACGCCGCACACACCTTCTCTGTCCTGCTGAGGCCAACAGGCAGCACAGCACCTGGAGAGCCCTGTCACCTGGCCTTCCTGGTCCCTGCCTGGCTACCAGCAGCACCATCACGCCACTCTTTTCTAGGGAGGTTTGCTGCATCCTTCTGCAGTACCAGCTACCAGCTGGCCTGCTGGGCCTGTCAGTTCTCATGAAATCGGGCCCTGGGCTCCTAGTCCAGTTCCCCTCCTCAGCTCCACTGGCGCACAGCTCACTCAACTTAGTTCTTAATGCGGCCCTTCTCCCCTAGGGACCTCATGCAGAGTTCCTAATTAGAGGACTGCGTTCCTTGGGAAATAGGTGAACAGAACACATAGAGAAGGCTGTTTTTATTCTTTGACCTTATGCTGTTTTAGGGAAGCTTTTTTCAGTCATGGGAAGGTAACAGGTGCTCTGGAAATGTGACGCGTTCATCTGGGACAAGAAGACAAAGACTGAAGGCAAGAGCAAGGCCAGGAAGCTCATCTCTCAGGGATTCTCCGGACTCCACAGACCAGCAGGAAGTACCCGTGGCTGCCCTCCTCAGTCATCCATGCCACGGACAAGGGAGGCGCGCGGTGCCCGGCAAAGGGCTGAGCTGCCTCCCAGCGCTGACTCAGGCCCCCACTTCCTGCAAACATTTTCCCTGGCAATTCCCGACTCCTAGATAAAGAGATGTCACTTCCTTTGGGAGTCAGGCAGATTAGTTTTCACTAAGTGTGGATGTGAAGAGCTAGATAAAATACTATCCACCTGTTCTTAAAAACTGTGGGCTATGGTTCAAAGAAGACTCTGACAGAAAAGATGATTCTCAACTGAAGACGCACACACCTCAATCAGCCCGACCACCGAGCCTGGCCTCAGTGAGTAATGAGGGTCATAACCTCACAGCCATGCACGGCTGACAATCAGGTCTTGGTTGCATGAGGTTCTGCCCACATATTAGAGGACTGCAGGGGGAGACCTGTGCGTGTTCCCTGCACATGTCACTGGCTCATCTCGACCCTGTGAGGTTCTGGTATTACTCAGGCCACTTACAGACCAGAAAATGAAGGTTCAGAAAGCTGAACTGTGCTCAAGGTCACAGAGCTGGTAGATGTCCAGGCAGGATTCTGAATTCCAGTCTTTGGAACCCTACCTCCCCCCAAACCTGTCCGTGTTACTCAGGACATCCCCACCGCCCGCCCACAGGGGCAGGATGTGGTGTTTACTGCTTTATTAATATGAAGTTTGGAATTTAAATTTTCCTAAAGAGTTAAAAAAAAAAAAGGTCCTTTGGAGTCTTCTTTGACAAACCAAAAATTAAAGCATTACTGACGTGAGAGCACACGTGAAGTCGACTTTGAGAACATGAAAATGGCTGAAGGAAAAAATCTCTAATGCAGCAATAGTATATCCTTATTTTCAGCCTCACATTATACCAGCAAATAGGAATCCCATCCAGGAGAGAGAAAGAGGTCAGGAGAGAAGCAGGAGCGGAACCGAGAACGGAGCTGCCCAGGGCCTTGGTGCTCCCCCAACACTGGCGAGCCTCCTCAGAGACCGCCCTACAGCCTCTGGGGGTTCACGAGCGTGCAGCCTGGTCAGTGGCTCCACCATGGCGGCCGGGACAGGCCTGGGAGGCGCCGGCTTGGCCTGGTGGACGTCATAGCAGAACAAAGGCAGGGTGAGTGCTGTCGGCTTCACCACCAGCCTCTCACAGGACCAACCTGTACTTTTTTATTTTTAGTTTCTAAAAGGCAAACTATTAAAAGTAAAATGAATGACATCACATGAGATCAAGATACAAAGACAGAAATTCAATGTAGAAAAAAAAGACCTTGCTGGGAAACAGTCAATGGGAAACACGGGAAACATTTCAAAGACGCACAAAAAGCTCACGTTGTAAACAGGATTAAGCTGCTGTAGGTTCCTCATCACATCAGGGTTTCATTTTGCTCAGCCTGAGATCTCGCTCGATTTCAAACTGCCTGTGATCCACTCGGTCTAGAAAAGCTTTCCGTTCAATGTACCTGGAAGAAAATGTAGATATCTGTCAGCAGAGGCAGTAAAAGAAAATGCCTCCCCTGCACTGTCCTGTCCCCCCGCACCCTTCACCCCGGTGTGAAGGGGTCCACTGGGCCTGTGGGATCATCGGGTTACAGCAAACACAAACGGATGACCACAGGTGGTGCCCAGAGTGGACAACACGACTATTTCAGGAACATCCAGACCACTCCCATTTAGTCTATAACAAGGACGTTTCTGGTTCAGATGGGAGTGAAAATAGAATGAAAAAGAGAAACCAACAAACTTATCAAGGGGAAGTACATTAGAGGCTGAAGGCAAGAAAATGTTGCAACTTTGTAACCAGATTTTAAGGAAAGAACAGGGGCTCCCTCAAGCCCAGGTTCAGAGCCTGCCTTGGTTAGACATTAGCGGACCATGCTGGTCAAGGAGCGTTGTTTTTCTCAGCAGCAAAATAGTGACACCACATTTCCTGGCCTTGGCGGTGCGCTGAGTTGGTGGGGAGAGAAAGCTATGTACCCTGCACATACGCATCAAAATGTGGGAAAAGGTGCCTCTACAAATGGAAGAAACCCAGTAAGAACTACCTCCGGGGGCCGCAGGGAAGGTGAAGTGGGCTGAGGTGCGCAGAGCGCTCACCGTCGAAGGTATTTCCCTGCCTGCAGCTCCTTCCTCCCCCTCCCCCTTCCCACCTCTCCTTGTGTCCTCCACCCAGATGCAGCCAGGGTGCTTCTGCGAGGACGACAGGAGGGGCCTTTCCTTAAGTTCCTCCAAGGGAACGAGGTCAAGCACCTCTGCCATCCACGGCTCACGCACAGGGTCCCCTAAAAGCTGGTGGTTTGCCCCTCATCTTGGCCAGGCTCAGCAGACAAGGCTTCCGTCGGCCTCCCAGGCCGGCTGGGAAGGAAGCACGGGGCTGAAGCAGCAGCCACTGCGAGGAGAAGGCTGGCCGCTGAAGGAGACACAGCTGCATTTTCGTGCACCTTCTGGCCATGAACTGTGCTGCCGCTTGCCTGGCGGGAGGGGATCTCTGCTGCTAATTAATCTGTTGAGAGAGCAAAACTGCCACTGAAAACGGGAGGCAGAATTCAATCTCTGCACTAATCTTTCCTTTGTTGCACTGTAGAAAATGTGCATCTGTCATTACAAGGCCATTACGTTTAGGGTGAGAACGTTAACAGGTTCAGGACCCTGTGTTCCTTTGCTGAGTTCAGGGCCTCGCTTGCTGCCCACAGCACCCTGTGAGGAGCAACCCAGCCCAGCCCAGCCGCTCTCCAGCCAGGCCTGCGGCCACTAACCCTATACCTCACTACGGACAGGGTGGCAGCTCGCAGCTTGAATCCTGACCCTGCGGCTTGCCGGCTGTGTCTCTGGGTAAGCCACGTAACCTTGCTAATTCTGTTTCCTAATTTGCCCGCCCCCCAAAAAAAGGTAATCATCCTTAATCCTTCCTACTCTGAAGGGCTGTTGTGGGGATTAAATGCAATAGTGTACATATCATGCCTAGCACAGAGCAGGTGCTCAATACAACGGCAGAGTTGTCACCATCATTTTGGGAAGCCAGCTTCTGTCAGGGTTCTGAGGACAATCAATCCAAGGGGAACAGTCAGCTCTCTTGACACACGTTATCAACAACTAGTAACTACCACCTGGTCTGGGATCAGGAACTCAGCTGTTGTGTCAAAATCGCCAAGGAGGGGCCAGAATGGCTGGAAACACAAGGGCAGGGCCTGCCTGTAGGCTTGACATAAGCCCTCAAGGTCAAGTCTTCAAATTTAGCAAGTGAAATACAGGATGCCTGGTTAAATTTCAATTTCAGATTCCCCGGCAGATGGGGAAGCCACAGACACTGTGGACCCCTTTTGATAAAGTGTGAAAGCAGGAAAGACCGTGGCCGGTAAGCAGACACATGACAGAACAAATTCATCTTCTGTCTACCACCAAGGGACCCATGATTCCCCAGTGGGGACTCTTAACCAAGTCGACTGACGGGCTTTGTCACACTACAGCCGTCACCCCTCCCCACCCCCGCCCACAGGCCCTGGTGAAGATCACAATGGGGATCAGTGTTTTGACAGCGTGCGCTTTAACTGCCTCTCTCGAAGCTCCCACAGAAAAAATGCGGGAGCCGTGGTTCAAGACGACTTTAGGGCATGTTTCAAGAGAGCCATTACCCAGGGATACCTGAGAGAGCGGGCCTGGGGGCGGAAAGAAGAGGAAGTATGTGGCTTTGAGCATTTGTGGTCTTTCTTCTAGACTTTCCTTTAAAGAAGAGGAAGTGATACTTAAATTAAGATGCTCACTGAGCATGAATAATGCCTTGCAGGTTCCGGAAGCGGTGCCGGGTCCAGCTGACCTTGAGACTAACAAGAGCGAAGCCAGGCTGGGTGCTAAACAAGAAGGTGCAGGCAGAGTTCAGGTTTAGGGAACGCCTCAGGCAGCAAAGAGGGGCACATATGCAGAATGCAATTCTCAAGGGCAACCCAGACAAAGGCCATCAAGGCAGGTTTGGCGACTTCATTCCCCCATTCACAGCATCTGCAGCTGCTAACAGGATCCTTGTGATGGCTTTGGTTTGTGGCCAAGGGCTGACCAGGAACAACACTTCTACTCGACATCCTCCTCCCACCCTCAAGACAGAAAAGGTGCCAAGGATGAGGGTGGCTCTGACATTTACTATGTGTGTGACTGTGGGCAAGATACTTTATTTTTCTTCTCTGTAAAACAGGAATAAAAATTACAACACCCCTCTGACAGTACAATGGAACTATGAGAAGTACTTTGTAAACAATAAAACCAAAAATGGCTATGAGTGTTGTGCGCTTCTTGCTTCCCATTTCTGACCTGACTGGATCACTATAAAGCCTCAGAAACTGGGACAGCTGGAACAGGGACCAAGAGACCAAATGCCCCAGAAAGAGGAAGGGCTTGTGGGGAAGGCTGCCTCGTCCACGGTGGCCCGAGTGGACGACCTATTTAAACTGAGCCTCAGAAAGTTTTCAGGCACCTTAAGCGGGTTACGGTCCCAGAAGAGAACAACCAGCTGACAAGTGCAAGGCTTCTTTTCTGGTCTGTGCCCAGCACTCCTGGGGACCCAGACTGATTCAGCCCAGTCCGCTGGGAAGGGCAGAGGGGATCACCCCTTCCCCCCACTACTGCCTTATGTGGCCCATTTAAGAGGCTGCAGCTCTTCACTGTCATTAATAAAATATGCTAATAGCACCAAAACCTAAGGGATTTTCTAAGCCTTCCCTTTCAGAACCAGGTTAGACACAATAGGCTCAGTCATCTTTTTGATCCTGAAGCCCAAATTACTTTTCTGCCACCAATTTTCTTGAGATCTAGGCCAATGTGGAGGGAAGGAAAAACAGAAGAAGAGGACGAGAAGGGTAGAAAATGCTTCCAGAGAACATGTTAGTACCTACTTCTGGGAAACCAGGCTGCAAGTGAAAGGACGCCCATCCACCCCAAGAAGGCAGAGTTCTGTGAAGCAGTTGGGTGTGCTGATCTCCAAAAGCTCCGCCAAACAGTCACATCCGCCCATGAGAGGTGTCCTGCCCACTGGTCAGGAAAAGAAAGAGCACAGGGAGGTGCAGGGAAATCCGAAGCAGGCACATAACGGAGGATGTTTCAGGGCTGCGTTATCACTATGCTCCCAGCACAGCCAGCAGGTGTTCTGTGCAGCATAAACCTGAGAAGGAAAGTGGACCAACACCAGAAAGCAACAGGCAGCGCAGGCTGTCTGAGGCTGGAATAAAGCTCTGTGATGGAAGTACTAAGAGGTGCACTTCTTTGCCCTGAGAAGTGCAAGTGAAAGAAGCGATCTGCTCAACATCACACAAGCCCTGTGCAAGAGGATGACTCACAAACACCTCGAGGGCCAAAGTGAAAGGGTGGTGATTTTAATTTTCTTGTCCACTGCTTTCCTGCCATCTCACCTCAAGATTGTGCTCGTTCTGAAAGAGCGACTCTTGGGGGTCATGGAGATAGATTCTTTGGAGAAAGAAAATTATTTTCTCTCTCCTTCACGCCTCTCCAAATCACAAACACACCTGGTCTCCGATCATCGAGCTCCATGACCTTCAATTTGATTGCCAGCAGCAGCCGAGACCAAGCCCGTATTGCTCTCATTTTCTCTGCACGGATCCCTCCCCCCAGACCTGCTGGCCTCTACCTCAGCAGTGCTGGAGAGACGCGCTGCTGATGGCGAACGCTGCCAGGGAACCTAGTGCGATCAGTTATAGGAATAGAGGGAAGCAATGTTAAAGGCTTTGACTGCCGACTGGTGACACTGAAATGCTGGACTGTGCCCTGGAGTCCACGGCTCAGAGGAAAAGCAGCGATTCTTTGCTGTGCAGCTGACCTCTTTGGAACAGGCATTTTAACCAACTTTGCTGTCTGAAAATGATGCCTAGGTAGAGATGTCATCCTGACTTGTCATGCCCTTCCTTTCTGGGTGGTTAATTCCAATCTTACTAGGTTCCAAAACAAAGCCATGGCTGCCTGACAGCTAGTGGGATGTGCATTTAGACAGTGCAATGGCTCAGCGCCTGCTCTGGGACAGGTGCTCTTCTAGCACCCCCCTGGTGGCGGGGTGGTGAACCATACCCTGCCCTTCGGGGCTTACCGTACATGAAAAACACGACAACGTGTATCAGTTGACAATAAATATGATGAAGAAGGTCAAAGAGGGTGATTTGATGGAGGGTTCCTAAGGTGGGGCTACTCTGAGAGAGTGAGAGTGGCATCTGAGCGACAGAACAAGAGCCCACCGTGGAGGAGGACCCGGAGGAGCAGTGCAGGGGCTGGGCCGCCGTGAGCAGGGGAGAGGGTCAGAGGTGGGCAGGGGACAGCTCAGGGGGGGCCTGCAAACGCCAGGGTAAGGAGGTGAACACTCATTTAAGTGCTACTTAAAATCAGCAGGGAAGAGAGGAAAAATGGTTTGTACTTTCAAGAAATCATTTTGGCTGTGATGCAGAGAAGAATGGAGGAAAGGTACAGATACAGAAGCAGGGAGCGGAGCAGATGCCTGTGGCTTGTACCGGACTGCAGGCAGCTGGGATGGACAGAAGGATGGACCAAAATACTTCATGACAGAATTGTCTATCGGACTTTCAGGACTGAGTGGAGAGAGGATGCTCCTAGGGCTTTCTTTCATCAGTTGGGTGGATGGTGATGGTGCCGTTTTCTGAGAAGTCTGAGGAAGGAGTCTGTTTATGGAAAGCAAGCAAGCAGAGGTATCTCAAGCTATCCGAAAGCAGAGCGTCCCTTTAACACCTCTCTTAGCTGAAATGGCGTGAAGTGAAGAAGCAATTGCCTTTTGGCGAGAACGGAAATCCTCTTCAGATTTCTTTCAGTTAGGGAGAAAATGTAGAGGTCTTTCGCAAAAGCAAAGTGGTGTAAGCAAGCTTTTGAAAAGTGGGGGATATCTGTATTTGGTTTTGGATGTTAAGTTTCATGTAATGTCTTGGACATGCAAATGGAGATGTCAACTAAACAGCTGCTACGAGAGTCTGTAGCTCAGTGGGATGGTCAGGCAGGGGAGAGCTTTTTTGGGAGTCGTCAGCAGAAAATAGTACTTAAGACATGGAATCAGCTTTCCTGGGGGAGAGAATATGAGGAACGACAGATGCCCCTCACTCAGTCCTGGGACTTCCCTACTTTAAAAGCCCAGAGACGGAAGAGAGGCCAGCCTGGGAGACAGAGAGGAGATGCCCCCAAGCTGTACTGGCCACGGTTGTGGGAAGTGTTCCTGAAGGCTTGGCAGGAATACACCAGGAAGGGATTTAGAAGAATAAAGCACCTAGCCTTCCAGTAAGGCCCTAAGCTTGGCGTGGTCAGTAATGGCAGACAGGAGAAAGAAGAGGGGGTGGAGACTTGGGGTTGGGGGGATCCTATCTATAAACATGCCAGACATTTCCCCTACTTATTTAATTCCCATTATAAACCTGGGAGTATACTGAAGAGTTTCTACTTCACAGATGAAGAAACTGGGGCTAGAGCACATGGTAGGCTGGTAGAAGAGCCAGGATTTGAATTCAATTGCACTTCAGTTTATTGTAAAATATAACAAACATGCACACACGCATACACACAGAGTATAAAATGGGCAAGGCAGATGAATCATTATATAGCAAGCCAAGAAGCAGAAGATGAGCGCCCTACAGAAGTCCAAGCTGTACTGGGAGAGCTTGCTTTATAATGATTCACAATTAGGCACAACTAGATTGTAATGTCAGAGGAACAGAAACTTGAAAGGGAAGTGGAAACGTGGGCAGGCTCACACCTGGCTGGGCTTGGGTGTTGGGTGTGGGTGTTGGGTGAAAGTTATGAACGTGCCTCCTGAAGGCTGGCAGCATTTGGCTCCTTGACCTGGTGACGGCCTAACTGTGAACTCGACATAAATAGACATATACTGTGTGCGTTCTTTTGTGGCTTGCTTCTTCACAAATTGACCTAATGGACACATTGTTTTTGCCCATTTTTGGTTTTGCCCATTTTTGACCTTCATACAAATGGAATTAAAACAAATAAATATAATACATGGAACCATACTGCATGAACTTCTTTGTGTTATTATGTTACTGAAATTTACCCATGTTCATTCCAATTGGTAAAGAGTATCCCAGTGTGTGAACACATCACACTTTATTTGTCTATTACAAATAGACATCAGAGTTGTTTCCAATTTGGGGATGTTATGAAAAGTACTGTTAATTGAGAAGCTACCTGTCAGTCTAACTGCCCCTCCTTCAAAGAAATCTCTTTTTTCTGGCTGCTCTTAAGATTTTTCTCTTTGTCACTGGTTTCCTGCAACTTCACTCTGCAGTGTGGATTTCTATTTTATTTATCTTGGGATTCTTTGAGTTTTGAAAAGTCTGTAAAGAGGTGTCTCTCATCTCTTCCCATGCTGTCCTCCAGGAGGCTTAACTTCCCTCTTCCTTATTTTTTGTCTTTTTGTCTTTCTGAACAATATTCTGGATGATTTCTTCTGGCTCTTTTCCAGTGCATGTATTTCTCTTTTCTGCTGGTCTAACTACTATTAAATCTATCCCTATCATTTTAAATTATGGTTATTAAATTTTTCATTTCTAGAAATTTTGTTTGGGTCTTTTAGGCCACTTTTTATAGTTTCTTCTTCTTGCAAATATTTTCAAGTTTGTCTACTTCTTTAAATACAGTAGGCATAATTGTATTAAAACCTGTCTCTGATATTTCCATTGTCTAAATTCTTTGCAGATCTGGTCCTGTGCCTGCTGTTTCTTTTTTTTCTTTTTTTTTTTTTTTTGCGGTACGCGGGCCTCTCACTGTTGTGGCCTCTCCCGTTGCGGAGCACAGCCTCCTGATACGCAGGCTCAGCGGCCATGGCGCACGGTCTTAGTTGCTCAGCGGCATGTGGGATCTTCCCACACCGGGGCACGAACCCGTGTCCCCTGCATCGGCAGGCGGACTCTCAACCACTGCGCCACCAGGGAAGCCCTGCCTGCTGTTTCTTAAGGTGCTTTGCTTCTTTATGTGAGTATTTTCAGACAGCAAAACTGCTTTTAAAAAATTGGACAGCAGGGCTTCCCTGGTGGCACAGTGGTTAAGAATCTGCCTGCTAATGCAGCCCTGGTCTAGGAAGATCCCACATGTCGCAGAGCAACTAAGCCCATGCGCCACAACTACTGAGCCTGTGTGCCACAACTACTGAAGCCCGCATGCTCTAGGGCCCACGTGCTGCAACTACTGAGCCCACATACTGCAACTACTGAAGCCCACGTGCCTAGAGCTCACGCTCCGCAACACGAGAAGCCACCGCAATGAGAAGACCATGCACCACAATGAAGAGTAGCCCCTGCTCGTCGCAACTAGAGAAAGCCCGTGCGCAGCAATGAAGACCCAATGAGGCCAAAAATAAATAAAATAAATAAAATTTAAAAATTGGACAATAATAATCCAATATTGACCAATGTAGCTTCAAATTCTATTAAAGCTTTACAAGGGGAAAGATGGGATAGCACTTACTGAAGTAGAATTACTATCAAAACACAAAAAGCACAACATAATCTTTTAACCTCAATTCCATCTTATTTTAGTCAGGACTGTATTACAGGAATATTTTTTATCACTATCCATGATCTGGATTCTTGTATAGGAGAACAATTTAAATATGGTATCTGTAAAAATGTCACAGTCTCATAATAAATATGGTAGAGGCCAATCATTACTCATAAGTAGCTTTTTTGAGACGTTATCAAATAGGACCTTTCCCCCTTAGTTTCAGCAGAGATCACTTTTGTTCCATGGTAATACTTCTTGGGATTCTCCACATATTCCCTCAGAGCAGACTCTCCCCAGGTGGCCTTTGCTCTCGTTGGCAACTGTGTAAGAGAATTTGTGGGCCTGACCAAACAGACCTTTCAGGTTTGGCTTGTGCTTCCCACCCTCTGACACTGTGGCACTGGGCACACTTCTCAGTAGAAATCTTCTTGCCCTTCTCGACAGTCCCTGTTTTGAAGTCAGCTCTCTAAGTTACATACGTGCTGGATAGGCTCACCCAGCAGCTGACTGTCTTGCTCTCATTTCTAGAATTTAGTTGCTGTGGTCTAGTGAGTCTCAATCCAGGCTGTGCATGAGAAGCACCTGAGGAGTGATTTAAAGATACAAGTATCTGTGACTCTTTTTTTAAAAAATTGAGGTATAGTTGCTGTACAATATTATATCAGTTTCAGGTGTACAATGTAGTAATTCACAATTTTTTTTTTTTTGGCCCAGCCGCACGGCTTGTGGGATCTTAGTTCCCTGACCAAGAATTGAACCCATGCCCCCTGCAATGGAAGCGTGGAGTTCCTAACCACTGGACCGCCAGAGAATTCTCAAGTAATTCACAATTTTTAAAGGTTATACTCCATATAGTTATAAAATACTGGCTATATTCCCATATAGCTTATTTATTTTATACATAGTAGTTTGTACCTCTTAATCCCCTACTCCTATCTTGCCCCTTCTCCCTTCCTTCTCCCCATTGGTAACCACTAAGTTTGTTCTCTATAAGTTCTTTTTTGTTTTATTCACTCGTTTGTTGTATTTTTTAGATTCCACATGTAAGTGATATCATATAGTATTTGTTTTTCTCTGTCTGACTTATTTCACTAAGCATATACCCTCCAAGTCCATCTATGTTGTTGCAAACGGCAAAATTTCATTCTGTTTTATGGCTGAGTAATATTCCATTGTGTGTGTGTGTGTGTGTGTTTGTGTGTGTGTACACATACACACACCACACAGATATCTGTGACTCTTGATTCAGTGGTGCACAGGGGTGCCCTTGTCATGTAACTCTGGAAAAACCCCCAGAAGATTCTCATGCTTAGCCAAGGTAAGAACCAGAGCAATAGTTCCTTCCCTGGACTAGGGTTGGGGTGGGCACTAGAGAGGGCAGGTGAGAAGAGCCAAAGGCAGAGCACAGAAGTCATCAGATCTGCATTGGAAAAATACAATCAGATCCGTGGAATCATCTGGCCAGGCGGAAGAGGCTCAGAGACAGAGGGAAAAGCAAAGAGCTTAAAAGTTGTATGCTATTAGTTGTTCCCTAACCCAGTTATGTGATTTTCCATTGCCTGAAAAGTCCTCATTGGGCAGATGTCCTTTTTAATCTTGTTTTCTCTTCCAGCCTACATTTTCTTATCTCTCCCTTATCTTCAACAGCACCACTCCTTACTTTTATAAGACCTCTATTAACAGAATGAACACCGTCTAACCCATATAATCAATCCTCAGAGAAGCAGTAAAGTGTGGCACGCACTGGCAGTTCCTTTGCTGCCTGAGATCACCAGGCAAACACGGAGAAGCGGCGGGGCTGAGTTACGAGAGCTGAGTCAGAGTGGGGAGGTTCAGGGCATGCAGCAGAGGCCTTCTGCAGGTAACACTGACTCCTGCTTGTGCTTTCTTGTGGGCCCTTCCCCAGATGGCTATGGTACTTCTACCTCTGTCCTATGGCAAACCATCTTTGACAGATGGACTTAGAAGTCTGGTAGTTAAATAAGCTCATAAAGTCATTAAAGACATTTTTTTTTTTTTCCCGGTACGTGGGCCTCTCCCGTTGCGGAGCACAGGCTCCAGACATGCAGGCTCAGCGGCCATGGCTCACAGGCCCAGCTGCTCCGCGGCATGTGGGATCTTCCTGGACCGGGGCACGAACCTGTGTCCCCTGCATCGGCAGGCAGACTCTCAACTACTGTGCCACCAGGGAAGCCCCAGACATTTTTTTTTTTTTTAATATACTGATCAGCTTCTACATTCATTCAAATACTCATGAAACCTAATCTAGAAAAATGACCCCCCCAAAAAATCCCTCACCTGTCTTTATTATAATTTAGCTTATAAATAACCTAAATGACTACCACTTAATACACACCTTTAAGTGACAGTGACAGGCGCTCTGAAAAGGGCTTTATGTGGACAGGGCTTTATGCCTTTCTTATCGTGCTCCACTTTATTGCACTTTGCAGATACTGTGTTTTTTAACAAATTGAAGGACTGTGGCAATCTTGTGTTGTCAGATGATTGTCAGCATTTTTTAGCAATAAAGTATTTTTTAATTAAGGCTTGAACATTGTGTTTTAGATACAATGCTTGCATCCTTAATAGACTACAGTATCGTATAAACATAACTTTTATATGCACTGGGAAACCAAGAAATTCGCACGACTCACTTTACTGCGATATTTGCTTCACTGCGGTGGTCTGGAACAGAACCTGCAATATCTCTGAGGTCTGCCTGTGCTATATACATATATGCATGATACATATATCACATGTTTTGTCTCACGAGAGCCTCACAACCACCCTAAGGGTGGTATTACTATCTCAGTTTTACTGGTGAAGGAGCTGAGCCTCAGGGATGCACAGCGACTGCAGGGAGAGCCCCTGCTGGAGAGGGGCAGGCATGGGGAGTACCAGGGCTGTCTGATGGGCCACGCACACTTCCTTTCACTGTTAGGGGCGGGGGGTGTGGACCTTGAGCCATGGACCCACTTCGGTAGTAACTTTGTTCTTGGCTCCTCCTGAGGTTCCTAAGTACTCAATGAACACCGTTTCTCTCAGGACATTCCTGTACACAGTTTATGGACATCCTCTTTGTATTCCAAAGCGAAGAGGAACAGGGTGCACGTGATGGCCCAGATGCTGTCTGAGGGCTGGTGTGTCACATAGGTTGAAGCCAAAGGTGAAGCCCCACCCCAGGCCATAATGACACAGAGAAAAAATCCCACAATACCCGACAACACCTAGGCACTCTGTTGACTCTGCGTTTGATGCACTGAGCTTGTCTGGCTTCTCAGAAGGCCAAATAATTCAGATGAGGCCGAGGCTGATACGGTGAGCCAGATCTGACCATGTGAACAAACGAGGTGACTTACAGTTCATGGGAGCTGCAATTCAGCAAATTCAGCTTGGCAGACGTGCCCCTCCCCGAGAGAAGTGCTGCTCACGTGCCCTCCCACCCCCTTCCTGTCACCCCAATGTTTTCCTCACCGACAGGACCTGCCCACTTTAGAACAGAGCTTCAACAACAAACCAAAGAACTCATGTTTTTCATTTTACCGTGAAAAGCTCCTGCCTACTTAAATTGGGTGGCGCACGTGCAACGAACTATCCCAGGGTTTTGAGGATTTTGAGAGAATAGAATGCACCACTTCTTACCCCTCCTTCCCTCGATTGTGGATGGCTAGTTCTTCGCCAATGCCCTCTTCCTCCTTGAAGCTCTCCCAGTCCAGCTTGGACTTCTCTAGGGTGCTCATCTTCTGCTTCTTGGCTCCTATTTTTCCCAAAAGGCTGCTCATGCCACTTGATCTTTTTAACCTAGGGAAGGCAAAAACATGAAACATGTAACAGATAAAACTCTAATCTCTTGATTAATGGTTTTTCTGATTGGCACGGGCCTCCCTAGATTCAAGCTATTTATCTTAATGGGAGCCATGTTTGCATCCCGGGTACTTCCTGTCTGCTGTGGAGAGCACAGGAAGGAGACCAGAATTCTAATGCACTCTTCCTGCTCAATACCTCTGACCACTCTAACGACCTGGGGATAGGAAATCCTGAAGACCTCTGTCTGCTCTGTATGACAGACAGGTCTCTGCTTGCAAGGAGGGAGAAGTGCAGCATGATTCAGACATGGTTTTACAATCACATGCCTTGCTTCATATTCCAGCTCGAACCATGTGACTTTAGGCTAGGTATTTAACTACATCTGCCTCCGTTTCCTAATCTACAAAGTGAATGCTTACTCACAGGGCTGTAGTGTATCCTCTATATAAAGTGCTTAAAACAGCAGCTGGCAAAGAGTAAAGGTGCAATAAATGTTATCCATCCTGAATCACTGTCATCATCTGTGCACTAAAGCCCCAGGGAATCCTTTCAAGAGAAAGAGAACCAGATCCCAACACTGATGAGCAAGAGTTACAGTATCTTAAAAAGACCCTAAGATCAGTTTCCTTTCAACTCCTGTGAGTCAGGACTCTGGTTTTTCCCAGGAGGCGGAGAACATTCCTCATCCTGAAAGCAGCGAATGTACAGCCTGTGCTCCACTTGCTGGTTATGCTGTCGTGGATGGTGGGAGAAACCCCATATGTCCAAGTTCAAGTCCTGGCAGGTCAAATGTTTCTAGTCAATGTTAAATGTATGAGATAAAATAAGCAAGATAGAATGCAGCTAGTAAGAAGGTGGTACTGGGGGAAGGAAGTATGGAATGAACATGGCTTTTGGTCTCTTTAGAAAGTAAAACAAGTTATATACCAGCATACAGGAAACTAGAAGTCATTTTCTGCTTTACTGGGATATGCAAGAGGGTTAAAACATTTAAAAATTCTCTGAGCTAACATCACAAGGCCTACTGATAACATCAATAATAATACCTCTCACTTGCCTAGAAGGCTCATTATCCAAGTGTTTCATAGCCATTTCTCATCTTACTCTCCCTAGTGCCCGTGAAAGAGGACCACTGAGTCTCAGAGTTGGAGGAGGAACTTCAAGATGATCTTGTGTCTCACCAACCATTCTGAAATCCCACCTTCCTGCAGCACAGTGCCAGTGAGGGGTGGCTCACTACCTCTGCCCTGGAATGAGCCGACAGGCCAGTGTCCACACCAAACACGAGACTCTTGGGGCTGAACAATTACCCTCCACACTCGCATTAGCTTCCCTGTTGTGGTCATACCCTACTACAGGCTGTCAGCTTAGGATCAACCCAGAAGAGGCTGTGCAGGCATCACTGTCCTCATTTCCAGTTGGACACATAAAGTGCAGAGAGGTTAAATGATACAACAAAGGTCAAACCAACAGAAGCTGCAGATCCAGGGCAAAGCAAGGCTTTTCTGACACTCCGTGTGGTGCGCTGTGCCGTCTCGCTTCTAACGCGAGAATTTACTGGAGAGATTGTCTGACAGCTATTTTATTCCCAATTTGCTTAAGGATTTTCCAAAGAGCTCTTTATGAGCTTTCGATTCATATCTTCTGATTCTTTTCCGGATAACAGTCCCTACAACAATCTCTCCATCAACACACACAGACTATATTTTACCAGGAACAGAGCATAAGTGGGGAGGCAGAAACTTAATATGGCTCAGATCTTTCCCCTTCTCACCTGCTTCACTGCTACTGTCCTGGTTCTCATTTTTATATTCTCACCTGGATGATTAAGCAGGCTCTTCACTTGTCTCCCTGACTTTTGTCTTGTCCCACCATCACTCACCTGCTCCATCCTGGCATCTATCCTACATGCTGTCTTCATCGTGAATTTTTGAAAATATGAAGCTTATCACGTCTTTCTGGTTCATGTCTCCTCCTTGACCCCTAATTACTCTTACAATAAAGTCTAAACTCCTTCGCTCGCAGAGTTCTTCCTGATCTTCTCTCGCCACATCTCCCCTTGCAACCTACACTCCAGCCACACCTGCAGTTCACCTCTCCCGGTCCCCCTCCCATTCATCTGGTCTTGCCTTAGCTTAGAAACCACTTCCTGCAGGAGGCTCTCCCAGACCCCTCCCCCAATCTCTGAACTGGATACCTCCTGCTGGTGTCTCCACTGCACCCCTGTTCTTTCCCCATTACGGCACTGCTACTCTCCGTAACCGGTGCTTGAGGGCTCTACGTTCAGCTGCTGCTGCACTGGTCAGCTCTGAGGAAGCTCAGAGCCACTGCGGACAACATCTCACCAAAACCACACACCTGGAGGCTTTCCATTTCTGGCCACAGGGTGTCCTTTGACCTTGCCTACATGCCAGAAGCACTGTGGTGGAGTGGCTGTGGCGGGCAGGAGCTGGTGGCTAAATGGCCCAACCTCTTGTCCTCACATAGGCAGTCCTGGGAGGTACACTGAATGCTTCTCAGGTGGCCTTGGAAGTGCGTGCACTCTTGTATTGGCTTTTCTGCCTTCCCTGCCTCACCTTTCCCACCCCCTCAACTCTTGCTTCTTGGGACACCTCCCCAAATAAACCACCTGCACTCAAAGCCTTACCTAAGGTTCTGCTTTGAGGGGAATCTAACAAAGATGTTGAGGAGAAACATGACTTTCCCTTTGCAGGCTCTATATCGTGTGGATACTTAAGTTCTGGGTCTCCAAATCTCTCTCTAGCACATGGATATAGTTCTGTAAACAGTGGACACTCGATAAACTCAACAATGTCACCTGGATCACAGAACCAATTAGTGGGAGAGAATCAGATGTTTGTAGAATAAAGGTGTTCAGAACACTTCTAAATTGGGGAATTTGCCAATCAGCTCTCAGCAACCCAGGGTTCCCCATTTTATCTGGGCAGCACCACGGCTCTGTACACCATCTCTCCCCGACAGCCTACAGCTCTGACAGTATTAACAGAATATACCATCTTTTCAACAAGTCACTTTGAGAAGTCTATGGGAAAATGATTTTTGCCGCAGAGCAGTGAAAAAGGTTCTAGAAAAGGAAAAGTCATAATCCCCCTTTAAATGAATATCAGCAAAATTTCACCTGTGCTATTATGCTTTAGGAGAAAGCTTCTATGTCTGCTTGCATTGGATCATTAACACGGTGTATGATTTCCTAATTTGATGGCCTCAAAAGCAAAATTACCCATCTTGTATTTGAGACTGAATCAAAGTGAACGACACATTTATAGTAGCAACCAAAACATGCGGAGGCTCATCATCACTGAGAGACCAGCACTTGGTTCCTAGAACCTGGAATGTGGGGTCTCACACTCACTCCCCACCTTGAAATGGGGCTTTAGTGGCATAATCCTGGCATCACTCCATTGCAATTTTCAGGAAGGCAGATTTACCCTGACCTTGGACCCATCTCTGCTGTTAAAGTTCATCCATCAGGCTTTCGGGAAAGCTGAGGCAGGCAGGAAAGAGCCAGATTCTGGGCAGTGGCTGCTGGCTGTCTCTATTCTGCTGTGAAGGAAACCGCAGAGAGCGCCTCAGCCTACGGCTCCCCCTCTCAGAACTGCAGCTAGGCCAGGAGGGAGCAACTTCAGCACTGGCATCCCACAGGCATTTAGCAGGTGTGTACGCTGGAAAACCGGGGAAAGGGGAAGGTCCGAATTCCCCTGGAGACCTCTCTGCTGTCAGCAGGAACCAGTGCAGTTTGAGGCATCAGAGTAACAGCAACACTGACTTCTCTTTGTTCTGGATCCTAAGCCATAATGGCAAGGGGCTACCAGAAAGTCGGCTTTGACAGCCCAACCCCTCCCCCAGCTGCAGATTTTCCAGTCTTGGTTCTAAAGTGGGATGAGCTGTGTCACAGAAACCACATTCAAGAGAGCCTACACCCACCTGTTAGAGGTCAAAGTTCACAGGAAGGTACCCTGCACTTGCTCCCTCACAGACTGCATCCAGAAGGTTATACTCAGACATGTCCAGACTACTGCTGCCGAGATGTTTTCAATGTTAACAGTGACATTTCAACCGCCTCCTCCTACTCTACTGAACTTATGACCGTAAATTCGATGTGAGGAATAATCCTGTCTGAGGAGCACGGCCTTCACTCTAAGCAGCTGGCTTCCGTGCCATCAGAGAGTATGGCTGAGTGCACAACACACTTGTGAAAGAGCCTCTTACTAAGCCTTTTTTCTTGTGCTTTCTGTCCTGTTCTCCATCAGTCAGCAATTATCCCAATTCCCTTCCCACCGTACCAAGCCCGATGACGTGTCCCAACACCAGACACCAACCAAGACCTCACAAAAAAATATTCAAAATCTCAGAAGAGTAAAAGGGACAAAAAGGGCAAAATGACCATTGTCTTGTTCCTTTCTGAATTCAAAGTTTACAATGATAATTTGCTAGAAATTATGCTGCCTTTTAGCCCCCAGAATGGAAGTTTAACAAAATTCACTGCAACTAAATGATAAACTCCATCCTGTTGAGTCTATTATAAAGATATTAAAGTAACATGTTTTCTTTGCTCCAGTCCCATGAGCATGGACACAGATTCACTCAAATGATTTGTTTCGTAGCAAAAGCACTGCTTTATCTGGCCATGCTCAGTGATGCTCTGGATCCTGCTGTTTATTTATGAGAGGTACTGGAAAGGAGCTGGGAAAATAACTTCTTAAACAGAAACAGAAAGGAGGAGAGGACACAACAACTGGTTGTGAAGAAAAGGTGGGAACATCCTTCCCATAATCTTTAAAATCAGCCTCAGGCACCCAGCTGTCTCACAGAATAGAACGTGAGGTTTGGGAATGAATTTAGAGTCACTCGTTCATTGGACTCATCCAACAAAGATTAATCAGAGATCTACTGTACACCAGACAATGTGCTTGGAACTGGGGATACAAAAATATATAAAGCATAATCTTTGGCTTCAAGGAGAAAATCTAGTAGAGGAGATCATCATCCAAAAAAACTGTGACCAAATACTATTAGGACACAAAACAGGGAGCAGCTGAGAGGCTGTTTAATGCAACCTCTTTATTTTAGAGGTGAGTTAACTAAAATCTAAGAAGGTTAAGAAATCTGCCCAAGTTCACCGTGGGAGACTTGGGTCTAGTACTCAGTGCTTTTGACACCTGGCCTGTCTTCTCCACCTTGCTGATACTAGAGTTGAGGACAGATAACCTTTGGAGATCCCTTCCACACACCAATTTCACTGCTGATTTTGGGGTTGGGGAGGATATTCTTATTTTCCCTGTTGTCCTGGAGCTTACTGTACTCAGGGCCCATGTCTTACTCACTCTTGGCTCACCCAGCGTAGTACAAAGCCTTGCGATGGTGTGTGACCACTACATGTTTAATATGATTCGATAATGGACTTATCCAAGTGAATCTTCTCTTATAACAGAAGGAGGATTTAACACTGCACTTGGACCAACAGGAAAGAAAAGGAAACGCCAAAATTGGACCAGCAAGGATAGGGTCAACACATGTGCACGGAAGCACTACTGACCTTTACTTAGAACTTCAACATACAGCCCAGCTCAAGCCTATGCCTTCTCTCTCACAAGCTGCTTAACCACTAACATGCAAATTATTTGGAACAAAGATTCTTTGGCAGAGATATGCAGTTTCCTTAGTATTTGTCATCTGTTTACAAGGCAGGAGTGGACTTATTTGTAGCTTACCCATGGACTATTTTCCAGAGCCATACAAGGGTCTGGAACTGGCATGGTACTTCCTGAGAAATGGGAAGAAAGTTTATGATGAAATTCTTCAGTGAGAGCTGTCTGATTGAAACCACTATTCTCTTTCAGATCTTCTTTGGCTTAAGCTGAAATCCCGAAGAATGAAATGTAAAGCCCTAGTCTCTGGGCCAATTTCACTCCCCACCTGAGTAAGTCTCTAAGTAATCTCTGCAAAGCCCAAGACAAGATGACTCAAGGAAATGGACTGGAAGCCAGTGGTAAATTAGGAAAAGAGTTTAAATCCCATTCACTTCCCAACATTGTATTGACAGTATTCTATGGCACATCGGGACTCAGGAAAGTGGAAAACCAGAAATATTGACATTGATACACTACCAGCCAAAAAAAAAAAAAAGGCATCTATCAGCAAAAGGTGAAATAAAAGCTGGCAAATAGCAGCAGCTTCAGTTTTTGTACAAACAGAAAACGATCTGCTACTCAGTTTTATTGATCTTATGCCAATCCAAGAGTAAAGGGAGGGACTTCCCTGGTGGCGCAGTGGTTAAGAATCTGCCTGCCAATGCAGGGGACACAGGTTCGCGCCCTGGTCTGCGAAGATCCCACATGCCACGTAGCAACTAAGCCCGTGCGCCACAACTACTGAGCCTGCACTCTAGAGCCCGCGTGCCACAACTACTGAAGCCCGTGTGCCTAGAGCCCGTGCTCCACAACAAGAGAAGCCACCGCAATGAGAAGCCCACGCACCGCAATGAAGGGTAGCCCCCACTCGCTGCAACTAGAGAAAGCGCGCGTGCAGCAACAGACCCAACGCAGCCAAATGTAAATAAATAAGTAAATAAATTTTAAAAAAAAGAGTGAAGGGAACGCTAGCTTGTCTGATTTGATTTCCGCTGCTCTGCATCTTTATAGCATGTCTATAAAACATACCTGATGATTCTGGTTGCAAAAGCCCTGAATTCTAAGCTTCTAAAACACTATATTATAGAAAAAGCCCCTTTCAACTCTTCCTTCTCTACCTGTTAAGCACACAGGTCTATTTTGCCTGCTTTGGCCTTTGAGCTGCTGCTGGGAGGACTATTCTAGCTGACTTGGTTCTATTTAAATGGACAGCTCTTCCTACAGAAGACATTCATTCACAGTCAGTTCTCCCCAGAGCAGTAGGGGTCCTCTAACTGCACAGTTTCTGGTCTCTCTTGCGATAAAGGTCATTTATTTTTGAGACAAGTAACTTGGGGTTAGGGGCTCTCAAGTGACACTGAAATGGACTTTTTCTCTGGGACAAACTAACTGATCTGCTGGGCAGTAGTTTATTTGCATCATATGCCAAGAGAAAGTTAATGCCCCTCTTTGTGAAGAACAGTCCTCCACTGGTCTATTGTTCTGCTGAAACCAGCTCAGTGGGCTTGCACCCCTTGCCACAGAAGCCAATTGTTTGTTTTTTATTGTTGTTTGTCTTTATTAATCTGCCTAGTTCAGACCCTTCAGAGAGGGTCAAATTTAGACAAGCATTAGGAAAGAATGGGTCCTTTCCCACACCATTCCTTGGTGCACGTGAGGCCTCTACAATGCTTGGTTCACACACTTAATGCAGAGAAAAATGCTGTATGAAGATGCAAAAGGGCTTGTGTTGCCAGGTGGGTGGGTGAGCTTTAGGGTATGTGAGCATCCAGTGCACTCCTGCTTCTGCGATATGGAACATGATGGCACAAGAACACCAGTGTGGTCTACTGAGAAATTTCCCTCAACTTTCCAGTTTGAAAAATGTCAAACTGACAGAAAAGTTGAAAGCAGAGAACAACTATTACCTAAACACTCTTCACTTAGATTCACCAATTATTAACATTTTGCCACATTTGCTTATCTTTTTTTGGGGGGGTGATTCATGCTCCTTCACCTCTAAATACTTTGTGTGTGTCTCCTAAGGACATTCGTCTACATAAACAACACCTTATATTATACCCAAGAAATCTCACATTGATAGAACGGTGTAATCTAACTTAAAGTTCATATTCACATTTCCCTCAATGCCTCCCCAACGGCCTTCACACTTGTTCTCCATTACCTCCTATCGGGCACCACATCTGGGGTTCCCTTAGCCTCCTTTAATCTAGCACAGTCTTCTGCCTTTTGTTTTGTTTGTTTTTTGGTCTTTGATAGTCTTTTGAGTCTAGGTTGGTTGTTTTACAGAATATCACTCGTCTAGGATTTGTCTCTTTCCTATGTCAAATATGCCACGTAGATGAGGTAGGGTACCTCTTACTGCACCATCACATAGTAATGGACACAGTGTCAGGTCAGCCCAGGACTCATGATGCTAAGTGTGGTGCCCTGGGTAATGTGGTGACTGCCAGAGCTCTCATTTGTAAACGTACATTCTCTTCTCTGTGATAAATTTGTAATTAATGTGTAATATGTAGAATAATACCTTCAGGAAGTTCTGACCGCTTATTTCATACCTCACCTATAAGGCCTTGGCCATGGCTAAGGACAGACTGGGGTGAATGAATAGTGAAGGGCCCTATTTGAAGGATAAATATGCAGAAAATCCCAAAGGGATCATAAAGCTCTGGCTGTAAGTCAGTCTCTAAAAAGGGAAAAAGCAGTAACTGGAGAAAGGCCAATGGTTATGAGATCATCAGCAGAGTCCTAGACTAGATCTGCCAATGGTGAGCACAGAGGTCTCTGGCCAACACGGAAGCATTCACCTCGATACCTGCATACTCTTCTCAAGGGCTGGAGGCCCGGTGTGCGTAGGGTTAAGTGACACAAAGTCAGTGGCAAAGCAAAGCCCTCTGGCCCACCCACCAGACCTCTAGGAAATACTACTGAATTTCCCTTCTCCTTTGTCCCACTCCCCTGTGGTTGCATCTCATTCCCTGGGGAAGAGATAACGCCACATCCCTTCCTGCCTCTGCTCCAGAAACTTCCTTCCTCACACCATTCCCATGGTGGGGGCTCAGGGCAAAGCAGGGAAGGGCCTCCACCATTTCACAGCAGTTGGGGAGTGAAGGAGGCCTGGGGGCTCTCCAAGGAGGAAATGTTTAGTTTATTGGGAATGAGGGTTATGCCTGGGGCGGGAAGGGACACTTTCCCCTTGAGGTGCAAACTGCTGTTGCTTTAATTTGTATGATCAGGCAGAGGTGGGGAGAATAACGTGTTGACCAACACAAACAGGCCATTTACATTTCTGAGACAGAATTTTAAAGGAATTATTAAATACAGCTTCTAACAAAGCCCATAATGACATTTTTCTTTATGCAGAACCCTGGGAGCTCAAGTGAAGAAGGCACAGCTTATTTTTCCTGACACTGCTTCCATATGGGCTCCAACCAATCACAGCCATGGAGGCAAAGGAGAGATGAGGCAGGATCAGGATCTGGCAGCTAACACATCAAGGCCCTTCTGAAGGAGAGCTCTGCTGGTTTCGTCCTGTGACTGCGCCAGGCCAGGGCGGCTCTGGGGACTACCTGCCTGGTCTGAGGGCAGGAGCCACACTCATCCTGATCGATCCCATCAGGAAAAGAGCACATCTGTCACAGACATCAGCCAACATGAGAAGCAAAGCACAGAAGATAAATGTGCTCCGACTGGCTTGTTTTGGCTAATTGCTGATTCAGGAGTTGGCATGTTTTCTCAAACCTCATTCTGTTGTTTGACTCCCGGCTTGCTTTTTCTCAGGCAGGTCTCCATCTCCTCATGAAAATGTCTGAGGATGTCAACATAAAATACATTTTAAAATTCTTGGCCACCTCCCAGGCTGAGATCAGGTCAAAGTTTCAGGATGTGGGGGGTGTCCTCAGTCAGACCAGACAGGCCTCACTGAAAATGAGTCATGCCTGCGCTCCTTTCTAGAAATGGGTAGGCACATTAACCACAAGGCTTTGAACACGTAGGAGTTAGCTAGCACACATTGTGCAAAATTACCCCCCTCCATGCCTCAACTTCTTACCACTACTAAATAAGCATGCAGTGATTCCCGACACCTCACAGTTCTGGTGTGTGTGTGCGTGCGTGTGTGCGCGTGTGCACTTTATGGTCCTTTCATTAGATGGGGCTGAATAGTAAGAAAGGTCATTTCCAGCACTTGACACTCCTGCTGGGGCCCTGACTCCAAATCCCTCTCAGGGCGGCATCTGCACTGTCAGTCGCTCGCTCACTTGCCAGGGCATCTTCTCTGGCTTCCTAGAAGCCGCTATCCTGGTAACTCAGTGAGCAACTCAACGAGGCCCAGACCCCAACCTGCCCCACTCCGGGGCAGCTCCCATCTATCCTCAAAAAGCCAGGACACACCATTATCCACAGTTTTCCCCTTGTCACAGGACCCCTTTACAATCTAGGATTTAAAGAGTCCTTGGGAAGCAATTACCTGCACAAGGGTGATCAAAAGAAGGGGGTTATTTCAAGCCTGAGCCCTAGGTGTCACTTTGCTAAAGCAATGCAATGGATTTCAACAAAGAAAAATATCTGTTCCCACGGAGTCTGGTACATAAAGCAGAAAACTTTCTTTTTCCTGCACTCAGGAAATGGTTTTCATAGATGTTAACCACAGCTGGGTAATCTGTATAACCACAACATAGTTTCTCTTTAATAAATGGAAGATTTTTACCCACTGCATCACTGACTACGAAAAAGAATTCCCACCCTCCATCTCTAAGGCAAGAAAAAAATGATAAGGATAAGTAGAGTCCCTTTCCTTAATCTGCCAGCTAGGGGTTGCTAAAGGAGCTTTTTCATTCAGAAATGTAGATTGTTCTACAAGGTTCCTGTCATCCAACCCTACTGCTGAGTGATGGATGAAACCTGAACAAATCCAGTTTCTTTGCACGCTGGGATCCCCTCAGAGCCTTTATGACCATGATCCACAATGGGTCATAACGTAAATGTATGACTATGGATCACAATCAATAAGTTTGAAAAAGGAGCTTTAGCAACTACTGGCTGGGAGATGAAGGTGTGGTGAAACAAAGCTGGCCAATGTTGCCACGCACAGATGGTTCAAGAAAATGAAAACAAATCAAAGCAAATTCCATCAACTAAAGATGCGAAGGGTGGACTGTTCAGTTCTCTGATTCATCCTTGTATATTAACTATTTGTCCTGGGAAACTTGGCATCACTCTCTCCCTGCTGTGAGAGCAAGGCCTCTGACCTGTGGCTCCTTGCCCAGAAGCCAGGAGCAGCCTGGGAGAGTCTGTGGCCCTCTCCTTGGGGGCAAGTGGCTTCATGATGCTGCTCCCATCACTGTGAGGCCCAACTGGTAATTCAGCAAAGACTGCGTGAGCATGTTCACCATTCTCACTGCCCAGACGAAGGAAGGAGGTTCGGAGCTAGGGGTGTCGACACTGATAGTCTCATCTGAATGATATGACTAAAACTAAAAGGGCACTCACGCAAAAACACACAAAACGAAAATTTACCTAGTTGTAACGAGGAAGAGCTTTTCTCTAAGAGTGAAGATAATAGAGATGATATTATATTTAAGCTAAATATATAAGCCAAATATATAAGCTACTGAAATGATTTGTATTCTAAAAGAATGATGGAAAATCTGAGGACACATCATTTTTTATTCTCAGTTAATACTTTTAAAAACAGCTTTACTGAGATATAGTTCATATACTAAAGAATTCACTCATTTAAAGCATGCAAGTCAATGGTTTTTAGTATATTCAGTTGTACAGCCATTACCACAATCTAATTTTGGAACATTTTATCACCCTCTCAAAAAAAACCCCCTCATACCCATTAGCAGTCACCCCCATTCCTCTAGCTCCAGGCAACTACTAATCTATTTTCTGTCTCTACAGATCTGCCTATTCCAATATTAATAGTTTTATTTTATTATTATTTTTATTTTTTAAAATTATTTTTTTGGCCACTCCACGTGGCATGCACGATCTTAGTTCCCAGACCAGGGATTGAACCTGTGACCCCTGCAGTGGAAGCACAGAGTCTTAACCACTGGACTGCCAGGGAAGTCCCAGACAACTAATATTTTTAAATCTTAAGTTTAAGATTATATAGTTGGTATCTGTTGTAGCTTCCTATGAGAAATACATTTAAACTTTCAACTTGTCCCCTATGTTGATAGTCATATGTAAGTTTCATAAGGGTGAGGAAAATCAGAAATCTAGGCTTCAGACAGGAATACTGGAATATCTGAGCACCGCTTGTATAGCTAAGTCCCGCATATCAACAGTACTACTTTGGAGCTGTGGTTTTTTTTTTTTTTTTTTTTTTTGCGGTACGCCGTCTTCTCACCATGTGGCCTCTCCCGTTGCGGAGCACAGGCTCTGGACGCGCAGGCTCAGCAGCCATGGCTCACGCACCCAGCCGCTCCGCGGCATGTGGGATCTTCCTGGACCGGGGCACGAACCCGTGTCCCCTGCATCGGCAGGCGGACTCTCAACCACTGCGCCACCAGGGAGGCCCCTGGAGCTGTGTTTTTAAAGCAGTGAGACATAGTAGCTTAGCATTCAGTGCAGAAACCTGCCCCTGGCACTTAAGGTTTTTTTTCTTTTAAAACCCTGGGTGAGGGCTTCCATGGTGGCGCAGTGGTTGAGAGTCCGCCTGCCGATGCAGAGGACATGGGTTCGTGCCCCGGTCCGGGAAGATCCCACATGCTGCGGAGCGGCTGGGCCCGTGAGCCATGGCCACTGAGCCTGCGCGTCCAGAGCCTGTGCTCCGCAACGGGAGAGGCCACAACAGTGAGAGGCCCGCGCACCACACACACCAAAAAAAAAAAAAAAAAAAAAAAAAAACCCTGGGTGAGTATATTTATCTGAGCCTCAAGTAACCAATTAATAAAATGAGGATAATAATAACTACCTTGAAGCATGATGATTAAATGAGATATTCATCAACTCAGCCTTTATTTGTTGAGTGCCTTCAGTATGCCAGACTCTGCTGGCCACTGAAGATAGAAACACAAATTTCTTATCCTCATTTAATTCACTTGCTCGAGACAGATATGCAAACAAGAATTAGATGAAAAAACCGCTACACAGCAAGTGCAGTAGGAGCCTAAGAGTGTGAATTGCGGAAGGCTGTAGAAAGGGAGGGGGAGGTGTCTGAAATGTGAAGGATGAGAAAGAACTTGCCAAGGGGACAACGTGGGATAGGAAGTCCAGAAAGAGATAATAACATGCTCAGTGTACGTGGAAGCACTGAGTCGCATAATACCTGGCACACAGCAGAAAATCAACACTTCCTGTTGTTCCTGCTCTTACCCTCTCACATCCTTGAAAAGATGCTTCTATAGAATACAGAAAGAAATTAAAATCTTGCTGCTGCTAGAGAAAAATGATTGATCTGAGCCTTTAGGAGTTGCTTGTTCTATCTTTTCCTGAGGCTAATTCACCTCTGGCAGCAAAGTATATTTAAAATTTTGACATTTTCCCCCCACAAACATTCAATTTTGAAAAGTTTCAAACCAAGAAAAGTTGATCTCCCTTGTCTAGAACACTCCCCTTACCTACAGAATGGCCCACTATTTGGACTTGTCTGATTGTTAATGTAGGGTATCTGGGAGTCTTCTGGCACTCGATCCCTGGACTGCTTTTCTCCATGTACACTCACTTCCTGAGTGATTTCACCCAGTCCCAAAGCTTAAATACCATTTATTTGCCTCTGACCTCCAAATGTCTTATTTTCAGCCCAGACCTCTCTCCCTAACTCCAGAATTTCACTCAACTGCCCAGTGGGCATCTCCACTTGGATGCCCAGTAGACCTCGCCTGCAGCAGCTTTCCACACTTTAGTAGAGGGCAACAGCACCCGCCAGGTACTTACCTCTCAGATCTCCTCTCATAACTAACCCCCCCACTCATTCTGCTTCAGGCGTGCACCCACCTTTGTAGGCCTTGCCTCAAGCCATTCCTTCCACCTGCAATACTCTCTTCCCACATAACATCTTGTTAACTTCCTCACCTCCCTCAAGTCTGTGCTCAAATCTCAAACTTCTCATTGACACTTAACGCTTACCATCCTATTCAATACTCTAAACTTAACTCCCACCCCACAGTCCTGATTTCCCTACCCGCCTCGGATTTTCTTTTCTTCGTAACATTCAGCATTTTCTAACACACCACATAATTTATTTATTACGTTTAATGTCTATCTCCCTGCTGGAATGGAAACTCCACAAAGGCTTGAGCCAACGTCTGTTTTGATCACTGATATAACTCAAACACCCAGCACAGTGCCTGGCACTTGTTAGGCACTCAATAAACATTTGTTAAAAGAATGTATGAATATTGGGAAAACGTACCAACTTGGTATATTATAAATAGATTCCAATAATGATATCTACTAAAATAACAATTCTCGATGTTGGTTAATCTCATAGCTGCTGTCCATCCTTCACTGGGTTTTCTTCTACAGGAGACGTAAGTACTTCAGAGCAGGCACAGGAAAAGCATTTGTTCATTGCAACAGATGGCAGACCCCTCCTTGAACGGCTGTCAGGAGCCTGGAATTTGTCTTAGGCTGGCCTCGGCACCACTGGATGAGAGCCTGTAGAATGCTCAACATACCTGTCATAAACTGTAATCTGGGGTACACAGGCTAAGATATCCTAATCGATACACAAATAAGGGACAGAATTAAGGGGAGTGCTGGATGAATCTTTGCTTTTTTTGGTCTATGACAATAGAATTTGCAAGAAAAAAAAAAAAGTGGGGCTTCCCTGGTGGTGAAGTGGTTAAGAATCCGCCTGCCAAGGCAGGGGGCACGGGTTCAAGCCCTGGTCCAGGAAGATCCCATGTGCCGCGGAGCAACTAAGCCCGTGAGCCACAACTACCGAGCCTGCTCTCTAGAGCCCTCAAGCCACAACTACTGAAGCCCGCGCGCCTAGAGCCCATGCTCCGCAACAAGAGAAGCCAACGCAATGAGAAGCCCGCGCACCGCAACGAACAGTAGCCCCCTGCTCGCAACAACTAGAGAAACCCCACACGCAGCAACGAAGACCCAACACAACCAAAAATAAATAAATAAAATAAATAAAATTTTTAAAAAGTGATATTTGCATTCATATTTTGTGATAATGAAGCCCTGGAACAACCAGGTCAAGAGACCTAAGGATGGACTTAGCTGAGGGTGGCAAATGAGTCTTTTTCTCTTGCCACTGGCTACCTCACAGCCAGGCTACTTTTGTCTGTTTGCTCTTGGGGGCTAGTTTTAAAGTCATATACTCTACTATGTTATGAGCCAGAAGCAATGCCTGAGTCCAGCCTTGAAGCTAAAACCAACACTGGATGGATGTAATTGGAGCAATTAGCTAACTCAATACTCAGCCAACTGAACAACTTCTTGTCAGAAGCTGCCAGAAAGAATTATTCAGGTGTACAGATTTGCTACAGGCAGCAAACTGAGCTGCAGCAGAGATGACCACTCCCTCCAGCTATCACAACCAACTATGTCAAGGTAAGAGAATCATGCAGATACGAACTTTCTCACTTGTTCAGTGGGCAACTGAGTTGGTGTACCCAGTGGAAGGGATCAGATGAAGAGCACCTAGAAAAAGATGCAAAAAGGAGTGGGTTCTTCTCACTGCTGGGGGTCTGGGTGCCTGGTGAGAAGAGAAGATCCTAAAAACTTCCAAGGCGGGGGCAGAGGGGGGTGGGGAGGATGAGGTCATATACAAAGATTCAAGACTTCCAAATGGCTTCTGACCGTGGAACAATGTCCTCACAACTCTGAAGGAAAATCATTTTCCACCTATAATTTATACCCAGCAAAACCATTAGTAAAATGTGAAGACAGAACAAAATTATTTTCAGACACTCCAAGTTTCAAAAATTTATCTCCCATAAATAATTTCCTCAGGATGTAACTGGAGGATGAGCTCTATCAAAACGAGGGAATAGGGCTTCCCTGGTGGCGCAGTGGTTGAGAGTCTGCCTGCCGATGCAGGGGACACGGGTTCGTGCCCCGGTCTGGGAAGATCCCACATGCCGTGGAGTGGCTGGGCCCATGAGCTGTGGCCGCTGAGCCTGCGCGTCTGGAGCCTGTGCTCTGCAACAGGAGAGGCCGCGATGGTGAGAGGCCCGCGTACCGCAAAAAAAAAAAAAATAAAAAAAATGAGGGAATAAACGTAGAAAGAGTAAGACAAAGGATCCAAGAAACAGGGGAGCCACACAAAGAGGGATGAAAGGCAGGCCCAGAACAACAGCTGCACAGGAAGCCTAGAGGACAAGGAGCCCAGACCTGAGCAGGAGGATGGAAGGCTCCAGAAGGGACTGGGGATGGGATGTAAATGACAGATTATCTGACATAGTGGAGAAAAATACTGAGATGGAGTTCACAGCCCTGTTGCAGAGTTTGGGAAAAATGTGATAAGGACACAGAAAATGAAGCAAACTAACAAATAACATACATACATGAAAGGAAATACAAGGGTAGTCCACAACCGGGCTCAGAGGAGGGGCAGTACAAGAGTGTTAATTCCTCCTCTACCAAAACAGGAGTCGGTGCTTCTTAAAGACTAGAATTAACCGGAAGTTAATAAACAATGTCTTTTTTAAAACGTCTAATATTGAAAAAACAATAAATAACAGTATACTAAACACAGCAGTTTAAGTCACAAACAAAATAATACCAGAAGAACTAGCTGAAAGAGTTTAAAGTGGTTGCCTCTGGAAAGCAGGACCCAGGCCTGGGTCAGGAGACTGCATAATACATTTTTTTTTAATAGATTTAAAATTTTTATTTATTTTATCTTTGGCTGTGTTGGGTCTTCATTGCTGCACGTGGGCTTTCTCCAGTTGCGGCGAGCGGGGGCTACTCTTCGTTGCAGTGCGTGGTCTTCTCATTGCAGTGGCTTCTCTTGTCGCAGAGCACGGGCTCTAGGCGCAAGGGCTCAATAGTTGTGGTGCACAGGCTCAGTAGTTGTGGCTCGCAGGCTCTAGAGCGCAGGCTCAGTAGTTGTGGCACACGGGCTTAGTTGCTCCGCCGCATGTGGGATCTTCCCAGACCAGGGCTCGAACCTGTGTCCCCTGCATTGGCAGGCAGATTCTTAACCACTGGGCCACCAGGGAAGCCCTAATACATTTTGACTTTTCACACTATGCTTCTGTATGACTTTGAACTGATAAACAACCTGGGTTAATAAATCTTAATGTTCCTTTTAGCAGAAAAAGAAAAGAAAGGAATTTTCCTGAGGAGTCATCAGTCTGGCTATTTCTCCATTGGAAAAGCTGGTGAAATGATCTGTTCCCCAGTGAGTGCACTGCTGAAATGATGAAAGAGATGAAAGCTAGAACACTCTTCCCGCACTTAATAGAAAAGGTTTTGCAGGATCATATTTATTTCCCAGTAGGGTTTGTACGCAGTTAAATTTTAGAAAGACAAAAATCTTAGATGCCTGCCCCTTCAGATATATGTTGTGCTGCAGAGTGAAAGAAAATCAGGGGGAATGGCTAAAAAGGAACATGCCTCTGTCAAATGAGAATTAGGAAGGGAAGTCTGAAATGCCACTGAGATTGTCATCAAGCCAGAAAGTTTGTTTTAAATAGGGGGAGGGAAGTAAAAAAGGCAATGAAAGGAAGTCTTTAAAGCCTTTCATTCTATATTCTGGTAGAATACAGCCATTATTAATACAGCCCGTTCCTTCTTTCGCTCTCTCCACAAGCTGATTAAAAAAATAAGGAAGGAAGTTATGGTGGTTAGAGCAGGGCATTAATAAGATGGTCTGACTTCTGGGCTGCACTCCTAATTCGCCTGCTGTGTGGGCTTGCCCCACCCTGGATAAATCACTCCGTCACATTTTTTACTTCAGTGACTGAGACGTAGAGAGTTTAACTTTGTGAAAGGCCGTGAACACTGTGAATCATTAATACTCTGCAAGAGCCTCTGTGGAAGAGAGGTACTGCAGCATCAGTTACTCATGATCATCTGGAAAGGCCAACAATCGTCCATGACTTGCCTCCTCTTAGAGCACCTGGCCCACCATGGCTGCGGAAAGGTTTGCTTTTTCTCCTCCTGTAATTAATTAATCCATACAAAACCCTTTAGAACAACAGAAACATGTGAAAAGGAACAGGAAAGAGGATAATAATAAGGACAAACTGTTGCAACAATCCCACCTGTCCAGCCAATCTTGCCAAGCCTGAAATGCTCTGAAAAACATCTATCTGTATTTCCCTGGGATGTAAATACCAGGAAAAGGCTGCTTGCTGGCCAGCAGACCTAGCCTGGTGTTGTAAAGGAGAAACCGTCGGCTGGAAGTGGTGCAGTGGGTGGAGGAGGTTCCACCAGAATGAAGGAGAGAGAGGGAGAAAAGGTCAGGTAAAGCACAGTAAGAAGCTTCTTGACCCACTTTTTAATTACTCTTACTAAACTGTTAAAAATAAGACTGAAAAACAAAAACAAAAACAAAAGGTGGAACACTCCCAGCACAATCTAAACCCCAACAAACTGAAAAAAGTCTGGAGAAAAGAAGACCTCCTATTCAGCAGGTCAGTTGATGGGCTAAGGGAATGCGTATGGAGGATGAGAAATGGCCCAGCTGCCCCTAAAATTAGTCTCCCTGTGAATACATTCCATGGACTCAACTAATTCAGTGATCCTTCTGGAGCCAGCCATCTATTTCATGTTGGCCTCCCATCTTATAAATGCTGTAACCTACCCCCAGTCAGGTTTCAAATACTCCTCTAGCTCTCTTGATTTACAATGAAACACTGACTATCAGAACATGAAGTATGTATTTGCCATAAGTCTTGCCAGTGACTCTTTGCCATTTGGGGGGAAAAAACCTTAATTTAGTTTATGCATGTGGTCAAAATACAAAATGACCAAAATAATCCCCTAGCCACCGATTCTTTTTCTCTGAAGCAACAACTGTTTACCAGTTCCTGTTGTCCTTGTGCAGTGTTCTCTGCATATGCAATCACTGACAGTCCACAGGCTATCTTCTCCAGAAGCTGATTTCCTAGAGCTGGAGGTGGGACTTAATTTCCTATCTGAGCACTTAAATCTCCATGTATTTAGTTTTTATTGGGGTCTGGAAATAAAGCTCTGCAAGTCAGAGTTTTTAAATCTGCTTCTTCCTGCCAGAGCTATTTCATGCATATCCAAGCAATGTACATTTGTATATATTCTCTCCCCATCCTGCACATAAATGATTGTATACCTCTACACTATTCTGCTCCTGGCTTTTTTCACTTATTTATGTATTCCAGGGATCATTGTGTATCAGTACATAGAGCACTTCCTCTTTCTTTTCCAAGCTGCATGTTGTTCTATTGTATTGAAGAACCATAATTTATCAGGCAGTCACTACTATGGACTTCAATGACAATCTTTTACCACTACAAACACGGAGAGCCACATCCTTGTCAAACCACTATTATCTAACTTTGGGATCTCTGCCAATCTTGTGAAAAATAGCATCTCCTTGTCATTTAAATTTGTTTCTCTTTTTATTAGGGAAACTCAGCATCTTTTCTAATGTGTAAGAGCCATTTATATTTCCATTCTGTAAGTTTTCTTTGCCCTTTTAAAAACTGGGTGGTTGATATGTTTCTTATTGATTTGTAGGGGCTCTTACTAGGGAAATTTGTACCTTGTTTGGATTTAGTTGCAAATGGCTTTCTCCTAGTTTGTTATTTGTCCTTGTTTATGGTGGTCTTTGCCATGGGTTTTTTCTTGGCTTTTTTTTTTTAAGGAATGTATCAGCATTATTTTAAAAGGCTTCAATCAAACTAAATGTCCATCGACAGATGAATGGATAAAGATGTGGTGTGTGTGTGTGTGTGTATGTGTATAGTAGAATATTACTCAGCCATAAAAAAGAATGAAATAATGCTATTTGCAGCAACATGGATGGACCTAGAGATTATCATACTAAGTGGAGTAAGACAGACAAAGACAACTATCATACGGTATGGCTTATATATAGAATCTAAAATATGACACAAATGAACTTATATACAAAATAGACCCACAGACACAGAAAACAAACTTACAGTTACCAAAGGGGAAAGAGGGGGAGGGATAAATTAGGAGTTTGGGATTAGCAGATATACACTACTATATATAAGACAGATAAACAACAAGGACCTACTGTACAGCACAGGGAACTATACTCAATATTTTGTAATAACCTATAAGGGAGAAGAATCTGAAAAAGAATATATATATGTATAACTGAATCACTTTGCTCTACACATGAAACTAACACAACATTGTAAATCAACTATACCTCAATAAAAATAAAATAAAATAAAAAGACTTCAACTGTGCTGTGTTTTAGTTAAAATGGACTTCCCTACTAAGGCAGGTGACATCAGAATGGTCTGTTTGCTGAGGGGAATGATCCAGCTGAAGTGAGAAGATGACGGTGCGGGATTAAGGGGATAAACGCGGGAACGGGCAAGGTCACTGAGAGGAGCAGGGCACGCAGTGGACGGGGGACGAATACGGTACTAGGAAGGGCAGGATCCACAGGTACAGGCGCTGGACAGATGGTGGAGCTGCTGCTTCTAAATTTTCTTTTTCTTTTGGGTGGGGGGCAAACTGTCCTACTTTGAAGCACAGGTCCTGAGGCTTTACTGCCCCTTGTCCCTCCTTATTGTCACCAGCTACTGCCTTCTCCAATCACTCCCTTGTCACTGACAGCTTGTTTGTTCTTAGCCTCTATCAGATGATTTCAATATCCACAGATGATCCAAACTTGTTCTCTCAATTTTTCAAATTTCTCAGAGTCAGGTAACTTTCTCTTTAGTCCAACTCAGCCACCTACTTGCATAGGCTTTCTCTGACAATCCAACAAACCTCCACAACCTTTACTTCAAAGGTTCTACTCTCTGATCATTTCCTCTTACTGTTCTTGGCTCAAATACTTTAGTACTTCCACTAACTTCAATGGCAAATCCAGGAAGAAGGAGGAAAGAGAATTTGGAAGCAGTGATGGGGTACAAGGAAGATATTTATTTCAACTCCAGGTCTTGGGAAATGAAAAGTGTAGGAGCAAAAACAGCAGCCACCTGAGGTTGCTGTAAGGGAAGCAGTGTTTCCAGGGGACCACTTGGCCCAGTTTCAGTGAAAGCATAAGGTAAAGGGATTATTCATCAAGGAAGTTGAATCAGCAGGGGCTCAGAATGTATCACCCCAAAATATGCCACTTTGGCCTACTGATATTTTGAATTAAAGGTACTTGAGAAATAGCCAGTAAAAGAAGGACACTGATCTTCCTTTGTCCCAGTAATCAGCAGGAGATAACCTCCCATAGGAAAGGTACTAGAGGGGTAGAGGGCATCCTTATCACCAGATACAGGGAATCTAGGGCCAAAGAATGCTGAATAAACCAACCTTGTTACTTCTTCACCAATTTACTACCCCAAGCCCAAACCCCTTTGTCTTGTCAGTTCTTCACAAATTTATTGTTTCTTTATCTAAAAGCTTCCTGTTTTGGTCACTTCTTTGAGTCTCATATTTTTGTGGGGCACTGGTACATACAAAATTAGATTTGTTTTTCTCCTGTTAATCAGTCTTATGTCAATTTAATTATTAGACTAGCCAAAGGATCTAGGAGGGAAGAAGGGAGATTTTTTTCCACTCCTACAAAACTGAAGGGAGGTCACTGAGCTCAAACTACATGTGGGTATGAAAGGACAGGGAGGGACACGGTGGGGATAAGCATCTTAAAGATGAGCACAATCTGGAGGCCTGGACTTGTGGTGGCATCCACAGTGGATGTCAGAGCAGACCACGACCTCCGAGGGCTCTGGGCGGCTGCTTTTGCCTGTGTCTACACATGTCACTGCTGTCAGGAGCATACAGCTGCTCCAGTTCCGGATTACTGACCTAAGGCATTTTCTGCTGAGTCTTCTCCCCCTTTATCAATGCTTCTTTTGTTTCCCTCTTTAATTTTTCTGGACAACATCCCTCTGGTAATTTTATAAAATAGGAATCATGAGCGGGAAACTGAGTTCTTGCACACACAAAAAATGCCTTCACTGGCCCTTAATACCTGAGGGATAGCTTCCCTGGGTATGGACTCTTAGGTTCTACAGTATTTTCTCTCAGTACTATGAACATGTTGTTTCATCATCCTCTTGCATCTAGAGTTGCCAATAAGACTCTGATACCAACACGATTCTTGCTTCTTTATAGGCTGGACTGTTTTCTCTATCTGGAAGCTTTTAGGATTTTTCCTTACCCTCGTCTTCTGAGACTTCCATTATATGTGTAAAACATATAAGTAAGCCCTCTTAACTTGATATATTCACAGTGGGCCCTTTCATTCTAAGGGTCTTAGTTTCTTCTGTTTGGGAAATTTTCTTCGTTATCTCTTTGGGTATTTGTTCCCCCCTCCATTTCTTCTCTCTTACCCCCAGAACTCATACTCTATGAAACCCAAAACTTCTGAAATGACTCCCTTTGTTATAGTTACTTTTCTGTCAGCCTATCTCTTTATTATTTTATAATCTAGGAAAATTCTTTGGCTCTTTCCTCTGCTCACTACTAATTCTCCTTAGCTGTATCTATTAGACTATGGAATCCCTTTAATGAGGTTCTAGCTAAACAATCATGTTTTATTTCCAAGATCTAGGAAATAAAATTCATTCTTTCCCATAAGAGTCTGTTCTCGTTTCATGAATGAAATATTTTTTCTTTTTTTTCTTTTTTTTTGCAGTACGCAGGCCTCTCACTGCTGTGGCCTCTCCCGTTGTGGAGCACAGGCTCCAGACGTGCAGGCTCAGTGGCCATGGCTCACAGGCCCAGCTGCTCCGTGGCATGTGGGATCTTCCCGGACCGGGGCACGAACCCGTGTCCCCTGCATCGGCAGGCGGACTCTCAACCACTGCGCCACCAGGGAAGCCCAAAATATTTTTTTAATTCCTTTCAGGGTATAAACACACTTCCCTTTAAGTCTCCTTTACATTCTATTTACAGTATTTGGAGCCTCCAATGTTAGCTTTTCAATTTCTTGAGTTTGGAGCTTCTCTCATGACTCTGGTTTTCTTGTGGTTTGATTTGTGCTAGTTCAAGTGATGTTCTAGCTCCCCAGTGTGTAAATGCTGCAACCATTCACCACAGCAGTGTCCAGTAATTACATGGGAGGGGTGGGACATTCAGGGCTTTTGGATTCCGGTTTCTACCTTTAATATGATTCCATTTGCCTTCTGTCCTTCAGGAATTCCTCAAACTTCTAGATTATCCAGAACATCCTTTTTTTCCAACATTGTTAAAAACATGTATCTTTCTGATATATTTAGGAATTTGGGGCAAATGTGTGGCGGCATGTGTTCAATTTACCATCCTGAGCCGTCTTAGCAGTGGCCGTTTAGCACTGACCAGGTAGAGAGTATTTAAATACGAGCCACCAATACCAAGTACCTGACAGATAAATGCCTTACAGTAGAAGAGAGATTCCTTAGAAGTCTCTAAGTGGAATATGGAGAAGATGATTGATCTATTTTCTTTTCTTTGCTTACCTCCTTACAAAGCCTCCTATCACTTTTTATGGTTTTCCAGGTACTGGTTTGGGGATGCCTCAATAGGACAAACTGTTCTGGTTAATGAAATAATAACTGTAAGTTAATAAACAAGCACTTTGGTTTTCTAAACCAAATGTAACACTAGCCTAATGAGTCATGAATCAGTTCATCAGAATCTAATCAACTAGTAAAATCACATTTCTAGAATTGCAAAGCTGAGAAATGACCCTGTAACAGAGGTATCTACAACAACCTTCAAATCATAGAACATCACAATCAATCGCTAAAAGAAAAAGTAATTTGGAGGAAGAAATAATGTCTGGCTCTTAAAGATAACCTAATTTAGGGACTTCCCTGGTGGCGCAGTGGTTGAGAGTCCGCCTGCTGATGCAGGGGACACGGGTTCGTGCCCCGGTCCGGGAAGATCCCACATGCCGTGGAGTGGCTGGGCCTGTGAGCCATGGCCGCTGAGCCCGTGTGTCCGGAGCCTGTGCTCCGCAACGGGAGAGGCTACAACAGTGACAGGCCCGTATACCAAAAAAAAAAAAAAAAAAAAAAAAAAGATAACCTAATTTAAAGGAGACTAGTCTTTCTCCAATAAGCTGAAGACAGGATCTGCCTTCATTAATAAATGCTGGGTTCATAACATTTACTTACAGAAGTAAACATTCCTTTGCTTTTTCCTATACTGAAATGTTTACACAAAAATCAAATACTCCCGTTGCTCAATTCAAAGCAGTTTCTTATCAGAGTAATGGGTGGGGAAATCCTTCAATAAAATGGCATTGCCTTGGGGGTAAAATGCAACATAAAGAATACAAGACCACTTTTATTAAGGTTCTTCAATAAGAGGAAAATATTTCTTTGAATGATATTTCTATCTGCAAGTGAAGTTAATGTTCAAATTAAAAATTTCAGAAATCAAAGCCCCCTGGTGGATTCTCCACTCCTCTGCCCCGTGGTTCTTTCCTCCCCTTCTCTTTCTCATTTGCTAAGTACGAAAGAGTTAACTCATAAATTAGAGGAATGTTGTTTCAGCTCCAAAGAAAGCTTTTAAGGAGAGGGTCAATGCAAGGACCAGATTCTTCATTAACTCATTAACAAGACAGGTCAC